>NC_042617.1:349963434-350334673 GCF_901001135.1 Rhinatrema bivittatum | reverse complement strand
AGATACAGACGAAGACTCAGGAATGAGGAACTTGGATGCACAGTCGAGACTCAGGAACAAGGTACTTGGATGCACAAGGTATTCAGAAGACTCAAGCTAGGTTCAAGGTATTCAGGAGAGTCAATCAAAGTACTGGGTTGAGGCTGCGATGCAGCGCGCCCTACACAGTCCACCCGCGGGACTGGTCGCGGACCACGCTGGACTCGAAGTAGCCCCTAGACGAGATGTGGAGTAATGAAAGGAGCATGACTCAGAAACTGTAGAGGCCTGCACCAGGACGCACCCTACACAGCCGCCAGTGGCTGGTCGCGACCACGCTGGAACGGCACAGGTACTAGCAGAGTCTTTGGCATGGACGGAGCAAGCACAAGGGATTCCATAGACCAGGAACAAGGATACAAGCGGAAGTCTCCCGGAGGCTTGTGCTGCAGAAGTGAAGAAGGCTTTGCGCCATGAGGCTCCCTACACAGCCCACCCGTGGGGCTGGTCGCAGACCACGACGTGGCACGACAGGAAAGGTGGCAAGGAGGAACCAAGGGTTCAGGACACCTGGACTGGAACACGGACTTCAGGAATCAGGAGAAGAACATCACGGACATCAGGAAAAGGAGACAAACATTTGGACTGGATCACAGATTGCAGGACAAGACATGGAGCTCCAACGAAGAACAGGAAACACAGGACCTTGAAGAAGAGCTGGAACACGGACAACTCCTGGAGCGAAGGACAGGAAGATCCCAGGAGCGTCTCCTTGCGAAGGCAACGCTGGAATGAACGCTGGGCCCCTTTGTAGGGCTGAAGAGGACAACACCCAGGGAGGAGCCAGCAGGGGGGCCACACCTGGCTGGCCCTTTAAGAGCAGGAGAGAGGCGCACGCCCCCACCCTAGGAAGCTGGAAGAGAGAGTAGGGTCATTGGTGGCTTCCCTGCCACGTGGAAGGCCCAAAGAAACAAGCAGGAGAGGCTCCCGCCATGAAGAAGGAAGAGAGGACTTCAGGCTAGCTGCAGGCACTGGCAGGGACGGCTTCCCTGCCGGCTTAGGACCCAGGCAGCAGCAGTATCGGAGCCACAGCCCTGCCGTGAAGCTGGAGGGAGAGAGGCAGGCTGCAGGAGCGGCACCTGGCCACGAAGATGGATGAAGGGGCACAGGCAGCGGCAGAGACGGCCTCTCTGCCGCTCAAGGACCCCGACATGGTAGCTGCGGCTCCTACCGCGAGACAGCTCCCGGCCGAGCACAGCCCTGCCACGCAAGGCAGAAGAAGAACGCGGCGTCCATGCCACATCAGGAAAGAAGGCTTCAGTGGCCCGACTGGCCGCGAAGGTAGGGAGCCTGCCCGCGAGGAGCGCGGGCAGGTTCACATTACCAAACATACGTTTCTCATTTACTCTTATTATAAAATTAGAGGGTTCAATATTCAAAGGAATTTAGCTGGATACCTCACAAGTTAACCAGTTAAATGATAATTTTTTTTGAATATTGAGATAGTTATCTGGCTAAGGCTTAGATTTAGTAAGCCATGATAAGGTTATAATATGTGTCAAAGTGTGTTTATCTGGCTATCATGCAATATAGACATTACTTGGCGAAACTGTGCAGTATTCATGATATAATGCAGAATTTAAAGTCCTAGCATGCTCCAATTGCAATTAGCTGCTTTACCTTTGATTTGTATGCATCAATTTGCAAAATAGCATAAAGAGTAATTCAGTAAAACACTGAGGAAACATGAGAGGTGGAACCAGCACCCCCCCCCCCCCCAGTGGAAAGAACACCCCAAGGTAGAGAGTCTGGTGTATAACAGCAATGCTGAGTGGAAGAAAGACCCCTAAGGTGTAAGATAAGATGCATAGCAGCAAGGCAGAGTGGCATGGGAGATTACTACTTTTCTGTTGAAGCACTTGCTATATGTCAGATTTAGTACAAAAGGATGATCTGTAATTAGTATCATTGTTGTGTCATAAGCAATTAAGGAGCGGACTGGGAGGGAACTTCCCTATACCCCTACCTAACCTTCCTACCTTTTCCCATCTCCTCCCTGACCCCTAAACCTTGCCTAGCTATAAGAATCTTTTGGGTTTTTTTTTACCTTGCTGCTCCTTCAGAGCCGGGCATTTGTACACATATTGGGGGTTATGCGCGTGGCCGTGCCCGTTCTAAAATGCTAGTGGTGCGCGCAAGGCCCAGCCACTCACGTAACCCCCAAACTTTACACGCACAGCCCTATTAAAATCCGGGCTAAAGTGTCTTTCTTCAAGTTCAGCTCTATTGAAAGTGTTTTATTGTTTCATTACAAGCACTCTGTTTATATTTTGGCAATGTTTTATGTTGGTATTTTTTCATGCTATAAAGATATAACACTAAAGAGAATTTAGAAGTGGTGTGAATGAGGAATGATTAACTAGGAAAATCGATCAATTATATGTGTGTGTGTGTTTTTGAACAGTGAAAAGGAGTTCCAGGTTTAAAAGGATTCAGTCAGAAGTGCCCCACATATTAAGAGGCTGTTAAGAGAAAATTGGAGAGCACTTCAAAGCAGGTGCTCAGGATGCCCCCAAGGAAAGAGGGTTCCTGTGACATTGAGCTGACCTGTTTTGGGAGGGTGGTGCATTGTTGCTGAAATTAACTGAGACATTTTTTTTGAGCTTTTCGATTTTGTGTGGCTGTTTAGTTTATTAGTCATTAGTGTAGCACTACTTCCTGAACTTTGTGTTTTGCATAAATAAAGTAAACAAATAACAATTATTATTTACCTGCCCAATGCTGCATAGGGGCCTGGTGCTGTGGTAGCCTGACTGTGGTGAGTCCTGTTGTTTTGTTGGCCTGGGAGGCTGAGAGTATGGTCACTGCATTTTTTTTTTAAATTTGAGTCCTGAGAGAGGGGTAGCATGAAGCTGCTATCAGCAGCAGGCTACCGTTTTGGTAAGATGTGCCGCGGGAGTTTGAGAGCTCCCTGCAGCATAGGGAAAGCAGGCTGACTTCCCAAAAAGAGGTAGATTCTGAGTGAGGGCCAAAGCGAACAGCTGCTTATGGTGTTCGCTGCTGCTCCGGTCCTCCTGCTCATTGCTGGGGCTAATGGAGTGTGTAAAGTTTGCCATCACCATGTGGGAAAGGCAGGAATTAGCAGTGGCAATACTGGGAAGGCTGCTGCTGCTGTTGCATCATGGGTGAATGCTAAGGCTTCAGATGCCTTAAGCAAGCCTTCTGCATGGCAAAGAGCACAAGCATGAATCTCACTGACATCAGCAGGTTAAAAAAAATTAGATCCATCAGGTAAACAAAGTTCCCTCCATGGAGTGACTAGGTGTGTACAAATGATTTTTCATGTGGTCAACAATTTGTTTAAACCAACAATTTTTGAGCACCAGTATTAGCATTGCATTTCTATACTAAGGACAAAATAATGAGCATGCGAGTGACCATGTAATACTTGTGAATGATGCTCTGAAATGTATGAGTGATCGCTCACATACTCAGCTCAGAGGGAACTATGGTACGAAGAGGTAAAAAAATGAGAATTCCCAAAGCCATCTCAATGGAGTCATCATGGCAATGCCATGACAATTTAGTATTTATCTGAAGGTAATCTGGTCAGTGTAACAGCACCCTTATAGGTTAAAGCACATAGTAATTAGTAAATTAATATTACTTAAGGGACAACTTTTGAATAATTAAAACATATTTTTCTTCCTTATTTACTTGTACCAAGAGGTTTAGCGATGGGTTCTGAGTAATAAATGGAGTTTTAAGTGAGGTAAGAACTGTTCTTTCTGATGACAACAGAAGAGCAAGGATCTTTACACAGAAACTCTATGAGTGACAGTTTAGAACTCCAGAGAGAGCTGACCTGCGAGATGACAAGAAAGGACTTGTGTCACTAGTTTGTGTCACAGAGGCCTAAATATTAGGGATGTGCATTCGTTTTGAACGAATGCGCAATCCGCAACGTATAGGTCCCTATTCATTGCATTCGTGGGGTTCTGAAACGTATGGCGAACCCCCACGAATGCAATGTATCACTAATGAATAAAACCCCCACCCTCCTGACCCCCCCCCCCAAGACTTGCCAAAAGTCCGTGGTGGTCCAGCGGGGGTCCTGGAGCAATCTCCTGCACTCGGTCAGCTGCCGGTATTCAAAATGGTGCCGATAGCCTTTGCCCTTACTATGTCACAGGGGCTACCGGTGCCATTGATCGGCCTCTGTCACATGGTAGGAGCACAAGTTGGCGTCAGCCATCCATTGCTCCTACCATATGACAGGGGCTGACCAATGGCACTTATGGGTAACCAGTGTAATTCTGCAAGTGTTCCAGTAATGTGGTATCTTTTTCTTTTACCTGTCAATATTCTTGTGGCTGAATTTTGCAATATTTGAAGTGGTCGTGTAGTCACCTGTAGTAATCCTAGAAACAGCGCATTGCAATAGTCAGTACTTGCGAATATCAGTGCTTGTAAGACTGGAAATTTGATAGCGTTAATAGTTTTATCTTCCTGAGAACCATTAATTTAGTGTATCCTTCCTTTACTTTCAGTGATATATGTTGTTTCAGGTTTAGTTCAGAGTCTATTATTACACCTAGGGTACGTACCTTTTCTGCTAATTCTACTTTTTGGTTATTTTTAAGCATTATTGCTGATTGGATTGGGTTTATGTTTTTTCGTTCCAAGTGTATGAATTTGTTTTTTTCAATATTTATTACTAGCTCCATTTGGTTTAATAGCTGTTTGATTATGTCTAGATATATGTTAGCTAATTTTATTGTTTTTTTCAATTGTGTCATCAATGGGTAAAATTAGCTGTATGTCGTCTGCATATATATAATGTATGATACCAAGACCAGCAAGTAGGTGGCAAAGCGGGAGGAAGTAAATATTAAAAAGTGTTGCAGACAATGCACATGCCGCACAATTTTATATTGATGTGCACATGTGTGCGCATATGGCGACTCGAGCACATAAGTGGAGGAATTTCAGTAGCTACACACACTGACACAATTACCAGTTTCCCCGGTTTCTTTCCAGTTTGGCCCAGTAAAGGAGAGGATGTCCTAAAGTCCCTAGCTCTCTTGCCTCCCTCTTAGCTTAAAACCCCGCTGACTAACCTAGGTTTTTTTTTATTACACAACTTACAAGCTGTCCAAGGCAGAAATAAAGTTATATAGTAGGGGACCCCTGCACATGCTTGTGTGCATAAACACTTATGCACAGACTTCATGGTGAAGTTACAGCCCACCCATATCCCGCCCATGTCCATTCCATGTCCTGCCCAGACCATGCCCACATTCTGCCCCTTTTGGGAAGAAACATTTTTAAGTGCATACCAGGAGATACGCACAAGTTTTAAAATGCATGCAGCAAGCGCTAGGCTGAGTCATGCACATATGTCCCAGCTTTGGCACATGTAGGGCTTTTAAAATCAACCAGAAAGCTTTAAAGAAGCTTATGAGAATATATAATCTATAAAAGCTCATGTATCTCTGACCTGTGATATATATGAGGAAGGTTTAGGAATCATAGAGTGAAAAGTGAATTTATTTAAAACAGAATGTTGGGAATTATTAGAAAGGGAATGGTTAATGAAATGGAAAATGTCATAATGCCTCTGTATTGCTCCATGGTGAGACTGCACCTTGAATACTGTGTACAATTCTGGTCGCCTCATCTCAAAAAAGATATAATTGTGATGGAGAAGGTACAGAGAAGGGCTACCAAAATGATAAGGGGAATGGAACAGCTCCCCTATGAGGAAAGACTAAAGAGGTTAGGACTTTTCAGCTTGGAGAAGAGACGGTTGAGGGGGAATATGATAGAGGTGTTTAAAATCATGAGAGGTCTAGAAGGGGGTAGATGTGAATCGGTTATTTACTCTTTTGGATAATAGAAAGACTAGGGAGCACTCCATGAAGTTAGCATGTGGCACATTTAAAACTAATCGGAGAAAGTTCTTTTTTACTCAACGCACAATTAAACTCTGGAATTTGTTGCCAGAGGATGTGGTTAGTGCAGTTAGTATAGCTGTGTTTAAAAAAGGATTGGATAAGTTCTTGGAGGAGAAGTCCATTACCTGCTATTAAATTCACTTGGAGAATAGCCACTGCCATTAGCGGTGGTGACATGGAATGGACTTCGTTTTTGGGTGCTTGCCGGGTTCTTGTGGCCTGGTTTGGCCTCTGTTGGAAACATGATGCTGGGCTTGATGGACCCTTGGTCTGACCCAGTATTTCATTTTCTTAACTCTGAAAAAAAAGCCAAAGGTTCAGTGAACAGGTTAAAGTTTTAAGTGACCAAAGTTGAGTAACCTAAACCAAACTAATAACCCGGTAAAGTCAAGGAGTCATTCATTTCCTCCATGCAGAGAAGAAGGATATTTGGTATCATTTTGTTTTCTTTAAGTACAGAGTCCAATGTGAGAACAAAATATTGCTTTTGTTATGAATTTATTTAAAATCAGAATAGTAGGTATAAGAATCTGCTGAAATCTGAGAAGGACATTATGGTCAGATTAAAGAATTTTATCATCGATCACTAGCTACAAGCGCTAGCCCCACTAACGAGCATCTAAAGCTTCTAAGCTCCTTTGGTAACCTAACTCTATAATCGCTAGCCAGCTTCGTACTCTATCCATTATCAAGGAAGACCTGACTTAAGTGTGCATATGTGACATACTTAAAAGGTTCATTTGATAGAAATTATTCATTACAAACATAAAAGAAAGAAGGACATAGGAAGAGCTAACACTCTTAGAATACTTACAAGCTAGAAACGCTTTTTAAAATTTAATTCTATCTTTAGAGAAGATCTGGAACATATAGCAACACCCAAAGGAACAATTCTTAAAGTTAAAGTTAGAATAAATATTATAAAAAACAGAAAAGAGAATAACAATATATTATCTAAAAATAACTATAATCCTTGTGGAAGACTGGTTTTCTTGAACAATATATTTTCAAAAGAGATAATTTATTGTGTAAAGTTTGAAACATAATTCTTGATATTGATAATTTTACTTTATGACAATTTCATATGTACTAATTAAAATTCATTTCAGAAATTTAAGAAGACAGAATAAAATGCTGCCAGCTTACTTTCCAAATTAAATTGTTTAAATTCTACTGAAGTATCCTTCTTTTTTTACTTAATCATTTCTTAACAGTGAATTCATATCAGGCTTTCCATCTGGTGAGCTATTTTTTCTAATCTATTCCAAGGGAAACCCCTAAGGCCTGAAACCCTTTGGCTACCCATGTGACAGGAAATAGCTGATTCACTTGGGTGTTTACATCTGCCTGCCAGTGCCAGTAAAGAATTTTCATTCTGAGCAATGGTTTGGAGTCCAAGTGGTATTTTTTTATGCACTGGGCAGATGAGTAGAAGATCCCCAATGAGGAAAATCCCTAAGACCCCAGGAGATCATGAGGCCTGCTCCAGGCCAAAAGCTTCCCCATAAGCCCCTGTTCTGAGAACCAGACTGGGACAGTTGTTAGAAAGGGTTCTTCCTAAACGTTACAGGATGCCAGGAGTTTACTGTACTCTAGTTAGGTCACACACACAAAAAAAACTAAAAATCAAAGATGTCCCTATTTTCTCAGAATGCAGCAGTTGGTATTGCACAGGAATAGTTCTCATTGACTGAGAGGAAACAGGCCTGGATTTTCTAAGGTCACAGACCTTAGAGAATCCAGCGGTAATGGGGGGGCGGGGGGAGGCGAGGCGGGGGGGCGGTCCTGCGATAGCCGGCAGCAATCGCACCTCCGCGGTGCGATCGCTGCTGGCTTTTGCGCTGAACAACTACACCATAAAAGGTGTAGTTATTCGGTGCGAAACTGGCGGTGATAAGGAATCTTACCTTTCTCCACCAGCAATGTGTCCGCAGTGTCAGCTCCGGTGCTGCCCCGAATCCTGCTCTTCCGGGGCCGACTAGCCCCGACTCCTCCCCGAGCTAGCTATCCCACGCAAAAAGTCCCTTTTCACGTGCAATAGCATTAGAGAATGACCCTCTTTGGCCTGGATTCTCTAAGGTCGCAGACCTTAGAGAATCCTGCGGTAACGGGGGGTGGGGGTGGGCGAAGCGTGGGCGGTCCTGCGATAGCCGGCAGCAATCGCACCTCCGCGGTGCGATCGCTGCTGGCTTTCACGCCGAATAACTACACCTTAAAAGGTGTCATTCATAAAATTTGTAGTTATTTGGCGTGAAACTGGCCGTGATAAGGAATCTTACCTTTCGCCACCAGCGATGTCTCCGCAGCGTCTGCCCCGGTACCGCCCCGACTCCTCTTCTCCGCCCCTTTTCGCGTGCGATAGCGTTAGAGAATGACCCTCTTAATGTCTCTTGTAGTTTTCTTATTCTTATTTGCAGTTGTTCACAGAAAACAAATTATTATCTGTAGGCTCTCTTCTAGTAACTATTTGACCAAGCTTCAAAGATTTTTCTTCTTTTTGGTACCAGTCTGGCCCAATCTACTTGTAAAGGGTCAAAACTAGGTGTGTCCAGTGGGGATCCACAAGCCACCAGGAGAAACACCTACTATAAAGCAAAAATGACTCAGAACGCTTCTGCCACAAAAAAGGTTCTGAGTTTTGTCATACAATCAAAACAAACCATAAAGACAAAAAAACAATCAATCTATACAAAATACCACTGTTTTATATATAGAAAGAGATACTGTATCAGCAAGCTATTGATGCAGTTGGTAACACATAAACCTCACTGGTCTTTTCTTTCATTTTCCTCAAGCATTTGGTACAATCCTCACAAAAAAAGAAAAAAAATGTGGATAATTTTGTTAGCACATAAAAACACCAAGTCATCTGACACTGATGTTTTGTTATACAAAATTGCATTGGGAAAACTGAAACCTATTTCATTTTCACCACCTTACCTTACTAAGTCCATGACTCACAAAATATGATTTCACAACTTGTAACATGTCAGATATTTTGTTAGCCACATTGGTTGTGGAATCATAAGCATTCCATAACAACAAGCTATGGTATGGCAGTTTCGGTTTTTAAATTGTGGTTTGTCCACACTATACTCCTACCAGTTTTTAAAAATGCCTATTAGAGATAGCCTTGACCAAGATTTTTTTTAGTTTTTGATCAACAGATTTATCAACAGGTCTGAGGGACAGCCATGGGTGCCTCCATGGCCCCAGATCTTGCAAATTTATACTGTATATAGATTTCTTTGAAGAACAATGGCAAGAAAATCATTCTTATCAAGTTTTTTTGTTCTTGTGGAAACACTACATAGAAGACGTTTTCATTCTTTAGAAGGGGTCTGTGATGGTTTTTCATCAATTTACTTGCATGGGTTAACCAGATGGATTCACATTTGAGATTTACAGCCAACCTCCAAACAGATTGCATTGCATTTTTTGAACTTGTCTATAATTAAGTCTGATAATTATTTGGTAACTACTTTATTTCTTAAACCTTCTGGTTTGTAACAGTTTACTATGTTTTGAGAGTGCACTTTCTGTGAACCAGTTTCTACAATTGAGACATATATATATATTAGGGATGACATTTTCTAATCCATCAAGTATCAGGGGGTCCCCGAAAGCGATAGGAAAACCCCATGAAATTTTTGTGTGGTTTTCTTATTGGGTTTTTTTTTTGGGGGGGGGGGGAAAGAAAGGGCACATGGACTAATTATTTAGAACCCCCCACCCTCCCAACACCCCCAAAACGTTCCTAAAGTACCTGGTGGTCCAGCGGGGGTCCTGGGAGTGATCTCCCGCTCTCGGGCTGTCACCTGCCATTAATCAAAATGGCGCCAAAGGCCCTTTGCCCTTACCATGTGACAGGGGGCTATCGGTGCCATTGGCCAGCCCCTATCACATGGTAGGAGCAATGGACGGCCGGCGCCATTTTGTTAACTGGCGGCCAACAGCCCGGGAGCGGGAGATCGCTACCGGGTCCCCCGCTGGACCACCAGGTACTTTAGGAAAGTTTTTTGGGGGGGCAGGAGGGTGGGAGATTCTAAATAATTAGATTTAAAGGGTCGAGGTGGGGGGGGGGTTCAGCTCGGGACAGCCGAAAAAAAAGCCATCAGAACCGCGGGAAACGAAGATTTCCCGTGGTTCTACGAACATGATACCGGAAATGATTCCAGAACCAATTCACATCTCTAATATATATATCTCTATGAATTTGAAAAGCAAGCCCATCAGATGTTTCAAAGGATTTTTCAGCTTCTATCTGTGGCTGCTTGTTCGTAAAGCCTATGGAAGATTGAAGTACTGTCATTGAAAGTGTCTTTTTCTACCACAAAAGAAGAGAGGTACTAGGGGTGTGCATTCGTTTCTAATATATTTCTCATCCGCAACGTATAGGGCCCTATTCGTTGTATTCATGGAGAAGCGAAACGTATTGTGATTCCACATGAATACACCAAATCCGCCGACTTATTCGGCTGTCTAAAGGACCCAATTTAAACAACCCCCCCCTCCTGCCCCCCCCCCCCCAAGACTTACCAAAACTCCCTGGTGGTCCAGTGGGAGGTCCGGGAGCCATCCCCTGCACGCACACCCTCGCTGCTGGTTTCAAAATGGCGCCAATAGCCTTTGACCTACTGTGTCACAGGGGCTACCGGTGCCATTGGTCAGCCCCTGTCACATGGCCATCGGTGTCATCTTGTGCTCCTGCCATGTGACAGGGGATGACCAATGGCACCAGTAGCCCCTGTGACATTGTAAGGGCAAGGCTATCGGCACCATTTTGATTACTGACAGCCGATGACCCGCATGCAGGAAGTTGCTCCCGGACCCTCACTGGACTTTTGGCAAGTCTTGTGGGGGTCAGGAGGGTCCCCCAAGACTTGCCAAAAGTCCCTGGTGGTCCAGCTTGCTTCATGTTCTCTCTCTTTAATTTTTCCTTACATGACATCACACACAGCCATGAACATTTTAGCTCACTTCCCAGCTCTTCTTAAAGAGACAGTTGCAGCCACTTGCCCCAGAACATAAAGACACAGTAAAACAGTTATCTATTTTTATTTTTTTACATTTCTATATCTTACAAACCCATGATTTAGCTTATTTATAATTAATTTGTTTTACCATATTTCAGAAATAATCAAAGCATCTACAGTACATGCCGTTGGTCCTATAGTTTACTGATGCAGGCGTGTAGGCCTCCACCCCTGCCATACCTGGCCCAATCTGTCTCCCAGGCCCGTGACCACCAGTCCTGTCTTTGCCTACACAGTTCAATCCTCTCACTGCAGCAGTAACCAAGGGAATGATTATGTTCTTTTTTAACAATCCCCTTCTTTTCCATTTCAGTCAGAGCCTTATCCCCTCTTACTTTTGGGGGTACTCAATTTTCTCCAGCATTCATGTGTGAAGGTAAGATCTAGTGATTAAAAAGGTGAAATATAAACCACAAGAATTATTGGAATTACAATTCATATCTCACTTAAACTCACAGTTTAATATACACAGATTCAATACACTGTGCAAAGGAGGCAAACTGGGCAGACTAGACGAGTCTTAGCACCTTTATCTGCTGATATAGTCAATGTTTTTATGTAAATAACTATCACAGTAATTAAGGACTTCAAACAAGTGCATTTTTCCTTAGAACAGGAAAAACAATCCGCCACTGAGGCAAGACAATTATCGTAATACGTTTTTGAGAAACAAAATCATGAATCTTATTTTAGAATATAAAATCTTATGCAAAACAAGATAATGCATCTCAATATAAGATTATTTTGATCTTGATACAAAATAATGCATCCTGGTTTTAAAACTTTATAATAAACATTTATTGTGCAAAACTAAAGATGGTGAAATATGAGAGTTGTCATTTTGTTAGCTAAACGTATTAGCATGGAAGTTATAAATGTAGTTTTAAACCACACACAGTTTTTGTTGAGTTCATGGACCCTTGAGCTGGCTAGAGATGATAATGGCGCACTGTGAGAAGGCCCACAGTGGGCGTCATAGCCGGGAGGTGGTTCAAGTCAGGAGACCCACCGAATCTTCACCACTGGAAGCCTGAGATCCCCTGGGAGGAGCCTTTGAGGATCCGAGCCGCTTGGACTTATGTGCGGTCTCCTGAATACGAGTACCTGAAGAGTAGTCCAGGAGCTGCGGAGCGGAGGAGTAGCTGGAACCAGGAGACCAACTGGAACTTCACCACTGGAAGCCCGAGGTCCCTCCTCATGAGGATCCGAGTCGCATGGACTTAGGTGAGGTCTCCGGAATGGAGTACCCAGGAGTCGGGGCAAGTGGCAGACAGCAGAAATCCAGGAGATGAGCCGAAGTCAGGAGCCAGGAGACGAGCCGAAATCAGGAGCCAGGAGACAAACCAAGTCAGGAGCCAGGAGATGACATGGAAGGCTGGAGAGGAAACAAGGCAGGAACAGGAAGGGACTGCAACTAGCAAGACTCAAGCGAGCGAACCTCGTTGCAAGGTCAGGACTGAAGGCTGGAGCTGGTTTAAATATTGCCGGTGTCTGACATCACTCCCGTGGGCCAGGCTGTCATCTCCCGCCAAGGTCCCTTTAAATTACAGCCTCCTGTGCGCGCGCCTAGGAGGCGGGGCCGAAGGAGGAAGTGCTGGCGTTCAGCGGCGTCTCCCTCGTGGAGACGCCGCTGCGGAGGGGCCGAGCTGCGGCCCAGAAGGAGCAGGAGGCCATCGGGAGGCACCGCCGAGCTGGACTAGGGGGAGGTAGGAGCCCGGCCGTGGCGTCCCGCGGCTGGGAACCGTAACAGTTTTAGCTCTCACTTACTGCCAAGATACATACTAATTCTTCAGTCACCTAACTTTCCATGTTCAAAATGATGGAGCTTGTTCAAGAAAGATTTTTTTTTAATTACTGGAGATTTAATCAGAGCTGGCTGCAACTTGAAGTGATGGAGGTCAGCGGTGGGACCTACCCACCAGTCATTTCTCCCCTTCTCTCATCTCAATCCCTGGTCCTTTCTTCTTACTTTCTCTCTATTCTTTTTTTTTTTTTTTTGCAATCACCTTAATCTAATGAAAGACAGGCAGCAGCAGGTGGATCTAACCTGGATTACAGGCATGTTTCTAACTGTATATTCAGATTAGAGGGTTTGACCAAGCTGATTGCATGGTGGGCGACTTTAAAATAGCAGCAGCTCACTTTCCTCGCTGGCATGTCATTCTACCACAGGTCACAAAAGAAGGTGCCACAAATACATGCAGTCACCATTGCAGGGGTGGGAGGTAGAAGAGAAAGAAGTGGGGAATGGGTTCTTAAGTGCATCCCTGCAGAGCATTTGAGCTCTCTTGGTCAATCTGCCTCCCTTCCTGCCATGTCTATCCATAGCTCATCAGATGGCGTTATTCCTGCAGGGGTAGTATATTCTACAAAGTCCATATTCAAATAGGTTTATCTGGGTAACTATTGAATTAGTGCAGTTAGTATAGCTGTGGTATATTTGTGTAACTATTGAGTTATTGCAGTTAGTATAGTTGTGTTTAAAAAAGGATTGGATAAGTTCTTGGAGGAGAAGTCCATTACCTGCTATTAATTAAGTTGACTTAGATAATAACCACCACTATTACTAGCAATGGTAACATGGAATAGACTTAGTTTTTGGGTACTTGCCAGGTTCTTATGGCCTGGATTGGCCACTGTTGGAAACAGGATGCTGGGCTTGATGGACCCTTGGTCTGATTCAGCATGGCATGTTCTTATGTTCTTACCCAGATAAACCCTGAGGTTTACATTTCTGAGCCCTCTAACCAAATACATTTTATCTAGATAACTCATTACCTGGATAAAATGTATTAATGATAAGATGGAGGCATTTAGGGGAATTTTGAAACAGATAACATGTTCAGATATGTCTGGTCATACCTGAGAGCAGTTCTAAAGTTATCCATGTGAGTGCATCTAGTTAACTTTTACCATTTCCAGCTAACTTCTAAAGGCCTGATTGTCAAGAACATTTACAAGCTTAAAACTGGGTTTTACATGTGTAAATGCACTTTACCTGTGTAAATGGGCTTTTCAAAATTGCTACAATATATGCGACTGAATTGTCAATACGTTTTACTTGCATTAAGTGCATTTAACATGGGTAAATAGCTTTTGAAAATTGCTATGATAGCAGGTTATATATACATGTGTAACTCCTTTGAAATTTCACCTGAAAATACAGCCAATAAAGTAACAAACAAAAAATATCTCTGGGCCAGCAGGATTGATCTCCCATTTTCCCAGTCCACAAAATAATAAAAAATGCAGTTGGGTACAGCTTCCAAAACACCCCAAGGCCCTGAAACAAACAAACCAAAAATACATTGCCGAGGAACTTCCCCTCCCCCAAATTTGTAAAACATATGCAGGCTCTGAGCCCCCTCCTAAGTTCAATCCTCCCCTTTCACCTGCAACCCCCAACCCAAACCCCTTTGCCCCACCTACAACCCCCCCAAAAGCCCCAGGACTGGGAGGAGTGTAATATATCCCTGCCACTCCAGGTGGTATCCAGCACTGGTTTGACCAAAACCCTGGCACTATATAAACTACCAGCATTGTGGTCAGAGTATTATCTGGCAGCAGTGCTAGTTGCTGCTGGGAGTAGTAGGGATATATCGTGCTCCTGGCAACCCTGGGGCTTTTGGCTGGTTCTGCATGGGTTGAGGATGTGAGGAGAAGGGTAGAGTTTAGGAGAAGCCTCAGATCCCACTTGGGTTTTGCAAATTTGGAAGGGAGGGGATGTTTATCAGCCTGATATGGCCCACAATGTATTTTTTTGTTGGGTGGAGGATCAGATGCTATGCCTAACAATTTTAGTGATTTTCTGGCCTAGTGGGGTATGGGGCATTGGGCTTGCTGACTCAGAAGGATATTATTTTTTGTTACTTTACCAGCTATATTTCAAATATCGCCAGTTAAGATAAAAGGTAGTGGTGCACATACTTGAATGACTTCAGACCTATGATGATATTCAAATATGGCCAGTTAGTTTTAAAAGCTATCCAAGTACACATGCTTGGACAACTTTAGTCGAAGACTAGTCCTGCTGAATATTCATGACAAGTCCTCCAGCCAAATTTAACTGAATAAATTCTCTGTTCCCTCTTTCCTGAATATGGGCCTCCAAGTTGGCAAAGTGAGAGAGGAGACATTGGACGGAGGTCCAAAAGGTGTGGATAGTGAAGTACAGTTTTCACTATTCTGTCTGCTTAATTCAGGTTGAAAGCTACAATAATTAGGGAACATTTTCCCACCAGCCACAGCATCAAATAAATAAAAAATATCATATTAACAAATGAATCATAAATCGGGCCTTTAGATAATATAGATCAATGTTCAGGAAGTCCTCTCAAAACTGAGCTTACATTCATTCATTGAACAATAAGAGTGTGTAGCCAAAGCATTTATTTATTTTTTGACTTATTTTTATTTGTGTTTTTCATGACATGATGGAATCCTAAAGTGATCATTAGTGGCACTGGCCGTGGCTAGGTTATTTTAGCTTTATAATACTCCTCATACCCAGATAATACTGCAGTCTCTTTAGAAGAAGCACACACACACAGAGCTATGTGCTTCATTGAGTCAAGTGGCATGCAATACACAAAGACTGAGACAGAAAAAAACTGCTACTGTATTCCTCTCAGAGGCTGAGTTCAATGAAATACAGAAACTCAGGAACATTGCAGTGCAGACAGACACAGACACACTGCGCCGGATTTTCAAAAGGTTATGCGCGCTGTGACTATTTCCAAAAGGCCCAGCGACACGCATAAAGCCCTGGGACGAGTGTAAGTCCCAGGGCTTGCGAAAAGGGGTGGTCTGGGGGTGGGGCGGGGTCAGAGGTTCCCAGCACAGTGGCCATTTGCTGCTATGCTGGGGATTGCGCACTGGCAGTCGGCCGGCGCGCGCAACTTACTTCAGCCCCAGGGCTGAAGTAAATTTTAAAATAACAGAAAAACGAAGAAAAAGGTAGGGGGGAAAGGGAAGGTGGGGTGGGGGGGGGGGTAGGGAAGTTCCCTTCGAGGGAGGGAATGGGGGAAGGCAGCTTGGCCTGGCGTGCGTTCGGCGCCCACAAGGTGCACAATTGTGCATGTTATAAAATCGGGTGTACATGTGTGCGCACAGGGTAGAGCGCGTATATGTATGCCCGCGCGCAGGTTTGAAAATCTACCCCACTGTGCCTACGCATCTGCAGTACAATCCTTGTTACAAAAAAAGGAAACAGCAAATCTTTTTCTACTACCTAATGTCTCTGTAAACATTTTCTTTCACTTTGAGTAAGAGCTCAAGAACTTCTCTCCTCTGTCTCTGAAATCCAAGGGAGAAATGAGGCTAGCAAATAGTGATTCCTCTCTAAATTCATCTTAGAGAGGAATGTGAGGAGTATCCTGTCACTTATGTATGTAAGTCCTAATGTGAAGAAGGATAAAGTGCAAAATGAATTTTAAGACTCAGAAGTGAAGGGGGAATATGTAGAGGTTAACAAAGGGAAAGCAGAATTACTTAACAAATATTTCTGTGCATTTTTCAGTGAGGAAGGGCTTGGTGTAGGACTACAGAAAACTACCATAAAAAGGAATGGAAGTGAGATGGACATTAAACAATTTTCAGAAGACTGAAAATGAAAAGTAAATATTTATTTGCAGCAATTTATATTCTACCCAATTTCCAGCACATCTGATCTAGGCAGATTAAAGCATATAAAATAAAGAATAATATTTCAAACATCAACAAGCAAACAAAACAGAAATGAAAATAATAAAATAAACAATCTATATATATACATAAAAGCTTCCATAAAGAGATGAGCTTTTAAAAGTTTATTAAAAGACTTATAATCACTCAGCCATCTGACAAAGTTAAGTTGGAAGACTATTCTAGAAGGACAGTGCAGAAGGGGAAATGGCATGACAACTAGTCTCTTCTAGACAACCTGCCTTTGCTCCAGGAATAGCTAACAGCTTTAGACTGGCCTAGCATAGAGCAAAGGTAGGGCAGAACCTGACAAGCAGCTCTTTCAACTAGACAGGACCCTCCCCATGCAAAACCCACTTTCAGAACCAAATTTGACTCTTTGTTCAATTGCAAGCCAATAGAGTACATAAGAACATAAGAACATAAGAAAATGCCATACTGGGTCAGACCAAGGGTCCATCAAGCCCAGCATCCTGTTTCTAACAGTGGCCAATCCAGGTCATAAGAACCTGGCAAGTATCCAAAAACTATGTCTATCCCATGTTACTGTTGCTAGTAAAAGCAGTGGCTATTTTCTAAGTCAACTTATTTAATAGCACGTAATGGACTTCTCCAAGAACTTATCCAATCCTTTTTTAAAACCAGCTACACTAACTGCACTAACCACTAGAGATATGCATTTGTCGTGGTTTGGGGGCCCCGAACCACGACAAATTTTATTTTTTTGAACTATGTCACAGAGGCTACCGGTGCCATTGGTCAGCCCCTGTCACATGGTAGGAGCACAAGATGGTGCCGATGGCCATGTGACAGGGGCTGACCAATGGCACCGGTAGCCTCTGTGACATAGTAGGTCAAAGGCTATCGGCGCCATTTTGCGAGGCAGGTCACACAGCCCGATGGCACGGAGGGTCGAATCACTGGTGGTACCCCGCTGGACCACCAGGGATGTTAATAAGTCTTGGGGAGGGATCAGGATTGTGGTGGGGGGGGGGTTTGAATTTAATGTATTATTGTAAATTTTAATGCTTGGGGTGGGTTTTTTTTAGCTTCATTTTCCCACGTCGTTTTTTGGGCCCGTTTCATTTTTCCCTGTTTAGTTTTTTGTTCGTTTTTCCAAAAAACTAACTGAGGAAAAATGAACTTTACCCCGAAGCGTCCGACTCAAAAACCGACCCGGTAGAAAAAAACGAAGCTCATCTCTACTAACCACATCTCTGGCAACAAATTCTAGAGTTTAATTGTGCGTTGAGTGAAAAAGAACTTTCTCCGATTAGTTTTAAATGTGCCACATGCTAACTTCAAGGAGTGCTCCCTAGTCTTTCTATTATCCAAAAGAGTAAATAACCAATTCACATTTAACCATTCTAGACCTCTCAGGATTTTAAACATCTCTATCACATCCCCCCTCAGCCGTCTCCTATCCAAGCTGAAAAGTCCTAACCTCTTTAGTCTTTCCTCATAGGGAAGCTGTTCTATTCCCTTTATCATTTTGGTCACTCTTCTCTATACCTTCTCCATTGCAACTATAAAAAATTATATAAAACTATATAAAACAGGAGAAATATGCTCACAGAGTGAATGATCAAATACCAACCAAGTAGCTGTGTTCAACAATACTTGCAAGGCATGTAAATAACATTTGTTCAGGTCCTTATAATGTGTGTAACATCACTGGTCTAAAATTGCTCTTACCACAGGCACACTTTAAATGGCGCAACTTGCGTACTTTAAAAAAAAACAGTTTTGACTATCACACGTAGATGGTATTAAAAATTAAAAATTGAATCAATTTGTACTCCAAAGTCTTGAACTAAGTTGGAAAATAAATTTATCAAACCCTCCAATTGTAAAGAAAGGGGGGGGGGAGGGGGAGGTGAATAAAGACAATTATGTAATCAAATAGTATTTTGGTTTTAGCAATGTTTAATAATAAATCATTACTTCTATGATTGAGTGTTGATATAAATAATTTAATAGTATCATCCACAGAGTTAATGACAGATAAAAGAAGCTGCACATCATCAGCATAGATTCAGAATAAATCAGTTTTAGAAAATATTGCCTTCATTACTTCAGAAGCAGAAATGATGGAAAAGTGCATTTTGAATACTGGCAGCCATCTTGTGCTCCTACCATGTGACAAGATGGTGCCGGCCATCCATCGCTCCTACCAAGTGACAGGGGCTGACCAATGGCACCGGCGCCATTTTGAATACCGGCAGCCAACAGCCCGAGTGCAGGAGATCGCGCCAGGACCCCCGTTGGACCAACAGGGACTTTTGTTAAGTCTTGGGGGGTCAGGAGGGTGGGGGGTTGTAGTTAATTAAATTTAAAGGGGGTTTTCCTGGGAAACAAATACATACATAACTAATGAATGAATCGGGGTCCCCCAAGAACGGATGCAATGGATTTGGCTCCCCACGAATACAAATACCGAATGGGACGAATCCGTCCCTGCTGCACATCCCTACTCTTCTCTACTGCCTGAGATTCAGAGCATTGGCTAATACAGTCATCAGAGCAGAATCCAGTGTTCTCATGCAGGTTTCAAGGTGCAATGTTAAAGGACAGAAGGTCTTTTTAGAGTCAGGATATTAATACACAAAGTCTTCATAGTAACATAAGAACATGCTGTACTGAGTCAGACCAAGGGTCCATCAAGCCCAGTATCCTGTCTCCAAGAGTGGCCAATCCAGGCCATAAGAACCTGGCAAGTTCCCAAAAACTATGTCTATCCCATGTTACTGTAGCTAGTAATAGCAATGGCTATTTTCTAAGTCAACTTAATTATTACCAGGTAATGGACTTCTCCAAGAACGTATCCAATCCTTTTTTAAACACAGCTACACTAAGGGGCAGATTTCAAAAAAATACGCGAGAGCGTACTTTTGTTCTCGCACCCGGGGCAAACAAGAGTATGCCTGATTTTAATAGATACGCGCATAGCCGCGCGTATCTTTTAAAGTCTGGGGTCGGCGCGCACAAGGGGGTGAACATGTGTGCACTTGCGCACGCCGAGCCCTGCGTGCGCTGCCCGTTCCCTCCGAGGTCGCTCCGAAATCAGAGCGGCCTAGGAGGGAACTTTCCTTCTGCCTCCCCCCACCTTCCCCTCCCTTCCCATACCTAACCCACCCCCCAGCCCTATCTAAACCCCCCACCTTTATTATAAAAGTTATGCCTGCCTGAAGCAGACGTAACCCGTGCGCCGGCCAGCCGCCAGCGCATGATTTCTCAGCCCAGGAGCAGTTTTGGAGGCTTCTGCCACGCCCCCGAAATGTCCTCGGGCTAGAACCACACCCGCAGCCCCGCCCCCGTATGACACATTACCGTGACACGCCCCTGACACGCCCCCGACTTGCCCCCCCCAGGAAAGCCCCGGGACTTACGTGGATCCTGGGGCTTGCGTGCGCCACCGAGCCTATTCAACATAGGCTTGGCGTGCGCAGGGGTAGCTTGGGGCAGGTTTTTGGGGGGTATGCGCGTATCTTACACGCGTACTCCTTTGAAAATCTGCCCCTAACTGCACTAAGCACATCCCCTGGCAACAAATTCCAGAGTTTAATTGTGCGTTGAGTGAAAAAGAACTTTCTCTGATTAGTTTTAAATGTGCTACATGCTAACTTCATGGAGTGCCCCCTAGTCCTTCTATTATCTGAAAGAGTAAATAACCGATTCACATTTGCCTGTTCTAGACCACTCATGATTTTAAACACCTCTATCATAGTAACATAGTAACATCGTTATAATGGCAGAAAAGGACCAAGTGGTCCATCTAGTCTACCCAGCAATTTGCTTATGATAGCAACTGCTCCTCCTTCCAGGTTATCCCCATGCTTTCTGTTAAGAATAGTAACTGCCACTCTGTGCATCCCTTTCTTCAAGTTTTTAGGCATCAACTGTGTTTGTCTCATGCTCTTTTGAATTCATTAACTGTTCTCATCTTCACCACCTTTTGTAGGAGGGCATTCCAGGCATCCACCACCCTCTCCATGAAGAAATATTTCCTGATATTGGTTCTTATTTGTCCCCCCTGGAATTTTATATCATGACCCCCTACTTCTACTCTTTCCTTTCCAGTGGAAAAGGTTTGAGGTTTGTGCATCATTAATATCTGTAAGGTATCTGAAGGTCTGTATCAAATCTCCTTCCACCTCCTCTCTTGCAGGGTATACATATTAAGATCCTTCAGCCTCTCCACATAGGTTTCCTGTAACAGACCCCACACCATTCTCATCACCTTCTTTTGGACAGTTTCCATCCTGTCTCCTTCCTTTTTGAGATACAGTCTCCAGAACTGAACACAGTACTTCAAGTGAGGCCTCACCAAGGATATGTACAAGGACATTATCACTTCCCTTTTCCTGCTAGTTATACCTCTCTCTATACAGCCCAATATCTTTCTGGCTTTAGCTATCATGTAATCACCTTGCTTTGCAACCTTCAGATTGCAGACACAATCACCACAAGGTCCCTCTCCTGGTCCGTGCATGGTAGTCTTTCACCCCCCCATCACATATAGCTCTTTTGGATTGCCGCACCCCAGGTGCATGACTGTGCACCTCTTGGCATTGAATTGCAGCTGCCAAATCTTCGACCACTCTTCAATTTTTCAGGAACTTGTCCAGTCCTCTTTTGAACCCTGATATGCTAGTTGCTTTGACCATGTCCTCTAGCAACAGATTCCATAGCTTGACTGTGAGCTGAGTAAGTTAGTTTGTCAATATAAAATGTCAAAGCAAAGTTCACCTGAAAATCCACAATCTTCTTTCTTTTTCTTTTGAAAATGTAAATTCACTACTGGGCTAAAAATTGAGGTCACTATTTAAGCATCAGAGCAAACAGGCTTTGCAGGGCATGGTTCTCTGCTTTGGAGGGGAAACTGCAGCCCATGCTTTGTTAAGTGCTTCTAGCACCTGGAAGAATTCCACTTCACATTTCAGACAATAAAACAAGCACAAATAAAATCCTTGATCCAATTTTGGAAGCTTTGCCTGAATATTTCTTATTATATTTTCCTAATTCTGGAGGGATGTTAAGCTTCTTGCCTCTGAAGCAAAAAGTAAGTACAAACAAAAAATAAAAACCTACAGTTCACACCTTTTTTTTGTCTCAGCTGCTGTAAACAATATTCCCCAAGCAAGTTACTTTAATTAGAGTTAAACTCTGGAAGGTGGAGTGTATATACAATACTCCTATCATATTGTCCGGTTGGAAACTCGTGCATTACAAACTACACTGGGGATGGACATTCATTTGTTTGATTGTTCAGGTATTAGTTCTCAGCAGATTGGACTATTGCAACTCATTGTATTTGGACATCAAAGAAATTGTTGCAGGTACTGCAAAAGGTCCAAAATATGACTGTACATACACTGATAAATTTTAAATGAAATGCACGTGTTGCAACACAAGCAAAAATATGCATTATATAAAGTACATGCGTAGCATTTAAAATACACATGGTGTGTGTATGGAAAGAGAGAGGGAGAGAGACTACATTTCTTTAGTGATGTCAGTTTTATAATGAATACCTCTGAATGTGTTTATAACACCACCACCCCTAACCCCAACCCATCTCCTGAAAACCCACCCCAATCCAAAGTGCCCCTCTACAGTGGTACCTATATATAGAGTGTCAGACTGGCCCTATACAGAGGTTCTCTCTCTCTCTCTCTGTCTGTCTGTGTGTGTCTCTCTCTCTCTCTCTCTCTCTCTCTCTCTCATTCATGACTCCTGCACCTAATGAGGACCTGTGCATTACCTTTGCCAAATTCATGTCAGTCTTGACCCCAGAACACCCATTTTTTAATTTAAAGTGGAATGGACATAGGCCACATATGAAAGTGCTTCATCGGCTGCCTATTTATGAAAGGTCTCAGTTTACAATTTCTAACATTAAAGGTGAATTTTAAGTGCCTGGAGTGCACATTAATTAGGAGATGCGCGAATCTGTGGGACTCACCAAGCCGAGAAGATTTTAAAAGCTGCCAAGATATACGCGTATCTATTGGACTGCCCGCACCTGTGAAGATTTTTCAAAAGGGGCTGACATAGGTGTGGTCTGGGCAGGGCATGGGCATTTCAGGGCATGAACTGAAAATGTGTGCAAAAATACTTATGTGATCCAGCACGCATCGAGGCCCCCTGCTGCGTAACTTTACTTCTGTTATGGATGACATGCAAGTTAAGAAAATAAAGAAAAATAGGCAGATCCGTGAGGTTTTAAGGATCAGGCTAACTGGGGGAGTGAAGGGGGGTTTGGAGGACCTATCTCTTAACTGGGTAAACCAGGAACAAACTGATAAAACTGGGAATAGCATTGGTGCGTGCCCCTTTTAACATCCCCTGATTTAAGTATAATAGTGACATTTGCATGTACTTGTGCACACCCACTTAAAATTTGGCACACATGTGCGTGCAGCCAGGCTCTTTTATACCATGCGTGCATATGTGTGTGCATGTTACAAAATAACCACGTCCCTGGGCACAGGCCGACATACACACACCAATGTGTGCCTGCGCGCCGAATTGAAAGTTACCATCCCTTTGCAAAGAGCTGTTTATTGAGAAAATTACAATTTTTAAAAACCAGTAAGAGCTCAGTACTCCTTAGGTCAGAATTAGATTGAAGTCATATCATTTCATCAATATTGTATGAATGTGACTGGAACTAAGATCTTTTTTTATTGCTGAATCATTATTATGAAATAGCCTGCCAGTAAAAACTCAAGGAGAGCGAGATTATCTGAAATTTAGGGAAAAGTTAAGGTTATATTGTTTGCTCAGGCATATTCTTAGCAGTTGAACAAAATTCTTACTCTCATTATCCTGTAAGGAATTTATATCTTAATAACTCATTTTATATGCAGAATTTTAATTATACTGCATATATTTCATGTCTTATATTGTTTTAATTTGTGTATGCAAATTTGTTAATCTATTCATAACCCTTTTTTCAAAGGGGTTTTATCCTTCAGGGCATACAAAGAATGTCTTTCTTTAGGTGCTGTGTCACTCGCCACTTGTCCTTTCCCCGTGCGGGAAGCCCAGGAGTGACTCCTTTCTGTGGGGGAAAGCTATTGCTTGTGGCCCAGGTGACGAGGTGGATCCTTTTGTCAGTGTGTAGCTGGTTAATGTGTTGCTGATGCTTGGCAAGGACAGATGACAGATGATACAGGTCTAGGTGTTCAAATAATAATAAATGTTTGCTGATTGATTCAGAAGTGAATCAAAGCCTATGAAGTAATAAATCAAAATACAGATGAATGTCCTGATCTCTCTTTGTTTGTGGTGGCAACTCAGATTCCTGGTTGGCTCCTAACTCTCCTGAGCTGAGAGCGTTAGTGTTCCAGGCTCTGGGAAGATCCTAATCTGTGAAGGAAATCCCCTTAGAGTTTTGCACAGTCTTAACTGAGTTACAGAAGACTTCAGATAGTTATATAGCCTGCACCTGTATCCCCAGGTGACACTCCTGTGGAGGGTCTGCAAGATCATTCTTCTTTCTCCGGTCTCCTTTACGTGAACGCCCTCAGTGGGAGAGGCCAGAGATGGAACTTCAGGACTATGCAAAGATGGCTACAACCCCAAAAGTGGAGGGGTGGCAAATAAAATCTCCTCAAAACAGAACTGGATCAAAGTTACTTAACAGCAAAATCTTTTCTGGAGTGAACACTGTCACTGTAGTCCCTTCTTTCTTCAGAAAAATAGACTATAGGCCTTCAGTTCCAAGGTTTATGGATCCAGGAAATTCTAGGTTCTCACTTCCAGTCTCAAAAATCCTCAATTATAACTCCCAGGGTTGCCCCACATTGACAGGGAATGCCAGACGGGGAATTCCCTTAACAAGAAGCGCATCTAACGAGGGGTAAAGGCCCAGGGCCAGCGGAAGCACTAGGCAAACTAGGCCTGGGCCTTGGGCACTGAACATTAGGGGGCACTGCTGCATCGCAAGCAGCGGTGGCAGAGGGGCGTGGGTATTCAAATCTCCACTTCTCTTTGCTGCCACCACTTGTGAGAGTTTGGAGTTGGGACTGCAACCGTGGGCGGGGGTGTTGTTGTGACCCGGGGGGTTTCTGCGCAACCGGGGGGGGGGCACGACCCGGGGGGTTGTCGGCGTGACCGAGGAGGGGAGGGGCGGCGCAAGGAGGAAGGTGCCTAAGGCACCTAATCCCCCTTGCACCAGCCCTGTAAAGGCCTCACTTAGGCAGATTAAACAGAGCTCCTTCTTCTTCAAGAGCTAAATCAAAAAACACACCTACTCTCCTTTCATCCTCTAGTTATTAACAAGGCCACCCACTCAGGCTGCCTAGAGGAGGAATTGTAAAGTAATATTTCTTGCAGATGATTGGTGGGCTACTAGAAACATCTGGTTGCCAACCCATAGGGGTGCGACATCTTGCAATATAGGAATTTCTAATTAAAGAAAAATAAAATAAATGCTGGACTATTAATAGATAAGCTGATAACTAACATTCCTTGATTTGTAATGTACTGCTGACATCTTATAAAATCCGGGGTCGGCGCGCGCAAGGGGGTGCACATTTGTGCAACCTGTGCGCGCCGAGCCCAGGCGCTGCCTGTTCCCTCTGAGGCCGCTCCGATTTTGGAGCGGCCTCGGAGGGAACTTTCCTTCGCTCTCCCCCCACCTTCCCCTCCCTTCCCCTACCTAACCCCCCCCCGGCCCTATCTAAACCCCCCCCTAACTTTGCGCGCGCCGACCGGCAGCCCCGCTCGTGTTCCGGTCCCGGGGGCTGGTCTGGAGGCCTCGACCATGCCCCCGGGCCGGCGCCACGCCCCCGGGCCCGCCCCTGAAATGCCACGGCACGCCCCCGAAACGCCGCGTCATTTCAGGAACGCTCCCGGACACGCCCCCTCCCGCCCCTTTTCGAAAGCCCCGGGACTTACGCGCGACCCGGGGCTTTACGCGCGCCAGCGGCCTATGCAAAATAGGCGCGCCGGCGCAGGGCTTTTAAAATCCGCCCCTTTGTGTATAGGTGTATCATAGAGAATGTGTGCATGGGTGTCTTTCTTGTCACAGAGAGTGAGACACACACACAGTCTCTGACACACACATTCCATCATTGCGTTGCTGCTCTTATGATCACACAATGAGTTCCCCCACTCCAGTACTACAACATCATTATCTAAACAGCTTCTGCTTGCTGCCAGCCCTTCCACAGCCTGCAGCAGCCCTCTCCCTCTCCCAATCTTGCCCCTTTTCAGCACCCCCATTTCAGGAGACCCACAGTTAGCTGACCCTTTCAGGAGGAATGCCCAGACTACAGAAACCTCTCCATCACTGCTCAGGCACTTTCTCTTGGCTCATCCCATCCCTTTTTCTGACTGTAGCTTGCCTCCACTTCTCCATAACCCCCCCCCCCCCCCCCCCAACACACACACACACACACACACACACATTCCAGTGTATTTCCATTGGCTGCTACAGAGTCTGCTGCTCTTATGGTTCCCCAGTCTTTGCACTGCCTACTACTCTAGAGGAGGGGTGGGGAGGGGGGACCAGACTAATCTATAGTTTCACTAGGGCTTAAAAAGAAAAATGAAGCCCTGGCCAAGACTGGAGAGACCCAAAGTAGCACAACTCCAGTACCCTGCTTTCCTATGTGGATCCAGTGCAGCCAGGACAGGTGCAAGAGTATTTGGCGTTTTAGGTAAAGCTTATAGCCTTTTATTCACACCCCCCCCCCCATTCTCACACAAATTAAAATTTATACATTCATAATAGTTTTTACAGTAAAATGCCATTGAAAGTACAGTCTTGTGATGTCAAATATCACTAACAGCATGTACATTATATTTACATTCAGTGCTGTGGTGCCAACCAGAATACCCTGCAAAATAAAAAATAAAGAGACACTGGGATCCTATATTACATTAAGTCTATTGTAATACATGGTGGGTATGGGTTCAGTTCTCAGAAAGCCTTGGGTAAACTGAATTACAGTTAAAATGTAGTAAAACTCCAATACCAAAACAGAAATAGCATCCAGCACTCGAACAGTGACAACTCCTCCTATGAAAAGGCAATGCTACAAATATTACATCAGGCCCTAAAACACTAGAACAAGCTAAGCTGTTGTAGATCCCTACACAGAAACTACATGCTAGCAAAATACTTCACCTCTGTTACACATGCAGAACACAGAGAGACCCTGACCAAATACAGAATAAAGGGACCATAAGGTATAAATAGAAATGTGCAGACAAAAACTGAAATGGAAACCACAACAAGCAAGATCCTGTATTCAGTGCAACAGTGGAAAAAGAGAAACATTATCATTCCTCATATAATATTAAGAAATATAAATCAGCAATAGTAAAGCCATACAAATAAGAAGGATAAATATTACAAAACAGCTGAATATCCAATAATTAAACTCATATAAAAAATTTCCCAAAAAACAACAAAATATTTTAAAACAGCAGACACAGTAAGATTTTAAAAATTCCCCCTTTCTGTACTTTTCAGTCATCCTGAGATTGTTCTGTATTAGTGGGGGTGAAGGAGTACACAAACTTTCTCTTCCTTCGCGTACATGCTGACATGCACACACACTCCCATGTACGTGCTGACACATTCACACATGCATACTCTCAATCACACTCAGTGATACCTACACACATACGCTCCCTCGCACCCACTGACACCTACATGCACACATGCTCCCTCCACCCAGACACCTACAGACACACACACAGTGCCGGCCATCCATTGGATGGCCCGTGCCATTTTTAAAGATGGCGCCGGCCGTCCAGTGCTCCTACCATGTGACAGGGGCCGGCCAATGGCACGGTTACCCTGTCACATGGTAAGGGCAAAGGGCCATCGGCACCATTTTTATTAGTGGCAGCCGATGGCCAGAGAGCGGGAGATCGCTCCCGGGGCCCACTGGACCACCAGGTAATTTTAAAACGTTTTTTGGGGGGTGGGGAGGTTGGTGGAAACTAAGGGAGCGGTTTTAAAGGGTCGGGGTGGGTTTTTTGTTTATCAGATCTGCCGCAGCCAATAAAAAAAAGCGATTGGGCCGGATAAAAAAAAATGCACGATTTGAATCGGAACCGGAACCAAACCGATTCCGGTTCTGATTCACATCTCTAATGATTACATCAAGAAAATTTAAGTCTGTGACTTGCATAATGTATAAGGATGTTAAATTTCAAACCGGCACATGGGAGCACATTTGCACGTGTGTGTCGGCCCACACCCAGGGATGCAAGCATTTTATAACTTTCACAGGTATATACATGCTTGTTATAAAATAGCCTGACTGCATGCACATGTGCACCTAATTGTAAGTGGGAGCGTGCATGAATGCGCAAATACCACTTCTACGGTGTAAGTTTGTGGATTTTAAAAGGCATGCACCCATGCCATTCTCAGTTTACCAATGTATTCACCAGTTCACCCAGTTAACAGCAAGGTCTTCCAGCTCCCCCCCCCCCCCCCCCCCCCCCCCCCCGGTTTGATAGCCTACACTCCCCCCATTACCCCAGACCCTTTAAACCCTTCAAAAATGGCTTGATCCTTTTATTTTATAACTTATACAGTATCCAAAGCAGAAGTAAAACTACGTGGGAGGGAACCTCAGTGTGCATCAGAGCATGAAAGTATTTATGTGAACATCTTTTGGCCAGGTTAATAAGTGCCCATGTCCAGCCCCTTTTTGGAAAATTTTGAGATGTATGCACCATGGCATTTACATGCATATATGGGCACTTTTTAAAATACGTCGGCATGCAAGATCCCAACATTTTTGTGCAACCCCTAATTTCGACATGTGCTGGGCTTTAAAATTCACCTTTTAGAGTACAAGAGATAAACAAGGTTTAGTGTAACCAATGCAATAAGTATGAGCAGTTTTTATTACCCAACATGTTGTGAAGATGATATTTGAGGTCAATAAATTCTTTAGTAATATCCTGCATATTGATCTAACAAATCAGCAGAGCATGGGTTACCAAGGTTGGAACCCAACAGGCTACAAAGTCCCAGAAACCAACCAGATCAATGCTGGCAGGTTCATGGCGACTAGGTACCATCCATCAAGGTCATGAGACATGACTTTCAAGTAATATCCTCACTAGTTTTTTAACATCAGTATCAGTAGTTTGGGTATATGATCAGATTAATGCAAAGCTTGGTGCTAGAACAGAGGTGGTAGTGGAGACTGGATGGGCAGGGAGGGAGACTGTTGGATTAGGCATGAAAATGTGTATGTGTATTTACTCAAAATGATAGAGAACCAGAGGAAGACAAAAATCCTAGCTCGAATAAAGCAGTCAGTCTTCTACTTCTGGCAACTAGGATTAGTCCTGTTCTGATAGGGGATCTCTTGTATCTCTTGTGTATTGTAATATCTGGATGGACCACTTGTCATTATCTGTTGTCATCTGTTCTTTTCCTAAGTCTTTGGTAGATGTGTTTTTGCTCTTTAGTGTTTTTTATGTAGAAAAAAGAAATGCTAACTGATCTTGGGATGATGGTTAGGTTAATTGCACTATTTACCTGATAGCATGAATGGATTGTGCTGCTCGATTTAGATTTAATCCAAACTGTCTTCCTCATCCCCAGTGTTAATCCAACAGCGAGTGCTGCTAAGGTTTTTGAAGATTATTATATGCACATCATTCTGTAGTTTTGCCAATCAGAAGACATTCTGTGCCCTTTGTGCCATCTTATTTGGATAAAGCAGGAGTAATGATTTTATTTTTCAGCTTTTCTGACAACTATGAAAGGATGCTGACTCATGCAGTTTAAATTTGTGTGACTTTATGTAAATTTCTATCTGAAATATTGATCTCTAAGGCTGTTTCTCAAATCTCAGCATTATTTAATGCACATTTTGTCTTTTTGTTGATGTTATTTATGTATATTGATTGAAGATCACAAATTTAACTTTTATTGCATTTACTGGTTGAATACAGGGCTATTCACATGTAACTGATAAGGATCCAGGTGGTATGCTGTTAAAGTCTTTTAGGTAGAAGTATTTTCTCTAAATTGGTTTAAACCAATTTTTTTCCAGTACAGGGTTATTCCGTTTGGGTTATACCCCACTAAATGCATGGGTTTTTAGTTCTGATTTTCCTAATATATGCAGGAATAATTGTCCATGCATGCACTGAGAGTAAAATTTAGACTGGATTTATTTATTTATTTTATTTAACAGCTTTTTTATACCGACATTAGAGGGCACATCATATCGGTTTACATCTGAACAAAAGGTGGAAAATACAAAAAAACAGGGAGGGGGGGGGGGAAGGGGAGCAACAAGAGTAACAATTTGCAACAAAGGTGCTGCAGCTAGAAGGAGGCTCTATATGTGAGCCTGAAAAGTTGAAACTAAAGGGTTAAAGATATTTACATATTAAGATATTAACATAGTGCTAAGGGAGGTGAGGGTTAATTGCAAGGTGAGCAGGTGAAGGTGGCAGTGGTAAAGGGAACTAGTCAGGATATGCCTGGTGGAAAAGCCAAGTTTTCAGCATTTTCCTGAATTTGTATGGGCAAGGCTCGAGGCGGAGGTTTGTCGGTAGAGCATTCCAGTGAGTGGGGCCTGCTATTGATAGGGCATGGTCCCTTGTTGATGTGAGGCGGGCTTTTTCGAGGGGTGGGATGTGTGGTGTACCTTTATGGCTTGTTCTGGTTGGGCGGGAGGAGTGTGTGAATCTGAAAAGTTCGCTGAGCCAGGAGGAGTTGCTTTTGTGGATGGATTTGTGTATGATGGTGAGGGTCTTGAATAGGATGCGTGATGGGACGGGGAGCCAGTGGAGGTCTTTTAGGAGGAGGGTTATGTGGTCTGATTTGCGTGCGTTCATGATTATTCTGGCGGTGACGTTCTGTAACATTTGAAGGGGTTTGATAGAGGAGTTGGGGAGGCCTAGGTACAGTGAGTTGCAGTAGTCCAGTTTGGAAACTAGGGTGGCTTGGATGACTGTTTTGAGGTCGTGAGTATGGATAAATCTGTTTAGAAAATACTACACTTCACACTTGATCTTAGACAAAAGGCCAAGAAGCAGTGTGGAGATAATCACCAATCCTTTTACTAATAAACCAGTTTTTAATTATTGGGAAAATATTTACTGGTTTTACTTTTAAATGTACCATTTTCAAAATACCACACTTCCAGTGAATGAGACCCTTGCAATTTGAGCTCAATGGTTAGCAGAGCATTTATGTTCATGTTAGCACATTATAATGTTAAGGGAAAGATTGTCTTTTAAGCAGAGGTACCTATTTTAGTCCAAGAGATCCCTAACATAGTTTGAAGGATAGCCAAGATAATTCTGATATAGAAGCAACACAAAGATGGATTGCACCTTTAGGCTAAAAGTTGTATTGAGGATACACTTTTGATGCAAGAATCCGTTTCATTGGATGCATTCTATAAATAGTGATGTGCAGAGGAAAACATTTTATTTTCATTTGTTCATTTGTTTCATAGGGCACCTCCATTTGGTTCATTAATTTTAAACAAAAAAAAATATTATTTTTATTTGTTCATCTGTTTACCACTGAAGTAAATGGGGGAAACACTGCAGTCTATTTTGATATCCAAAATTGGGGTTGTCTCATCAATTCTAATGAAATTTATAGGAAGACATCATCAGAACTTGAAGGTACCTAGAATGTGGCAAAGTGGCACCAAAAATGTCATGAATAGCCTAAGGCACCATAAAGGGGCAAAGGGATACCAGCAGTGGCAGGGGTTATCCAAGGCACTGTCAGAAAAGCAAATAAGCACCAAGAATAGGATGAACACCCCCGAGGCTTCAAAAGAAGGGCATCAACATCAGTGACCTGAACTCTTCAAAGTAGCATAAGAAGCAAAGTGGCACCAAGAGTGGAATCAACATCATAGGGCAGTATGAAGGGGAATTAAGCAGAAAATCTGGCAGGAAAAACCCCAAAGCACCAATAAAAGGACAAAGCAGCAAGCAGAATGGCATCAACACAAGGTACTATGATATGTGCAAAGCAACCCTCACAGTGGCAAGAACATGCCAGAGTGTAGAGTCTGGGATACGACAGCAAGGCAGAGTCAGTGCAAGACCCTCAAGTTGCAAAGTCTGGGTATGGTAGCAATGCTGAGTGGAAGAAAGACCCCTAAAGGTGTAGGGTAAGGGATCTAGTAGCAAGCAGAGGGACATGGGAGATGTCTGCTTTCCTATTGAATCACTTTCCACTTGCCAGGTTTAGTAGAAGAGAATGATTTGTCTTCAGTATCACTTTTGTGATAAGGGGCAATAACTTTCAAATGGGCACACAGGCACATATGTTTGCAAGTGTGTCGGCATAAGCCCAGCGACATGGCAATTTTATAACCTGCAGGCAAGTACATGCATATGTTATAAAGTAGCCTGGGTGTATGTATGCATGCAGTCAATTTTATAAGTGGGTGAGCACATCTGCACAAACTCAGGTGTGTGCCATGCAAATGGGAGAATTTTATAACAATTGCGTGTTCACACCATGACCAATGTCACCAGCCACCAGTTCACCGGTGTAGGACTAAATACTCCAGACACCCTTGGTTCTTTAGCCTGCACTGCCTCCAGTTACCCCAGACCCTGTAAACCCCTCAGGGATGCCCCATTTTGTTTTCATTGTAACTTACACCTCATCCCTAGCAAAAGTAAATTTACACGGCATTGGACCTGGGTGTGCACCATAGTGCATATACACTTGCATGCACATCTCTTGGCCTCACCTCAGAATACCCATGCCCTGTCCACATCTTGTCCCTTTTTTGTTTGAAGTGAGATATTTGCGTATTGAGAGATGTGTATGCATGTAGACACCTTTTAATATTGGGTGAACACGCGTATGTCCAATGTGTACAAAATATATTCCCATTTTTGCACACCCAAACCTTTTAAAATTCACCTTAGAGCTTTTATTACATTTTCTACTTGAACTTGATCTTGATGCTGGTTGGAATTATGCATTTATTTTGCAAAATTTGCTTTCCAATTGAAATTTTTGTCACAATCCGAACATGACAATGGTATGTCATCAATGTGGCTTTCCTGGTAATTTGTGCAGTTTGCTTTATTAAGAAAGCTTTTCCTATATTCTTTAGCTGAATACAGTCTCTTCTTCCCTTTGCTGTTTTTCTGGTGTTATATTAGCTTTATTTGCCTACTGAAACCGTTTCACTTTCTGAATATGTAAAAGGTCTCTCATGTGCATCTTTTTTCTTCTGCCTGCATTTCTCCCTTTTCATTAGGGTTTTTGGGTACAAAACACCTCAGTATAAAAAAGAACAAAGAAGGGTGAGAGAACAAAACAGTAAGGTAGTGAACCAGAAAAGAGATGAGGTGGGAGGATAGACTTGTATTTTTATTTTGTTTTTCTATTTTTTTGGGGGGGGCCAACAAAACACCCAAGTATAACCATCAAAGAAACAGGGTGGGAGAACTAGACATTGACTGTAGAGGTACAAGAAAACAGTAAGGTAGAGAAAAGAGATGGATGGGAGGTGAAACATTTTTTAATTTTTCAACTTTTCTTTTCTGGGGATAGAACACACCAGTTTAACCAACCAACAAACAGGGTGGGATAAATAGGCTGGGATTGTAGAAGAGTAGAGAAAATTGAAGAACCATAAAAGAGATGGGGTGGGAGGAAAAACTTGTATTAATTTTTATGATTCACATTTGTGTCAGGGTCAACAAACTGCAGTATAACCAACAAACAAAGAAACAGAATGGGAGAGCTAAACTGAGATCCAAACACGGAAGCATCAAAACTCCCTTGCCTGCACATAATAGGCAAGATAGGTCTATGTAAAGCCCCCTACTCTTTTTGGGCATTTAAAAGTTGTATGTAAACCGGATTGATTTGTAGTTCCTACAAGAACTTTGGTCTATAAAAATTATAAATAAATAAATAAATAAATATTAACCACATATCCACAAGGAGGTATATCAGGGGTAAAGCAGTAAGGCAGAGCGGTAGTAGCAAGACCTCTAAGGTGGTAAATAAGGGGCATGATAGATAAGCATGTAAAGGCAAGAACTCTAAGGTTATATATAAAGGGCATAGTGAGCATGTGTCAGGATGACCCCCTAAGGTTGTATATAAAGACATGACAAATAGGCAGAGTGGTAGCAGCAAGTCCTCTAAGATGGTATATCTGGGGAATGGTATGTAGGCATAACAGTAGGAAGATTCCTATGGTGATATATAATGAGTATGGCAGTTATTCAGGGTGTTTTTTCTCCTACATACTTTCCTGCCATGTCCCTTGTATACCACTGTAGGAGTAATACTACCACATGCTTAGCTGCCATACCGCTTATATACCAAATTAGGGTTCTTACTAGGGATGTGAATCGTGCTTCTGACGAATGAAAATATCGTACAATATTTTCAAAGTCATCAGAAATCGGAGGCTCCCTGAAACCGATAGGAAAACCCCACATGCTTCCTCTCTCACCCCATCTCCACCTCCGCATACACACAGGCATCCTCTCATACATACAAACAGGCCTAGTTTCGCCCATACAATGTGGGCTGCTTCAGGGGCTATGTATATAAAAGAACAACGTGAAATAGAAGATGATCATTTAAATAATGTTAAAAACAGAAAATCCTCCACAGTAACTAGTGGTGCAGCTATAAACATCAGCTTGAGCACAAAGACTCAGGGCACAGCTTGTGAACTGATTGGCATTTCAGCAAACTGGGAATCTACTGTATTTGTCTACCGCTGAAGTCTTATTTAACTTTACAGTAGTGAAGAGCACAAATGCACAAGTCAGTGTCTCAGCATACCGTTGTTGTTTTATATACATAGCCCCTGAAACAGCTCGCATTGTATGGGCGAATCTTGACCCGAAATGGGCATTGGTTTTTACCTTTTATAATTAAAGTATTTCTTGACACCGATCCAATTTTGTTTTGGTCACACACTTACTCTCTCAGGGCCAGTCTCTCCCTTCTTTGGCTGCTGGCTACACCACAGGGCCTCATCTTCTGCCACCGGCTCTTGGAAATGCCAACAGCACCGCAGGACCTTGTCTTCTGCTGCAGGCACCACAGGGCCTCTTCTTCTGCCGCCAGCCCCGTGAAATGCCAGCAGAATCGCAAGGCCTCATCTTCGGCCGCTAGCCTCTTCTTCCGCAGGAGCTCATTTTTTGCTGGTGGGGAGTGGGATCCCCACCAGCACGTCATTGCTCTGTGCCACTGCGGAACCTTCCTGCTGGCAACAATGACTCCCCTCCCTCTGTTGTCACCAGGGGCAGACCGTTCCCCTCGCCCCTCCCTTAGTAAGACACTGAGTTAAAGTAATTTGGGTAACTTTATCAAGATATTCAGCTGGACTTACCCAAATATGTCTGCCACTGAATTTGTCCGGATAAAAATATGCAGAATATTTGAGCACTACCAGACTTCATCTGCCCAGTGCTGAATATGAGCTTCACTCCAGGAAGGCACCTAGACCACAGTAAATTCTGTGTGAGCAAAAATTTTCCTGTATAAAATGTGTCTGATGACTTCTGCTCTTGAGTCTTAGATGCCATTTTCACCATGTTAGAAAAAAAAGCATAGAGAGTGTGAATTAAACCTGTTACGTGATCAGAAGAGATGCTGATGCTGAAGAGCAGCCAGACACTGATCACTTGAAGATCTCTATTTTAATTTGCATAAGGACTTTTGTTCCAAACATATGCTAACAACTTTTCCTTTGCACCATGGGGTAGAGGTGCAAAATTGTAATAATGCCTGTAATGGATTTATGGCAAAATTGTGTGCAATAATGGTGTTATAGTGTGTACTAAAGTGTTATTGCACCTTTTTAGGGTTTCGTAAAGTGACACATCTAGCCTACAGTAGGGATGTGAATCGTTTTTTGACGATTTAAAATATCGTCCGATGTATTTTAAATCGTCAAAAATCGTTAGGGCCACGATACAATACCAATTCCCCCGATTTATCGTTAAAAAATCGTAAATCGGGGGAAGGGGGAGGGCAGGAAAACCGGCACAATAAAACCCCCTAAAACCCACCCCCGACCCTTTAATTTAAATCCCCCACCCTCCCGAACCCCCCCCCAAATGCTTTAAATTACCTGGGGATCCAGCGGTGGTCCAGAACGGCGGCGGTCCGGAACGACCCCCTCAATTGAATCCTGTTGTTTTCAGCCGGCGCCATTTTCCAAAATGGCGGCGGCCATAGACAAAAATGATTCGACGCAGGAGGTCGTTCCGGACCCCCGCTGGACTTTTGGCATGTCTTGTGGGGGTCAGGAGGCCCCCCCAAGCTGGCCAAAAGTTCCTGGGAGTCCAGCGGGGTTCAGGAAGCGATTTCTTGCCGCAAATTGTTTTGCGTACGGAAAATGGAGCCGGCAGGAGATCGACTGCAGGAGGTCGTTCAGCGGGGGTTCCGGACCACCGCTGAATGACCTCCTGCAGTCGATCTCCTGCCGGCGCCATTTTCCGTACGGAAAACGATTCACGGCAAGAAATCGCTTCCTGAACCCCACTGGACTCCCAGGAACTTTTGGCCAGCTTGGGGGGGCCTCCTGACCCCCACAAGACTTGCCAAAAGTCCAGCGGGGGTCTGGAATGACCTCCTGCGTCGAATCGTTTTTGTCTATGGCCGCCGCCATTTTGCGGCGGCCATTTTGCAAAATGGCGCCGGCTGAAGACAACAGGATTCAATTGAGGGGGCCGTTCTGGACCGCCGCCGTTCTGGACCACCGCTGGATCCCCAGGTAATTTAAAGCATTTGGGGGGGTTCGGGAGGGTGGGGGATTTAATTTAAAGGGTCGGGGGTGGGTTTTAGGGGGTTGGCTCACGATTTTAACGATTTTTCACGATAGTTTACACACCCAAACGGCAACAATACGATTCCCTCCCCCTCCCAGCCGAATTCGATCGTTAAGACGATCGAGGACACGATTCACATCTCTAGCCTACAGTAAATATTACTATGTAAATGATGGTACTATAATAGTCTGGGACTCACTTTACATAAAACCACATGCAGAACCAGGTTTCACATGTACTTTTAAGCAAACTGGCAGGTATTTCTTCAGGGGATGGAGTTGGGGCAGGGTTCGGACTTGCATGTATAATTTTGATTTTAAAATATATGCATATGAGTTCACCTGCAAAAGTTACATGCTTGTCAGAGCAAGTCTAATTTTGTGCTGGTGCTTTTATGTAGATATTCTGTCACTAACATGCAAGTTTTCAAGGTGACCTTAGGCACTCAAGTTTACTTAGAAAATTTTGGGTAAAGTTTAAACATTATGGGGTAGATTTTTAAAGTTATGTGTGGGTGTAGATTTTTTCACGCAACCTGGCGCGAACAAATCTATGCCCGATTTTATAACATGCGTGCGATGCCGCGTACATGTTATAAAATCCAGGGTCGGCGCGCGCAGGGGGGTGCACAATTGTGCACCCTGTGTGTGCCGAGCCGAGCAGCCTTCCTCCATTCCCTCAAAGGCCGCTCCGAAATCGGAGTGGCCTCGGAGGGAAGATTTTTTACGGCCCCCCCCCCCCCACCTACCCCTCCCTTCCCCTCCCTTCCCCTACCTAACCCACCCCCCAGCCCTAACTAAATCCCCCCTACCTTGTTAAGAAAGTTACGCCTGTCCGAGACAGGCATAACTTGCACGCACTGGCGAGCTGCTGTCGTGCCATTCCCCGGCCCGGGGGCTGGTTCAGAGGCCTCAGCTACGCCCCTGGAATGCCCCCAGGCCAGCACCCTGCCCACAGCCCCGCCCCCAGAATGCGCCCCTGACGTGCCCCCCTGACACGTCCCCGACATGCCCCCCAAGAAAAGCCCCGGGACTTACGCGCGTTCCGGGGCTTTGCGCGTGCCGGTGGCCTATGCAACATAGGTGCTCCGGCACGCAAGTCCCCTGCGTGCATAAATCCCGCTGGATTTACGCGCATAGGGCTTTTAAAATCTGCCCCTAAAGGTAGATGTTGACTTAACCCTAACATGCACAGTTCTAAATTTTCCCTCTAAAGATCAAATCAAGACTACCTCTTTTAATGATTCTTAACACACTGACCAGCTATCCCCTTCCTGGCACTATCTGAGAACCTCAAATTTTCTGCTGCAACCTTTTATTTATTAAGAACTCAAGTTTAGATCTTTTTTTTACCTACCTATGCTGCTATGAGCTTTTTGTTTGCTAAACTGCTCTCTATTTTTTCAAGTTTGGACCTGTTCTAGATTTAGACCTTTTTTAGCTACTATACCTATTTTATGGGCCGTCCCAGTCATTAGACTTTTGATTGGTTGCTACATCCACTCTTTGCTTAAACTATTTTTTTTTTAATGTTGAACTTCACCTTAAGTGAAGTTGCTATTCAAGAAGACAGGCAATAAATCCCAATAATAATAAAGTAATATTTGTTATTTTATAAAACACATCCCACATTTATCCAGTCTCATTCAGGAATGAGAAACTTATAAACTATGTATTTAGCAAACTTATTCATCAGGGATTTTTAGCATTCTGATTAATGCCAGGCACATTAAAGCAAATTACAATTCAAGTATCTAAAGGTGTGGAATATTCCCGCTTCATCACCTTATTTAGATTAGTGATAAACTGGATGCTTTTTGATTAGGAAAATGTCAATTACACAAACTTTGATTTATTTGCAGTCTGACAATTCTTGTTGATAAACAATTCAATTGCCTGATGAGTCTTAATTGCAGACCATTCTATGTCTTGCTATATTTTGAAAACTAGAGAGACATGGGGAAAGGTGGCGTGGGGTGAGGTGAGATGAGGAAAGGACTCACTCTAATCGTTACTGGAAAGAAATGAAAATTGTGTCAACAGGTAAAATTCTTAGTAAATCAGAGGAACACTTGGTGCATGAGTGCTTTTCATACCCCTGCAACAGACTTCTTTAAAAACTTGGGCAAGTTACTTTACCTCCCCATGCCTCAGTTTATCCAGATAGAAATGGGTAAATCAAATGTCTAAGTCTGGACGAGTTTCTGAAGGACAGGTACATAAATAATTATTAGCCACATTGACAAAAGTGTCTCCATCACTTGCTTCTGGGAGTGACCAATAGAGTGGGATTGGCCTATTGGGACTTTGGGCAAGCCCTAGTGGGCTTGTGTGGCCAATCATGTGGATTAGTGTTGGTCACAGTGGCCCTATGCTCGTGGAGCCACTGCAACCACCAACCCCACAATAGCTCTTCTCAGAAATCTGGAGCCTCTCTAATGGTTCGCCGTGGTCTTCCATCTAATTTTTACTGTGACAGTGACAGAGGCATGGGGCCAACTCTCCATTTGTCTCCCCAACCAGCACAACAGCAGCATGAGCCAGGGACTGGCTCTTCTCAGGCACCTTTCCCTTTGCAGCATTGCAGTGGTGGGAAGCAGTCTCACAGCTAAACCTCACATCTCTGCCTCTATTGCTTCCTGTGCCATGGAAGGCAGCCTGTAGATCTCCTGTGCCACTATCTTATTACTAGCTGAAGGTCTCCCACTGCTGTCGGCTGACAGTTCCTACTTATGTTTGGCCATTGCAAAAAATAACAACCCATACCCCCCCCCCCCAAACCACTGGACATTTCAGCTCTCCTCTTCCCACACCATGGGGCACCTCCAAGACTATCAACAGGCAGCCCTGCCAGCATCCTTCCTGACCAGTATAAGTACAAGTTTTTATTTTTTTATTTATTCAAAGACCAAGGGGGTGAAAAATTAGAAAGCTGGTGAGTTAGTGAGTGAGCATGCATGTGTGTGAGCATGAAGGATGGAGTGTGTGAGAGAGTATGCATGTGTGTGAGAGTGAAAGAGAACATGTGAGTAAGTATACATGTATGGGAGCCTGAGATATAGAGAGAGCATGTGAGCAGGAGTGCATGTGTAGGAACATGAGAGAGTATGCATGTTTGGGAGTATGAAAGAGAGAGTATGAGAGAGAACATACATGTGTAGGATCATGTGAGAGAGCATGTGAGCAAGTGTGCATGTGTGGGAGCATTAAATAACATTTGAGTGAGTGAGTACATGTGTGAAAACATGTATGTGGAAGAATGAGAGAGTGACATGTAAAAGTGTGCATATGTGGGAACATAAGAAAACACATGTGTGATGGAGCATGCAATGTGAGGGAGTATGAGAGAGCATGTAAGCATATGTGCTTGTGTGGGAGAATGAAAGTGAGAGTGTGTGTGAGCGAGTGAGCACATGTGAGCAAGCATGCATGTTTTTGAACATGAGAGAGTGCACGTGAAAGCATTAATCTGTGGGAAAGTATCGCTCCATGGTGAGACTGCACCTTGAATACTGTGTACAATTCTGGTCGCCACATCTCAAAAAAGATATAATTGCGATGGAGAGGGTACAGAGAAAAGCGACCAAAATGATAAAGGGAATGGAACAGCTCCCCTAAGAGGAAAGACTAAAGAGATTAGGACTTTTCAGCTTGGAGAAGAGACAGCTGAGGGGGGATATGATAGAGGTGTTTAAGATCATGAGAGGTCTAGAACGGGTAGATGTGAATCAGTTATTTACTCTTTCGGATAATAGAAAGACTAGGGGGCACTCCATGAAGTTATCATGAGGCACATTTAAATCTAATTGGAGAAAGTTATTTTTTACTCAACGCACAATTAAACTCTGGAATTTGTTGCCAGAGGATGTGGTTAGTGCAGTTAGTATAGCTGTGTTTAAAAAAGGATTGGATAAGTTCTTGGAGGAGAAGTCCATTACCTGCTATTAATTAAGTTCACTTAGAAAATAGCCGCTGATCTTACTAGCAATGGTAACATGGAATAGACTTAGTTTTTGGGTACATGCAGGTTCTTATGGCTTGGATTGGCCACTGTTGGAAACAGAATGCTGGGCTTGATGGACCTTTGGTCTGACCCAGAATGGCAAGTTCATATGTTCTTAAATTGAGCAAGAATACTTGTAAAAGAGTGTGCATTTGTGGAAGTGTGAGAGAAGCGCATGAGTGAAGGATTGTGCATTTATGGGACTGAGAGAGCACATGTGTGTGTGAGCGAGCATGTATATGTGTATGTTAATGAGCATATGTGAGTGAGCACATGAAAGAGATAGAGAAGAAAATGTGTGCGTCTTCTCTCCCCCTCTCCCCCTCTCCCCCTCTCCCCCTAACCAATTTACAACAAAATTATGGTGACTGGAATCAAAAGATCCTAGGTATTGAAAGTGGAGGATTTTTAAAATCCTTATTAGTTTGTTACTGGGTGTAATTTGATATGTCTGCTGTTATGAAATATTTTATTGGTGTTTGGTAAATGTTCAAAAATATATACATATAGTTTCTAATTAATGGATATTGTATTTGTCAGCTGTTTTGATATATGAATTCTTATTATTAGTATGGGTTTACTTCTATTGATTTATATTTCTTGAAGTTAAATGAGGAATGGTGATGTTTCTGTTCTTCCATTTTGCAGTGCATACAGACTTGTTACGGTTACCTATTAGGTTTTTGTGGGCACATTTCTATTTATACATTGTGGGGCGGATTTTAAAAGGCCCACGTGCGTAAATCCTTCCAGATTTATGCGCGCAGGGCCCTCGCGCGCCGGCGCGCCTATTTTGCATAGGCCGGCGGCGCGCGTAAAGCCCCGGGACGCGCGTAAGTCCCGGGGCTTTCGAAAAGGGGCGGGAGGGGGCTTTCAGCAGGCGTAACTTTGCCGACAAAAGTAGGGGGGGGGTTAGATAGGGCCGGGGGGGTGGGTTAGGTAGGGGAAGGGAGGGGAAGGGAGGGGAAGGTGGGGGGAGGGCGAAGGAAAGTTCCCTCCGAGGCCGCTCCGAAATCGGAGCGGCCTCGGCGGGAACAGGCAGCGCACGCTGGGCTTGGCGCGCGCAGGTTGCACAAATGTGCACCCCCCTCGTGCGCGCTGACCCCGGATTTTATAAGATACACGCGGCTACGCGCGTATCTTATAAAATCCAGCGTACTTTTGTTCGCGCCTGTGCGCGAACAAAAGTACGCAATCGCGCAAGTATTTAAAATCTACCCCTATGGTCTCTTTATTATGTAATAAGTGAGGGTCTTTCATTGTTCTGCATGACTTTTGAGATGAGGTACCTTATAGTTTCTGTACAGGCATCTGAAACAGTCTCTCTTGTTCTGTTTTCCTAATAGGAAGTGCATAGATGTTTTGGGCCCTGGTTTAATATGTGCAATGATGCATTTTCATAGGTAGAGTTGTCATTTATTAAGTACTGGCAGTTAATGTTGTTTTGTTATGGGAAGGTTACTATATTGTAATTATAATAAAGTTAACTCATTGCTTTCTGACGATCAAGCCCACACCCCAAAATGATTTATGATTCGTCTAATGTGATATAGGTTGCAAGTGTCCTTTTTGTTTTGTTTTTTTTTGCAGGGTTTTCTGGTTGGTACCACAGCAGTGCATGTACATATATATACATATATGTATCTGTAAACATTGAAACCAGATCATAGACTAAAGACGAAAACAAAAATAAAAGTTTTGCCCATTTGGCACAGTTTATGTAAATGCAATCACACTGTTTTTCATGTATAATATCACCCTTTTTGGATGGTTCAAAAGCAAGCTTTTAAAATTGAAGAAAACAGCTCTTCCCCTCATTTTGCCTTAAAATGCTTCTTCAGGGTGATGGCAAACAGAGAGGTAATTTTACTGATCCCATCTCAAAATGATGCACTTAACTTCAAAAAGTCTTCAGATTCTGCAAGGGTTCCTTCTCCAGCGAAAAGACTGTATGACGGATTTCTAAACATAAAACATCAGATCACCTCCATACATTTATCATCTCAATATTCATTAGGAAGGGTGGGTAATAAGTGCTTTTAACTACATAAACAAGTAAATGAATAAATAAATAGATAAAAAAATAAATTATTTTCGCAACTAAGTTAAACTTCTTTAAAAAATTGGCATCTTCCTTCTGAAATACAAAGAAAGGCAAATATCCTATGCTTCGCCCACCACACTCCACTTCACCTCCACAGAATTGGAACCTACAAAGCTAACCTATTTCCACCTACCTCACCTCTTAGCCAATCCAGATCACCCATTCAAACAACAGAAATCCAAGCAATCATGAGAAATGCCTGTTAACCTATACCAAAGTTTCTTATTCAATAGACAAATTAAGACCATTAGGAGCTTTTGTTTGCCAGGAGAAAATAAAATAAATTGCTCACATCTCAATGCTGCAGAGACATCCCCTCCCTGTAGCAAATGTATAACAAAAAAACAAAACTGATGTACCTCATTCTCTGCAACCTGCTAATGTCTAACTAATGGGGCTTCTTTTTTATTAGTGCAGATGCAAAGTTTGTGCTGAATCATGCAAGATTGAACTGCATTCTTCATATGCCCAATATATAACTTCCAACATGGACTTATGATAGCATAAACAACCTGCTTGGAGTTAAAATCAAAGGAAGCCAGTAAACGATATTAGATTGGCAGGGTCGGATGTTGAAATATTGTTAGGGCACAGGTATTTTCACAATCCATACATGCACCAATTTGGTGTTGCCCCCACTCCCCCTCCAAAAGTCAAAATTGTTTCATTGTGTGGTACTGAGGCCATTAAAATGTCACCCAAATTTCTCCCCCTCGTGCAAACAAATATTGGGTGCTTTTTAAAAATGTTGTGCAAGCATAAAAGGTCTCAATGTTTTGAAATAATCTGGACTTCCTGCGGCTGCAATGCATCTGGCAACTTACAAACCATCCTGCCAGATGGTTCCTCGTTTTGAGAGGATAATAAAAGTTCACAGTCAGCAAAAAGGGTCCTTTTGCATGCATGTTTAATTGCTTTCTTTGGGAATCCCCTTTCTCTGAACCGTGAGCTCATGTGAATTGCTTGAAATGTAAAGTCGTCCACATCAAAATAGAGCCTTTGAAGGAGCAAACCTACTTCCCAACTGGGAGGTTCTCCTTTAATCCATGCGGATGATGACTTGGAAAATGAAGGCGCGTATTTCCTACCTGTGATCTTGTGCTGTTTAGTGATCAGCAAATTACCGTCGCCTTTACACACTAACATCCCAGAAAGAGATTTGTCACATGTGGTGTTGTACAGTAAATTTTAAATTAACATTCCTCCAATTCAACCGCTCAACAACGTCCCCCAGACTTTCCACAGGACATGTTTATATGAACTCATGCACAAAGATGTGACTTACAAATTACTCTGAAACTAGTAATCCGTATAATATTATTACAATATATCTAGAAGTGATTCACATACAAAGGAATAAAACAAAAGTTGCTATAAAGAGCATGGGTATCACTCATGTCAATTATTTCCGTAAGAATTGGAAAGGTATATAATTTGCATAGCACTGTCTCTAGAAGGGCTTTATTTGCTCAGCTGGGATCTGGATGCATGGATGGAAACATTTCTAAAAGGATTTTTTAAAAGCTCTTCAGCTTTTCACAATAAAACTCAAAAAGGTGGCAGTTGTGCATGCATAAAAAAAAAATCACAGGAGGAAGGATAAAGAAATATAGCAGCAACTCTCTTCTTATTCAATAAGGATTCTCCTCTCAATCTGATGGAGCAAGATTCTAGAAATGTGTCTCTCCTGACACTCAGTTGTCAGGAGAGACAACTACCAAAAGGTCAGTCTGATCATTATCTGTCCTGAGAGCCTTAATTTTACTAAACTCTGCATTGAATAACTCCTTGCCATCATCAGAATAGGAAAAACCATATTTCTGACTTATCACAACCATCAATTTAATGGAATTCCATATATCTAGATCAGCTCCAATTCCAGAAAAATCTGTCCTAAACAAAGCAAATTTTTGCATCTAGTTGGTAGTATGCATACTGTTAGGAAATATACATACCCTGACTCTATTTTCTAAGCTCATTTTCTCTTTGCTATGGATGAAATATTAATATTAGGGATGTGCAGAGCAAAAGTTTAAGTTCATATGTCCATATGTCCAAAGGGGGTCCCATTTGCGGTCAATATGGACATAAACAGAATTCAATGAGTTGAGTATATGTCCATATGTGCAAATAAAAATTTAAACCCCTCACCCTCCTTAATCCCCCCCCCCCAAGACTTACCACAACTCCCTGGTGGTCCAGCGGGGTCAGGACGCCATTTCTGACCAACTTTGCAAGGATCACGTGACGTCGGCGTCACGTCGGACTGACGCGGCGTCACGGGATTCCCCGCGAGTTCCCTCCGGCACCCTCGTTCGGCCCAAAAGTAACTTTTGGCCAGCTTGGGGTGGCCTCCTGACATCCCCAAGCTAGCCAAAAGTTCCTTTTGGGCCGAACGAGCGTTCCGGCGCGAACCCGCGGGGAATCACGTGACGCCGCGTCACTCCGACGTTGCGCCGACCTCACGTGCTCCTCGCAAAGAATTTCAGAAATGGCGTCCTCACTCCTCGCTGGATCACCAGGGAGTTGTGGTAAGTCTTTGGGGGGGGGGGGGGATTAAAGAAGGTGAGGGGTTTAAATTTTTATTTTGGATCAACAATTGCGATTTCCAACTTATTCAACATAGCTATGTTGAATAAGTTGGAAATCTGATCGTTTATGTCTCATCACTTTTTTAAGTTAAAAAAAAAAAAGTAGCGTTTTACATTTATGTTCAATACGAATGCACACCCCTAATTAATATCCCTAAAAGATTCTGCCAAAAAGGTGCTAATTAAGCTAGTGCTTCCCCTGCTCTGCCCTTACCCATCCAACCACAAATACCAAAACAGAATAATTTTTAATGGCATTTTGGATAATGGATATTGAGCTGAGGAACTTTCTTGAGAAAACTTATTCTAGAAGAGTGATAATATTTATAAACTTTTTGAACCTGATCAAAGTGATGCCAAATAATTTAACTTAGTAATAATGTCATACTTTCATCAATAGTTTCCTGGTTGGATGGATGGCCGGCGCCATCTTGTGCTCCTACCATGTGACAGGGGCTGACCAATGGCACTGGTAGCCCCTGTGACATAGTAAGGGCAAAGGCTATCGCGCCATTTTGAATACTGGCAGCCGACGACCCGAGGGCAGGAGATCGCTCCGGGACCCCCGCTGGACCACCAGGGACTTTTGGCAAGTCTTTGGGTGGGGGGGGATTTAGTTAATTAAATTTAAAGGGTTGGGATGGGTTGTTTTTTTTTTTTTTCCAACTTTAATGGAGAACGAATACCGAATGCAACTAATAGACGATTCGGGTTTCCCCCTATGAAAATGGATGCAATGGATTTGGGTCCCGGCGCAACGAATACCAAATAGCAACGTATCTTTTCCCTCTGCACATCCCTACTTATCAGTTTGCCAGATGTAAAAGTCAGGGCCTTCATTGGTTACTGTCTGAATCCAATTCCCCTTTTCCCCCTGCCGCTGAAGCAGAGAGTAATGTTGGAGTTCCATCAACAGTAGCAAGGCTTATTGGTTAAGGGCAGTAACCACTGCACCTGCAAGTTATCACCATGCACTCTTTTCTTAATTTCCATCCTCTAGCCTTTAGGGACCCACAGTGTTAAGCCCATGCCCCTTTTAATTCTTTTACTATTTTTGTCTTCACCACCTCCTGTGGAAGGGCATCCAGGCATCCACCACCTCTCCATTCAGAAATATTTCCTGACATTGGTTCTCAGTTATCCTCACTGGACCTTCTTTTTGGGACCCCTAGTTCTACTGATTTCTTTCCTACGGAAAAGGTTTAATGATTGTGATCATTACCCTTTTAGGTATCTGAAGGTCTGTATTATATCTCCCCTACATCTCCTCTCTTCCAGGGTATACATACTCAGATCCTTCAGCCTCTCCTCATAAGTCTTCTGATGTTGACTCCACACCATTTTGGTTACTCTTCAACCCCAGATGTTCACTGGATATCACATATCTTTTAACTCAGGTGAGCTTCTCATTGTTGGCAGCTTTAGTGGGACTATACAGGGCCAGCCAGAGACTGAGACATCTCTAAGTCCTGAATTCCTCCATCTGCTCTGAGATTTGATGGGGATTCTGGGCCTCTTAGTGGGCCTGTTGTTGATGAGACCGAGAGGGATTTTATCCCGAGGATTTCATTGCCCATTCAGACTGTGAATATCCCTTCAGGGCCCATTTTGCAGAGGCCAGCTATCATTGGGCTTGAAGATGTATGGCAGGCCTTAGTGCATTTGGAAAGTGCTGTGACTAAGAAAATTGATTTTTTTTCATCTTCATTGGACTCTCTGAAGGGACAGTTTGTAACTTCCCAAAGAATATCAGTAGATCATGATAAAAGGTTGAAGAACCTTGAAGTTCATGATCTGAATAATCAAGAAATTAGGTCAACTTTAATTACTGATTGTTCTATTAATCAATGACTTGAGTTGTTTAAGAACAGATGGAGGTCTTTTAATCTTTGTCTATTAATTTTCCTAGATCTACCCTGATTGGTCCTCAAGAGTTAGTTAAAAAATATCTAAAGGAAATTCTTGGCTTGTCTGAAGATCATTTACCTGTTTTTACTAAGATGTATTATGTTTCTGTTAAAGGGGTGAAAAATGTGCAGTTAATAATTCTGATGTGTTACAAATTATCTCAGGCTCTTTAAATTTGACTAATTTCTTAGAACAATCTGAAGAAGTGATTCATGAAAGTGCACTCTTGTTGATTTCTTGTTCCTCATTATTAGAGAAAAATTTGATTTTGAGACTATTTTTTTTCCAAGAGGACTGCCCTTTTCCTCGATTAAAAAATTGGATTTTCCCTGATGTATCAAGACAGACTCAAAACCGGCAAAGGACTTTTCTCCAGTAGAGAGAAACTGTTTTTGGTCTGGGAGGGAATTCTTTTTGCACTATCCCTTCCCTCAAAATGTCTAGATGGAAACCATTTTTTCTTTTATGAACGTACCCAGTTAAAATATTTATTGGATAGTAAGCTTCTCTGCAAACCCTACATCTACTCCTTAACTCCATGACTGCTGTAATGTGGAATTTGTAATTTATAAGCAGTCATTTCTGATTGCTATATTTCCTTTGAAGAGGTATGTTCCACTGGGTCCTCCACTTCACCAATTTTGTGGAATTTAATCTGACATTGCAATTTAAATTCTTTCTTTTTATTGTATATTTTTTCTTTTAATTTCTGTAAATCTTGTAGTGTCTTATTTCTATTTAAGTTTGTAATTATATTTTTGAAATGCCATAAATAAAGACAAAAAAAAGTAAAATACATACATAAGTACTGAAAACCATTTGATGACATCAAGAAGTAATGGTGTTACGACCACTTGGCAATAGTGATCATAACATGATCAAATTTGACTTGAAAACTGGAGGCAGAACACTAAGGAAATCTATTGTGATAACATTCAACTTTCAAAAGGGAGACTATGTTAAAATGAGAAAATAGAGCAGCTGCAAAGGTCAAGAGTTCACATCAGGCATGGATGTTGTTTAACCCAGACCAGATATATTCCACACATTAAAAAAGGTGGAAGGAAGGCCAATCCACTATCGGCATGGTTAAAAGGCCAGGTGTGGCAGAGGCTAATCTCTCCAAAAGAACTTCTTTCAAAAAATGGGAAAGGGATCATATGAAGAAAACAGAAAACAGCAAAAGCACTGGCAAATTAGATACTAATCATTGATAAGGAAAGCAATGATAGAATTTGAAAATAAGCTTGTAATGGAAGCAAAATCTTATAATAAAAACTTTTTCAAGTACATTCAAATCTAAAAGCGTGCAAAGGAGACAATTGGGTCATTAGATCTTCTTGGTGTTTGGGTACTTGCCAGGTTCTTGTGGCCTGGTTTGGCCTCTGTTGGAAACAGGATGCTGGGCTTGATGGACCCTTGGGCTGACCCAGCATGGCAATTTCTTATGTTCTTAGATGATTAAGGGCTAAAAAGGACACTAAGGAAGATCAGGGCCATAGTGGAAAGATTAGACTAATTCTTTACTGAGGAAGATGTAAAGCAGATATCCATGCCAGAAATTAGTTAAAGGTGTTGATTTAGAGGAAGTAAACAAATTTCAGTGAACATGGAAGATGTACTAGGGAAATTTGACAAATTAAGGAGTGGCAGATCATTTGGACCAGATGGTATACATTACAGAATGCTGAAAAAAATTTAAAATTACTGACATTTTGTTAGTAGACTGTAAACTATCATTAAAATCAGTTATGGTACCTGAAGATTTAAGGGTGGCCAATGTAATGGCAGTTTTTAAAAAGGGTTCCAAGAGTGATCTGGGAAACTACAGACCAGTGAGCTTGATGTCAGTGCTGGAAAAATGGTTGAAGCAATTATAAATAACACAATTACGAAACATATAGATAGACCTAGTTTAATGGGACAAAACCAACATGGATTTAGCCAAGAGACGTCTTGACTCATCAGTTTGCTTCATTTTTTTGAAGGCATGAATAAACATTAGCATAAAAGTGAGCCAGTTGATATAATATATATGGACTTTCTGAAAATGCTTGACAAAGTACATCATGGGATAGGAGGCAATGTTCTATTGTGAATTGAGAACTGGTTAAAAGATAGAAAAAAGAAAGCAAGGATAAATGGTCAGTTTTCTCAATGGAGAAAGGTGGAGTGGCCCAGGGATCTTTACTAGGACCACTGCTTTTTAACATATTTATAAATGACCTAGAGATAGAAACAATGAGTGAGCTCATCAAATTTGTTGATGATACAAAATGATTCAAAGTTGTTAAATCACAAGAGGATTGTGAATAATTTCAAGAACACCTTGTAAGATTGGAAGATTGGGCATCCAAATGGCAGATGACATTTAGGGCCGGATTTTAAAAAGCCCTACTCATGTAAATCCAGAGGATTTATGTGCGTAGGGGGGTTTACGCACGCCGGGCCTATTTTAAGAAGGCCCAGTGATGTGCGTAAAGCCCCAGGACGTGTGTAAGTCCTGGGGCTTGCAAAAAGGGGTGGTCTGGGGGAGGGGTGTGGGTGGGGTAGGTCGGTCCTGGGCGGGGCAGGGCCAGAGGCCTCCGACACAGCATCCATTTGCCACTGTGTTGGAGGATCGTGTGCCGGCAGGGTGCCAGCGCTTGCAACTTGCGCTTGCCTCCAGGCAGGCGCAAAAGGTCAGATAAAAATGTTTTGGGGGGGTTAGAGTAGGGCTGGGGGGAAGGTTAGGGGAAGGGGTGGGAAGGTTAGGTTAGAGGGAAGGAAATGGGGGAAGCCTGCAGACGTCAGCGCAGGCAAGGTGCACTAGTGTGCACCCCCTTGTATGCGCCAACCCCCGATTTTATAATTTGCACGTGCAAGTTATTAAATCATGCATACATGTATGAGCGCCGGGTAGCACACACACATGTACGCCCACGCGCTTCTATTTAAATCTATCCCTTAATGTGGAGAAGTGCAAAGTGATGTATGAATGGATGAGCAACCTAAATTATAGCTAAATGCAAGGTTCCAGAAAGGGAGTCACCACCCAGAAAAGGATGTAGGTATCATGATTGAAATTCTCTGCTCAATGTACTGCAGAGCCCAAGTAAGCAAATAGAATGCTAAGAATTATTAGGAAAGGAATGGAGAATAAAACAAAGAATATAATACTTCTGTATTGCTCCATGCAATTGTTCATTGAGAATTGTGTAGGAGTGCGCAGTAGATTTTGTTGTGTCATTTTCATTTTGTGTATTTTTTTGCTTGTTTTTATTTTTTAAATGATTTGTTTGACTTTTTTTTTCCCTAATTTCATGGTTAGTGTGCAGTAAGTTCTGTTTGTGTGCACTAAGTCCATTTAGTGCGCACTAACATGAAACTAAAAAAATAATGAAATGTTGGCATTTTTTCTTTTGTTCCAACAAAATGAAACAAAATAGGCAATGTTGTTAACATTGTCTATTTTGTTTTAAACAAATGCACATCCTTGGTATTATGTGCAGTTTTGATCATAATATCACAAAAAAGATGTAATAAAATTAGAAAAGATACAGAAAAAAGTGGCCAAAATGATAAAGGGGATGGAACGATTCCCCTATGAGGAAAGGCTAAAGAGCTTGAGGAAGAGATGGTTGAGGGGAGATTTGATAAAGGTTTGTAAAATAATGAGTAGAGTAGATCAGGTGAATATGATCAGTTGCTTATTCTTTCAAAAATGACAAAGACTAGGGGATACTCAATGAAGTTACTAAATAATACATTTAAGACAAATAGGAGAAAATATGATTGTTTTTACTTGATGAATAATTAAACTCTGGTATTCATTGCCAGGTATGTGGTAAAATCTGTTAGTGTAGTTGGGTTTAAAAAAGGTTTGGACAAGTTTTTGGAAGAAAAGTCCATAAACTATTATTAAGGTGGGTGTAGGGAAATCCACTGCCTATCTATCGAATCTAGCAAACATTTGGGATCCTGCAGGTATTTGTGATCTGGATTGGCCACTGTTGGAGACAGGATTCTGAGCTTGATGGACCTGTGAAATACCCAGAATGGCAAATGTTATGTTTTTATGTCTTAGGCTTTGTTTCTTATATATAGGTTTTGTAAATCAGAGTGGCCATAACCACTATCAGCATCCTTGAGGGGCAGCCATTTGTCTCAGATTCAGTATCAGATTTATATACATCTATGTATTTTGGCTTTGATTAACTCAAATTTCTGCATAAAATGATTCAACTTTGATGCATAAAAACAATTGCATTCCATATTAAAAATTAGCAAAATATTAGTGACCCTATATACTTTGGAACAACTTAAACACACATTTTTTGCAAGGATTTGAATTTGATTTTTTTATTTATTTAAAAAATGTGTATGATACTATATCCAATGTCTTAAGCATCTAACAGTTAAAAACATTCATACACTTTAACAACATACACGAACACCCCAAAAAGAAAAACTGCAGCTGCTTATTTTAAAATCATTACTAAAGCTGTAGTTGCCTATGCCTGAAAGATCTGTGTCAGATGTTAATATGTCAGAATGACTTAAAATTAACCATTGTAGCTCAATGAAAGGTTAGCTTGAAACAATGCATTTTCAATTGTTTTTTATATTGCAAGTCTGTTTCTGCAAGGTAGCAGAGAGTTGGTTCCAGAGAACTGGTTCTGCAACTGAGAAAAGCCTGTCTCTTAATTCAGAACCCATTCAGAATTATGAAATATACTAATAACTAAATAACAGCATGTAGGAGTTCCATTATCTCTTTCCAGAAATGCACTTTCATGCCATCACCAGTGTCTAGAACTGAGTGGAGAAAATGTAATGAGCATGCTTTGACTGTGATATTGGCTTTGGCTAAGGGCAAGAACCTAATAGGGATGTGAATCGTTTTTTGACGATTTAAAATATCGTCCGATATATTTTAAATCGTCAAAAAATTGTTAGGGCCACGATACAATACCAATTCCCCCGATTTATCGTTAAAAAATCGTAAATCGGGGGAAGGGGGAGGGCAGGAAAACCGGCACACTAAAAACCCCTAAAACCCACCCCCGACCCTTTAAATTAAATCCCTCACCCTCCCGAACCCCCCCCAATGCTTTAAATTACCTGGGGATCCGGCGGTGGTCCAGAACGGCGGCGGTCCGGAACGGCCCCCTCAATAGAATTGTGTTGTCTTCAGCCAGCGCCATTTTTTAAAATGGCCGCCGCAAAATGGCGGCGGCCATAGACAAAAACGATTCGACGGAGGAGGTCGTTCCGGACCCCCGCTGGACTTTTGGCAAGTCTTGTGGGGGTCAGGAGGCCCCCCCAAGCTGGCCAAAAGTTTCCTGGGAGTCCAGCGGGGTTCCGGGAGCGATTTCTCGCCACGAATCGTTTTCGTACGGAAAATGGCGCCGGCAGGAGATCGACTGCAGGAGGTCGTTCAGCGGGGGTTCCGGACCGCCGCTGAACGACCTCCTGCAATCGATCTCCTGCCGGCGCCATTTTCTGTACGGAAAATGGCGCCGGCCATATGCGTATGGCCAGCGCCATTTTCCGTACGAAAACGATTCGCAGCGAGAAATCGCTCCCGGAACCCCGCTGGACTCCCAGGAAAACTTTTGGCCAGCTTGGGGGGGCCTCCTGACCCCCACAAGACTTGCCAAAAGTCCAGCGGGGGTCCGGAACGACCTCCTCCGTCGAATCGTTTTTGTCTATGGCCGCCGCCATTTTGCGGCGGCCATTTTAAAAAATGGCGCCGGCTGAAGACAACACGATTCTATTGAGGGGGCCGTTCCGGACCGCCGCCGTTCTGGACCACCGCCGGATTCCCAGGTAATTTAAAGCACTTGGGGGGGGGGTTCGGGAGGGTGGGGGATTTAATTTAAAGGGTCGGGGTGGGTTTTAGGGGTGTTTAGTGTGCCGGCTCACGATTTTAACGATTTTTCACGATAGTTTACACACCCAAACGGCAACAATACGATTCCCTTCCCCTCCCAGCCGAAATCGATCGTTAAGACGATCGAGGACACGATTCACATCTCTAGAACCTAATAATGCTTGCTTCCATTTTAGTTTCCATGCTGTGTGCAGTTTTTAAGTCTGCTTCAGTCCTTATATGCCTCTTCTCCATAGGGAATATTGGGGGGAGGGAGAAAAAGCTAGAAATCTTTTATTCCTGGTAGAAATTAAATTCTCTTAATTAGTTAGCAATTAAATACTTTGACAGCCAGGTCCCATGACATACCTGGGCTTGTCAAGCTCCTGAATGCATTACGTTTTCTTGTCTCTGCGTCTTTTCAATGCTGTTGCACCATGAGCGGTCTTTTGGCTGCCAGAGGACAGAACCAGGCTGGACACTGGTGATTCTCTCATAAACCTTTCTTGATTACAGACTGAAAAATCAAAATGCATTCAATCCTGCTTACCTTAGCAGTTTCAAAGCAAAGATCACAATGCACTTCAGACCTGAGAAAGTATTAGATACCCCTAGGCTTTCTTCTCTCCTCGGGGGCCTCACTTCCCTCCTCTGCCCTATCTAATTATTCCCTTTCCCTAGAGCAGAGCTTCTCCACCTTTTTATGTCAGGGCACACTTTCAAGTTTGCTTGATCTTCGTGGTTACTGAACCAAATTTTACAATGTCACATATGTTCATACCCGCTGGCATGTGACTGTGAAAAAAACCCAGGAAATGTACTTTTAATTAAATTGAACAGTCTAAAATGTCTAACATATAATTAGACAAATTTAGAAATATAGGATGGGGATCAGAGCAGTATCAATGGCAATGCATGCACTTATAATATTTTTGTGATTTTAGCTTCTTTCCCCAAGCCAGTTTTACATTTTTTTAAATTTTGTAAAATGTGCTTCCACATTCCCCTGCAGGCTTCCACTCTCCATTAATATTTACATTTCTTAACAGCGGGCTTTAGAAAGTCCAAGCCAGTGCAGCCATTATTATTGATTCAAACATGAGTGAAGTGAATGAATGTAAGATTTACTTTTAACATTTTTTCTGAGTCTGAAAGGTAAGTGAATTATGAGTGTTTGCGAAGGATGTGTGAATGGACAGTAGCCAGGACTGTAGCCCTGACTGCAGCTACTGCACACAAGTTTCAAATGTGTGCTTTAGCTTTTTTCAGCCTCTTTGGTTGTCTACTCACTGACTTGTCAATGAATGAAAAGCTAAAATCCATATTTTCTCACATGGCTAAAAAAAAAAAAATATTAAAACTAATTTAGTATGTAGTGTTTTTTAAAATCATTTACTGATTTAAACAGATTTAACAAATATTTCAAACAAATACAGAAATTTAATTATGAAAACTAACCCTCAGTACATCCAGCCTATAAAAGGAAATTATAACTCTTTTTTCCCCCAAAATGCCTGTCAAATATGTCAAAACATCAAAGGGCAATCAACAGATTTATTTAAAATTGTTCCCAGTAGAAGGGACTGCTGAGAAATGATACGAAAGGTCTATAAAATCTTGAGTGGGGTGAAAGGGGAAATAGAAAATGGTTATTTAATATTTACTCCTTTCATATAGTATTATGGCCAGCAGACACTTCTTGAGGCTAATAGTTAGCACTTTTAAGACAAACTGGAGAAAATATCTTTTCACCCAGCACATGACTACACTATAAAATGTATTGCCAGTGGATGTAGGGGAAACAGATAGCACAGCTGGGTATAATAAGGGTTTGGGCAAGCTCCTGGATGAAATAAACCGTTATTAGCCATGTAGACTTAGGAAAGCCACTGCTTATCCCTGATAGTGAGCAAGAACAAAACTGGACCTATTCTTTGTGATCCAGCAAGTATTTGTGACGTGAGCTGGCCACCCGTCTGTGACAGGATGCTGAGCTTGACATCTTTCGTGCGACCCACTGTGCTGGCTTGTTCTATGTCCTTTTGTAAGAAATCAAAATGAGAAATTGAAGGCCCAAACTTTCAGGGGTAGTGGAGGCGTCACCTATTTCCCTGCTTTCACGCTGGAAGACTGCATTTTTGGATTCTCCCCAGGTAATGAACATTCTTCTTTTGGATATAGTCAGTGCTTCCCTTTATATTCTGGGGTTGAGCATGCTCAGCTCAGTTCTTGAGTTCTCCTTGAGTTCTTGCTTTCAGTTCAGAATTGACAGCCTGCTTTTTTTTGGAGTTTTGAAAATTTGGTGATTTTTGGGTTGCAGATTCAAGTGCCCCCCCCCCCCCCCCAATCTACTACAAAGGGATAGCAGGTCAGAAGTGAAGAGAGGAGAGATTTTTGGACTTCCAGAGTGGGCTTGCTTTGTGAGTTTTATGCAGCCTTGAAAGGAAGCCCCCTTCAGGGTGGGTGCAGTTTTGAGGCTACCTGCCTACTTAACGTTCAAGGGGGTTCGCAGTGCTCAAGAAGTGTGTTTTGGGCTGAAGAGAATTGGTTACGGGGATTCTAGAGGAGCTGTTTCCCTTTTTCAAATACTGGGAGAAGGACACTGGTTTAGAATAAACAAAGAGACAGATGGTTTTGGAAGTGATAATTTTGCTTTTCATGGTGATGATATTTGCAATCCTCACAAGGATACTTTTCTTTAACTTCAGTTAACCTTTTTTATTTTGAATCCACTCCCTTTGTCTGTGCCTGAGTTTTTTTTATTTCATCCATGGGGAGACTGACTGAAGAGAGAACTATACCAGTGAGTAAAGTGTGAGAAACTGAATGAGAATAGCACTAGCATCATAACACCTGCAAGTTTTGTCCTCCTCCTCGCCGGAATGGATCTTAGCTTCCCAGTGGCTTTTACTACTGCAGTGAAAGTGAAGAGAGAGACAGAGATGGTCCGAGACATTGACTATGGCTCTGGGAATTGCTATGACCCCTGAATTAGAGACTCTGAAAACCAAGAGAGGGTTACACATGTGACACTAATGGGATAGCTGTGCCTATCTTGAGGAACAGAGGTGCTTGATATTGGTTTTATGCTGGAAAGAGCCACACAGCATTGCTAATCAAGGCTCTTTAGACATGTCCTCTTGTTGTTCCTGATAAGCATCAGTGTTGAGAAGCTGACTTCACATAGATTATGTTGTTGAAAATGGTAGTAGTACATCCACGGCACAATCAGAAATGGTTGGATATTCATTTTTCACTAAAAGCCAAAATGCATCCAGAGGCATTTCAGTTAAAATGAGTTTGAGACTGTGATCATTCCTAAGTTCTATAAACTCCTTTTGCACCTTACAGTGAAAGGTCCTTTACCGATGTATCTTCAGTAGGGATGTGAATCGTGTCCTCGATCGTCTTAACGATCGATTTCGGCTGGGAGGGGGAGGGAATCGTATTGTTGCCGTTTGGGGGGGTAAAATATCATGAAAAAATCGTGAAAAATCGTGAAAAATCGAAAAATCGAAAAATCGCAAAACCGGCACATTAAAACCCCCTAAAACCCACCCCCGACCCTTTAAATTAAATCCCCCACCCTCCCGAACCCCCCCCAAATGACTTAAATAACCTGCGGGTCCAGCGGCGGTCCGGAACGGGCTCCTGCTCCTCAATCTTGTTGTCTTCAGCCGGCGCCATTTTCCAAAATGGCGGCGAAAAATGGCGGCGGCCATAGACGAACACGATTGGACGGCAGGAGGTCCTTCCGGACCCCCGCTGGACTTTTGGCAAGTCTCGTGGGGGTCAGGAGGCCCCCCACAAGCTGGCCAAAAGTTCCTGGAGGTCCAGCGGGGGTCAGGGAGCGATTTCCCGCCGCGAATCGTTTCCGTACGGAAAATGGCGCCAGCCATACGCGTATGGCCGGCGCCATTTTCCGTATGGAAAATGGCGCCGGCAGGAGATCGACTGCAGGAGGTCGTTCAGCGAGGGTTCCGGCGCCTCGCTGAACGACCTCCTGCAGTCGATCTCCTGCCGGCGCCATTTTCCGTACGAAAACGATTCGCGGCGGGAAATCGCTCCCTGACCCCCGCTGGACCTCCAGGAACTTTTGGCCAGCTTGTGGGGGGCCTCCTGACCCCCACAAGACTTGCCAAAAGTCCAGCGGGGGTCCGGAAGGACCTCCTGCCGTCCAATCGTGTTCGTCTATGGCCGCCGCCATTTTTCGCCGCCATTTTGGAAAATGGCGCCGGCTGAAGACAACAAGATTGAGGAGCAGGAGCCCGTTCCGGACCGCTGCCGTTCCGGACCGCTGCTGGACCCGCAGGTTATTTAACTCATTTGGGGGGGGTTCGGGAGGGTGGGGGATTTAATTTAAAGGGTCGGGGGTGGGTTTTAGGGGGTTTTAGTGTGCCGGCTCACGATTCTAACGATTTATAACGATAAATCGTTAGAATCTCTATTGTATTGTGTTCCATAACGGTTTAAGACGATATTAAAATTATCGGACGATAATTTTAATCGTCCTAAAACGATTCACATCCCTAATCTTCAGAAGCAGCAAAAGATTGTGATCCCAGTCGTGCTGCTCTGTGCTAGTCAACTTGAAGTAGTATTTAACCTTATTATGAAGCATGCTCAAATGTTCAGCCTCTCGATTCAGCAGCTTTTTTTCACGATGCACTGTACTGCTTGTCTGTCTGAACATGTCGAATGAGCCACATCCTACTTCTTTTCTCCATAGCTAAAGTTTTGATCTGAACCCATTTAGTTTGTCTACACAGGGAAGCATATTCTCAGTGCGTCCTTGTACCCTCCGATTCAATTTGTTAAGATGCCCAAAGATGCCAGCTATGTACGCTAGCTTTTCCAACCAGTAATTGTCTTGCAACAAACTGGCATGCTGTGGTTCCTGATGCAACACTAGAAACTGATCTACTTCTTCCCTCGGCTCATAAATTCTTGCCGGCACCTTACCACGTGAAAGTCAGCGAATTTTGGTATGAAGCAATAGGGATTGGTGATCTGTCCCCATCTCGTCACAAAGTAAGAAGAGAAGGCGAGACTTAAGAAGCCTTGATTTGATACAATTGACAATTTTCAAAGCTTCAGCAAAAAATGGACTTCAACTCATCCAGCAGGTTGCTTGCCATGAGAGCTTTCTGATGGAGGAAACAGTATGGGTTTTGAACACTTGGGTTATGACTTAAAACTTTTGACACAAACCCTTTGGCATTTCCTCTCTTTGCAGCTGCTCCATTGGTGTACAGCGTTATGCAGTTTTTCCACTGGATCCTGTTGTCTTTCAGGTACTCATCTGTAACACAGAATATTTCATCTCTTGTTTAACTCAGAGGAAGTTGTTTGCAGAAAAGATAATAATCTTTAATGGAGTCCTCATCAACAAGGCAATGGAAGGCCCAGCGACTGCTGCCGTGGACCGCCGGGGCCTAGCTGGACTAGCAACTACCATGAGGGAGGTCGTCCCAGGACCCACTGAGGAACTATGCAAGTGAGTGTTCCCATGTGCGGGACGGCCGCGGGCAGGGCGTATAACATTTATTTACTTGAGTCATTACTGAGTCAGTCCTGAGTTGGGGGCCATGTACCAGGGCTCCCTTCAGAACCCTGCAGTCATAGACCTCCGATCAACCCATTAGGTGTCTCCTCTCTTCCCATCATGCCCTCCCACACACAATTAAAGATTATTCAGATTTTACATGAAAAAGGACATTCTGAGGTAAAACTTTCCCTTACAACATGCTGTATACTATGTTTCATGCACTGCTGTGGCACTAACTAGAATACCCTGTAAAATAAGGAAAAGAAAAAGGCACTTGGAACCCATATAATATTAGGTCTATGGTAACATATGTTAGGTGTTGGCTTATCCCTCAGTAAGCCATGAGTAAACTGAATAATTACAATATAATACATTTCCCATACTAAAATAGTACTAACTACCAGCACTCAAACAGCAACAATCCTAACATGAAAAGTCAACACTGCAAATATTACATCAGCCCTAAAAGCAATACATCTATTAGGAAAACAGAACAAGCCAGGCTATTATAGATCCCTGCACAGAAACTATATTCCAGCAGAACAACTCATCTTGTTCATACAAGCTGAACACAGACAGACCCTCACCAAATACTGAGCAGACAAAAAGCTTATCTGGAAACTGCAATAAGCCAGATTCCTTATGACGTGCAGCTATGGAAAAACAGAAATATCACCATTCCTCATAAAACATCAAACAATAAAATCAAGAAATATAAATCATAATAGTAAAACCATATTATAAAAGTTTATAAATATTTCAAAACAACTGAAAAATAGAGCATCCAATTAATTAAAAACTCATATTTCTATCCATTTCCAAATGTCAATAAAATATTTCAAAACAGCTGATACATCAAATATCACCCAATAATTAAAACTAATAAGGATAAAAATAATCCCCTGCTGTCTATACTGGGAAGTTTTGATTTCCAGATAACCTGATATTCTCATGATTTATCAAAGAGAGGGGAGGGGATTGTTCCATATAAACTTTCTCCATGCTTTCTCTCACACATGCTCAATCATATACACACACACACATGCTCATATACACTCTTTCACACATGCTCAATTATACACACACACATGCTTGCTAACTCATGCTCAACTGTATAACTGTATAATATAACTGTATACACACACATACATGATCATTCGCTCTCTCTCATACACACACTTGCTCAGTCTCTCTCATATGCTCAGTCTCAAACACACGCTCTCATATGCTCTCACTTGCTCAATCACACACATATCATATGTTCTCTCACATGATAAATCATACACACAGTCTCATACACACTTTCACATAGTCATTCACACACACACAATCATACTATAGGTACACCACTGCTGCTGAGTTAAGTGTTTTTTGATTCACTCAAAACATTTTTAAATGTATGAAAATATTTGCGGCAGTTTAAAGAGTAACAGGAGCAAAATGAGTATCATACCTATTGGCCATTTGCTGTTTTTCTGATGGTACTTTAATTACATGTATTAAGTGTCTGTTTAGTCTATGTGAAAGGCCAGGCTTAAGTTTTATCTTTGATGCATTAGCAGTGTTGGCAGTATTATTGTATACAATTTTGAGCAGAGAAAAAAATATTTTGTTTTTGCAGTTACTCTTTGTCTGCTATTTGTTCAGAAGTAGTGTGTACGACTGAAGATATATAAGTCATAAACTGTAAATTAGCAAGATGTGAGTGTTATGCAATGGAAGATTTGAATGATACATGCATACATTAGCTTGGGTTGATGAGCGAAATGACCATGTATTAGTGAGTGATTCATGCCTGCTAATGTAGAATCGATGTAGGACTCTAGTCTTTATTTTCTGATCTACCAACAGTCCTGATGATTCACTGTACTATATAGAAACGTTGTTTGACAGACAACATGAAAAGTGTGTATATATAAGTATTGGCATGCATGATTTTAGAGCAGAGAGAGGGTGTAAAGCTGTGGATAATAGAAAGGTAAAGAAGGAAAATATATAGATGTTATGAACAATGCATAAGGCAATGTAGATGGGGTAGCCAAAATAAGATTTTGATAGGCAAGCAATGTGATCCATAATAGGAATAATGGCTCTGGCCCTTTAAAAATGTATTTGGCATGGGGAATTTTTGTAGCCAGTTTTAAAACCAGAGGAATTTTCTAGAGAGAGACAAAAAGAGAAAGAGGAATACAATAAATGTAAGCAGGCTTCAGTGGGTTACAGAAAGGTACACTTTTTCTAAAAGAAAGAAATTCAAGGACAAGGGGTCGCGATGTGAAGCTGGAGTGAGGAAGGCACCAATAATTCTCATGTGCTATCCGGTAAAAAGCCAGAACTCAACATTTTATCCATTCTAGATCCAGGCAGAAACCATGGGGAGAATCCCTAAAAGTGACATCCTTTCTTGCAGGTAGAAGTTTATGGAGGTTTTTTTCCTATGGATAAATTTGATCAGAAAGTTTGAAAACATTTTCTGAGAGCAAAGAATTCCAGGTAAATAAACAAGAAATAGAGCAAAAGAAATATCACTGTGAAAACCACAGTTAAAGGAGCATTAACAATAATGACATACCCAAGGATGAATTTTTCCTACCTGCCATATAGGCAGAAACGGTTTCCCAGGTGAAAATGTTTTTAGTATTAAAGGGACACCAACAGGGTAGGTGCAATGTGCTGACTTCCCGTTACGTATTTATGTATTTATTTATTTATTTATTTTCTGTTTATTGATTTATTCAAATTATACAAAGAATATCCTGTTTGCAGAGAAACAAGGAAACAATCACTTATGCAACATCACAGTAAATACTGCTTAACAAAGATAAAAAGAAAAACATTTCTTTATACTTGACCTCCAATATAAACTAAATGGGGGTTTATGCCAAGATTATGAGGAGATTAAACAAAAGAAAATTATCCATAAGTATAAGCTTAGCGTATATTGGCTATTCCTATTTTCTTTATGACTCAGTACTCGTAGTGAAATCCTGGACTATGGGATTAGGTAACACTTTTTTTCTTATTATATAATAGTGCCTTCAATTGCTCGGGAACAAAAAACACATAGGGGTAGATTTTCAGACGAGCGCGAATAGCCTACTTTTGTTTGCGCTCCAGGCGCAAACAAAAGTACGCTGGATTTTAGTAGATACGCGCGTAGTCGCGCGTATCTGCTAAAATCCTGGATCGGCGCGCGCAAGGCTATCGATTTCGTATAGCCTGCGCGCGCCGAGCCGCGCAGCCTACCCCCGTTCCCTCCTAGGCCGCTCCGAAATCGGAGCGGCCTAGAAGGGAACTTTCCTTTGCCCCCCCCTCACCTTCCCCTCCCTTCCCCTACCTAACCCACCCGCCCGGCCCTGTCTAAACCCCCATCCTACCTTTGTCGGGGGATTTACGCCTCCCGGAGGGAGGCGTAAATCCCCGCGCGCGAGCGGGACTCCTGCGCGCCGGGCCGCGACCTGGGGGCGGGTACGGAGGGCGCGGCCACGCCCCCGGGCCGTAGCCACGCCCCCGTACCCGCCCCCAAAACGCTGCCGACACGCCCCCGAAACGCCGCGACGACCGGGCCCGCCCCCCGACACGCCCCCGACACGCCCCCCTCCGAGAACCCCGGGACTTACGCGAGTCCCGGGGCTCTGCGCGCGCCGGGAGGCCTATGTAAAATAGGCTTCCCGGCGCGCAGGGCCCTGCTCGCGTAAATCCGCCCGGTTTTGGGCGGATTTACGCGAGCAGGGCTCTGAAAATCCGCCCCATAGGTAACATTATCCATTTTAAGTATGCAACGGCACAGATATCTAAACATAAATACAGCTCCCATGGAGCGAGCTTCTTGCCTCATGGCAAGGAACCCTCTCCTCCTATCTTGGGTGGCTTTGGCCAAATCGGGAAACACTTGTACAACCTTACCCATAAACTCCAATCTCATATTTTGAAAATAATTTCTCATAATTAAACTGAGGTCCTGTGAGTATATAAAAGACACTAGGAGGGTTGCCCTCTCTATTATCTCAGACGTAGAAGTCTCTAAAAAGGCAGTCAAATTTGCCATGCCAATTATAGGTGCCGCGTCTTCTTCTCTTGCTCTTGCATGTGGTAGAAAATATACTTTATTAAAAACTGGTATATTTTCAGGTGCAAGTTTTAGTATCTCAATCATATATTTCTTTAGAGTTATCCTTGGTTGTTCTCCCAGAACCTTAGGAAAATTAATAAACCTAAGGTTCAAATTTCTGGTCTTATTTTCCAATTGTTCCATTTTCCAATTCAGGATAACTCGGTCTTGCACTAATGCCACCTGGATATCTTGAAACTTCTTAGTTTGTTCTTCCAACTGTTGGATCCTCTGTAATTGAGTCACACTCCTTGAGTTAAAGTCTTGGGTAACAGTTTCTAATTGTAAAGAAACACTTTTTTGCTGCTGGGAAACTTTTTGTAGTGCAAACCCCATCTGTGCCATCAGTCCCCATAAGGAGTCCATGGTTACTACCGAAGTTTTAGGGAACATGGTTTTTGCAGCTTCAGACTCCACAACTTCATCAGTTAAGGCATTTAGAGAAAACACAGCCTCAGGAATGAGGCTTGCTGCCTGCAGATCAACCATGTTTTCCCCTTCCAGGCCTTGCTTATTTCTCCCACTTCCCACGGTGGCACCCACAGCTGCATCATCTAGTCACATCAGGGACGCTTCTGCACTTACCAGGCTTGAGAAGTTTTGAGGGATCGGCACTGGAGGCATCTGAGAGTCCGGAGGACTTAAGCTGGTCTCTCCAGGATCGTTCGTGGCTCCTCCCACGAACGTCTCAGTGGAGTACTGCTCCTCCTGCCTTGAAAAGCCTGCAGCCAGCTCTGTTATAGTCCGCTGTCCTGGAGGGAGAGAAGGGGCTGCGGGGTACACCCTTACTCTCCCTTTTCACTTCGGAGGCATAGTCACAACGAAAGGTAGGAAAAAGTTCAGAAGAATCTAGTGAAAAACGGACAGCGTCCAGAGCAGTGCTGCTATTCCACCGCCATCTTGGCTCCGCCAGTTCAAGTCACTTTCTGATTGGTGGAACTCCCCAGTTACGTATTTATTACAATACAAGGAATGCAAACTCAGAAACAAGAACTGCTGCTTATTGTACCCTAGCTCAAAAAGTTTTGCACATAATTTGCTGCTTTACTATGCAGGAAAGCAAAAGTAAAGACAGGAAATCCAAACATCAAAAATTTGGATTCTTTATATCCTTGCTGTACCTAGGCCAAGAATGCAAGTTAATTTTGGTGAAAAATATTGAGAAACACAAAGTTGAATCAGGCTGTTGTTGGCCTTGTGATAGTTCTGTGCATTGCCATATGGAGGACCTGAGCTCACAGCTCAATTCCCTGGTCAGCTTGGTCAAGTCGTCCATTCTTAAGGCCAGCCAGTACTGGGATTGTTGCAGAGGCAGTGTTCACAGTTTATAAGGAAAAGGAAACCCAGTCATTATGCAATAGATTTAAGGTTATGATTGCAGGTTTCCAGAATGAGCTCTGGTACACAGGGATGTACCATATATAGTGCATAGTGGTTCCAGACACCACCAACTAAGAAAAGAGGTGCGCCATGCACCACCAACTTTCCCTGAGCCCAACCCAAAACCCAACCCAAGACATCCTTGAGTCTTCCTCAGGCTTGATGACAAACTGGTATCGTACTCAATGCCATCCTCCTAGACCAAGATATTGAGAGAAGTCATTAATGTAAATTGCAGAAAATAAGTCATCTTGCATCTAATTGTAACCAACATTCTATTGGTTAGTAAAATATAGGGGTACTGTTGAGAGCAGTAAGACCACTAGCGCCTTATACTCCACTGACAGTGGTGAAACAAAAGTCATTCAAGGCCCTAAGATTTGTGGTATGTCTTCTGGTATTTCCCAGTACAAAAAAACAAAAAAAAAAACAAAACAAAACACACATGTGTGACCAAACAAAGTTGGTGGTGTTCCAAAATAAATCAGTTGACTGTGGTACTTGATGCAAATGAACAATTTAGTTGATGGTACATTTTTGTCTAGTGCAATCCATACAGAAATCAGAAAATCCAAACATTTAATAACACAGACTCAGAAATCTGTTTTGCAATGGACTCCTTTCCTGAAAACTCCCTCACAGTGTGCTGTTTAGAAATTCCCCCAGCCCAATGACTTTCTCTGTATTAATACCTGCTCTACATGGTGCAGATCTCCACCTTCTGGCAGATGAAACTGGAAAATTCTTCTGAACAATTATAGCTGAGCTCCTGCTCGTTCTCTTTAAGCAGCCACACTGTAGTACATTTTCCAGCCTGGCAGTCCTTCCTTTGATTTCAGACAGAAAATCCACTTCTTAGAATAAACTGGGTAATCTAAATTAAAAAAAAAACTAAAAACCTGGTTGTTCCTACAGGCCTACCCACATGCACCTCCCTCCCCATGAAGAAGACCCTACAACAGGAGGTTGTAGGGTCGCTGACATGCACCTCTCTCCCCATGAAGAAGACCCTACAACAGGCTATCGATCGGATATCCACTTGCATCTGACTCCCACCCCCCTCTATTGACTTCTGTTACTCCCTTAACCTCAATGGCCACCTTCTTGTAGCTCATGCCTCACCCCTCTCTCTTACTCCTCTGTATGCTTTTCCTCTGTATTTCTCCCACACCGTCCTTTGTATTTTTCTCTCACCCTCTTATACCTCTGTTATGCTTTCTTCCTCCCCGACCCACCCTTTTTGAATCCTTGATATATGCAACTCCCCACCTCTTATGTTTTACCCTTTCTCATGGCAACACATTAAGAATTACTGTAGGAACGTATTTCGGTAATACATTGTATAGTTTCATGTTCTTGCTTTGCTCGTATCATGATCCCCTGTATAATAATTTTTCTCTTTAAGATATAATTGCTAATATAGCTGTCTAAGAAACCCCTTTTGATACTCCCTGTTCTTATATACATATATATCTCTTGTATTTTTTGCATATATCTCTTGATTTACATATATATTTTTTGCATATATTTTTTGCATATATCTCTTAATTTACATATATATCTCTTGTATATTGTTTTCACATCTTGCTATTGTTCTTTGTAAGGGCTAGCCCACAAGTTATCAGTTGTATATAAACCGATACGATGTGCAAACGGCTATCGGTATATAAGAAACTCCAAATAAATAAATAAAAATAAATAAATAATCTTCAGTGCAGACAAAGGAATGTGTAAGTATCTTCCATTCACCACTAAACATCCCTGGTCCTCTTACTTTCAGGATCTTCCTGAACCCTAAGAAGACTTCTAAAACCTGGAGATATGGGAACGCCACCTTTGAGTCTCAGCCTATCCTTTTTAGGATAGGACATGGAAGGGAAGAACAGGAACCAAACTGGGCTCATGAGTTTTACGGAAACAGAGTCTTTGTGAGATACCTTCCATAGGGGAGTTTCTGATAACCATTACCCTTTCTTCACTACATCATACTTCAATGTCTGTGAAGACACCGATGCAATTAGCAACAGCCATTTTTGGAACTCCCTTACATAAGCCATTGAATCTTACTTCAGAGTGCACCAGAAAGGGTGGAAGCCTCACAAAGTATGTGTTAAAACATGTTTAATGTGCTTGTTAGCTTTTAGGAATATACAAACGTTCCCTAATACAATGTGGTCCCTAACATTGACTGTGGTAAAAATAACATGATCATATTAAATTGTAACGTCAATGTATGTGAATTATACAAATATTATGGTAATTATCTCATTAGAAATGATCATCATATTTATGAAGGAGCATTAATTTACCTCAGATGTGCTTCTGAAGTAAATGCAACAAACACCTCCTGTGCTATTTGTTATATATGCTATGTTAATTTATATTTTCTGAACCATCTTCTTTGTCCTAAAGTACTGTACAGCCTAACACATTTTAAAAAGAAAATAATAATACAATAAACATACATCAATACATCATTTTCTAAAACATCAATAAAATAAATTAATATAAAACAGAATGTTGCAGTCTGGTCCTCGAGGCTCGTGAGCTGGCCCTTACCTCGAGGGTCTTTTCCAGCGGGGAATGAAGCGGAGTCAGAACCTGGGCATCCCCGCGGAGGAGACGCCATTGCTAGCCTGCCTTTAGGCGCGCGTGCGTGGCCGCCCCGCGCTTTTCTAGGCAGTTTCCCGCCTGAGGGTGGCTCCGCCCCTGGTCTGACGTCAGATGCTGCGGCCTACTTAGGGTCACCGCGGACACCTGTTCAGCACCTTGCAACAGGGTTCCCTCGGTTACCCGTTGCCCTGTGCCCCGGAGTCTGCCAGTGCTCTGGCTACTCCGTTCCTGCCTGCCTGCCTGCCGTACTGGTACTTGCCTTGCTCTCTTGTACAGGTTCCTGCCTGCCTACAGCCCAAGCTGGGTTCCTGCCTGTCTACAGCCCAAGCCGGGTTCTTGCCTGCCTCGTCCAAGCCTGGTACTCGCCTGCTTCCACTCCATTGGCTGTCATTCCTATCCTAGGTTCAGCTCTGAGCCTCGCCTAAGTTCCAGCGGTTGGGCCCCTACGGGCTCCGACTTCCAGGGTGAATCTCCTAAGTCCCAACGGCTGGACTCCCAAGGGCTCCTCCCGGGGGAGAACCAGCTTCCAGGGTGAAACCCTCTCCACCTGTCCGCCAGAGGTCTGCCTCCCAGCCTGTTCAGTCGAGACCAGTGAAGTCCTTCCCAAGTCTCCTGTAGGTCAGCCCAAGGGTCCACTAGTCCATTGATCACAACACAGAATGCATAAAAAATGCATCAATGTTTTTCCAAGGTTTTTTTTTTACCTTATGATATTGATAAAATGTTTGGTCCAACACACAAATAGGAGGAATGCTGCTCTCCAATTATTATCCACAAAGAAAGAAAGAGAGCAGAAAGAATCATACAGTCCAAAGATTCCTTGCTTTTATTTTTTCATAAGCGGCTACTCCAAAAGCTCAATGCGATATACCTTAGTTTTCAACCAAGGGGGACCTGGTTGAAAACTTATGAAAAACTTCTGAAAAAACTTATGAAAAATAAAAGCAAGGAATTCAATTTCCTATTTTGCAACACTATGAATCTTTGGACTGTATGATTCTTTCTGCTCTCTTTCTTTGTGTATAATTGATAAAATGTTTCCCACAAATTTGGGTAGAGTTGAGCCATTGAATAAGAGTCTGAGTATTTCAGAAATTTTAGAAGAGTGTCACTGTATTATTCATGACAGAGCTACTTCATTAGTGACATTTAATTCTGAAGCTGATAAAGGTATGACATTTAGACTTTTCTATAGATTAAAAAATAACTTGTTTCTTAGGACATAAAATTGCCATATTTCCTGATGCTGTAAGATAGAGCCAGCAAAAATGTAGACTATTTCTTTTGAAGAAGCAGCGTGTGCTTGCCCTGGGGGCAGCGTTTCTTTTGAAGTTTCCCTGTAATTGTTTTATTAAGCTCCAAGGGAATAAATATGTTGTTTTTTTTTGTGATCCTGTGCAGCTAGAAAATTTTTTTGCAGAGTAAGGAAAATCAGCTTATTGTATTCTGACTTGTACCATCAGAAGGTCTATAATCTCTAGATTGCCGCTAAATTTCTGTTTACTTTTATATTCTTCTCCTCTTGATGTGATCTGTATTACAACTTTGGTTCTTTTGTATATTAGACCTTAGATTGTATTCTTTCTTCAAACAAAGTTATTTCTTTGGTGTACATTTATAAGCCTATAAAATGCATCAATATATCAAAATAAAACAGCTTAAACCAAACCTGCTCTTGCTAGTAGTTAATTTCCAGCAAACCAACTGGGTTAGCATGATTAGAGGAAACTACACAGGGTGAAGATATCCTGGGCGTCCTTTCGGACAGAAATCCCCGTAGCACAGACGGCCTCCCACACACCTTCCTACCCCCTCATGCAGCGAGTTTCCTGGTAGAGTTTGTTGCCTCCATCCTCAGCACTGACCACTTCCCAGGCAGATCACTCGTACCCATTGATGCAAACTCCACTTCCCTCCACGATCCCTCGCAGGACCAACAAGGCAGCAGAAAGTGAAAAGCAGCCTACCTGCATCCTGCTGCAGTGGTTCCCCACCCTGTCCTGGAGGACCCCCCCCCCCCCCCCCCAACCAGTCAGGTTTTCAGAACCTCTGTCCCACTGCTTTGCTGCTCTATTTCCAAAAGGTGGTATTGCCACCTCGCACAGTAAACCCACAAACATGACTTTGACAGGTTAGCAATAGGGGAAAATGTTAACCAAAGTAAATGACTGACAGAGAGCCATTGCTGCTAAAAGGATCACAGTCACTTTAGTGAGGCCAGTTTAGTGCAGCCGCATTCTCCATATCAGTTAAAAAATGTCCAATGTATTAAGCATGTTAACATGCCTATTTATATCAGCAAGTGATTGTAAAGCCGATTAGTACATGAACTCTGTGCTGCATATGATATTTAGGACTGGATCTGCAAAGCATGGTCCTCTTAGACTCAAAAGGGGTGAAACCTCTTCGCACCTCTGGCCCCTTAGCATATTACATTGCAGAAAACTCCCAATCTCATTGCTCAGGTTTGCTGGAGCGTGGCTCAGGAAGATTCACATGCAACTCACTGGTCTGTTGCAGGAGAGGCAGGGAAAATTACTGGCTTATCACATTTAGTTACATTTCAACAAAAATAACTGCTGTGGGTTTTGTTAGAGTCAATTGTAATCATCTAATACAATCATGTAAACATCTGAAATGAGTCATTTTAATTATCTCTGCCTTTTCCCAGCAAGAATTCAGAAAAATACAATTAAAGCAGATTAATATTTATGTAAAGCAGTTAGATAGCAACAACATTCTTAACATCCAAAATAATTGGAGTCATCTCAAAGTGACTAATGACTATTCATAGTCTTCTCTGCCATTGGTGGTAGTGTTAAACAAGCCAGTCAGTTTTCTTAGTGACAAAACAAAATGTTTGTAAATAATTTACTCTGCGGTTTAAGAGAAAAGAATAATTAAGGTTGCTAATTTTGTTTCATCGTTCTGTTTAATTTATGGAGAGAAAAGTTCCTTCGACTTTGTCACACTCATTGTTAATGAATCTATGCTAATTGGGGCACTGCTATTCTGAGTCAGGATTCCTCTATACATAAAATATGAATTAATCGCAAGTAGATCCTACTTCTATAGCGTGTCTCCACCACCACATATAGCACTGAGATTCACAAGTTAGTTGTGCATGGTGGGTTTGATTCACCAGTTTGGGGGATTTAGGAAAATTTACCAGAGAGGCATCCTATGATCAACCAGATCCAGCAGATGAGTGGGCTCTGCCTCATGACTTTATACCTGACTCTTTTGTATTCGGGTCCTGCCTGTGAGAAGTTGGTGAAATTGCCCATGACTGTACAGCCAAGACTTGTGGCTTCCAAAGAAAGTAGACAGCAAGCAATTCTGAAAGCTAGAAATAAGCTCGTTACACAGATGAAACAGACATGGTTATGAACTGCTACCAACTTGATGCAGGAAAGTGCACGCTACATCTCATTACCACCATCTTTCCACCTTCCAAACTGAGTGCACCTGATATATCTTACAAGCCTGATCCTGAAAGAAACCCAGAGTGGCATGGCTTTGACCACTGGGCAGCTGAGAGTTATTTGGAAGATGTGAAAGGTATTCAGGCTGGTCTGCATGCTAATACTGCTAGGATGAGCTGAAAACCGCTTAGGCAGTGCTATCTTTCTGGAATAAAAATTGCCACTAATCGCAAGCAGGATGCATGTTTTTTTTTATTTGTGGGACCACAGGGCAAATCAAGTGTTGCTTCGGAGGTGAACCCTTGGGCTGAGATGGGGTTGACGCAACCCGTAGGAGAGGTCCTACAGGTCCCCACCATCAGGAGGTGGAGTGGGCTGAAAGGCAGAGGCCGCTGGAGCTTCACTTATACCAGCCCTCGTTCCCCACAGGTTGAGCCTTTGGGTGCCGGGGCCGGCAGGACTTAGGTGGGCCTCTGTGTATAGTTGCAGGAGAAGTGGGTTCAGCCCAGAGACAGCAGGTGAGGAATGGTACAGTTCTACTTTGGACTGGATAATGTCCTGGAAACTCGGGCGCCAATGGAACGAAGGCAGACAGAGGGCGCACGAGCAAAGGTAGGCTGAAGCCTGATGAATCCATGTCCAAGACGTAGACAGAAGAGGTGTCCAATGATAGGCTTGAGTCAGAGCTGGCGGCAATCTAGAGGCAATGGCAAGCAAGGCTGAGATCTGATCACGGAGATAGTCAATAGCATAGTCAAGTAAAGCTGAGGTCTGATCACGGAGGTAGTCAATAGAGTAGTCAAGCAAAGCTGAGGTCTGATCACAGAGATAGTCAATAGCGTAGTCAGATGAAGCAAAGGTCAGGGTCTGGAGATAGGCTGGAACATAGTCGGGCAAAGCAGCGGTCTGGGAGTGGAGATAGGCTGTAGCGTAGTTGGGCGAAGCAAAGGTCTGGGTCTGGAGATAGGCTAGAACGGAGTCAGGCGAAGCAGAGGTCTGGGACTGGAGATAGGCTGGACCTGGGACTGGAGATAGGCTGGAGCATAGTCAGGCAAAGCAAAGTCGAAGTCCGTGTAGTCAATCTGAAGCATAAGCAGAACAGGAACAAGGAAACAGGAACCAGGAACAACAAGGAACAGGAACGCAGGGAAGAGACGAATCTCTTAGCAGCAACAAGTACTTGACCAGCGAGGAGACCTGTTGCAAAGGCAACGCTATGGAGCGGTGCTTGAGCTTAAATACTATGAATAGTTTGACGTCCTCATCTGGTGCTGCGGCTAGGTTCCCACCGCAGTCCCTACATAAGTATCAGTGATGCGTGTGCGCCTAGGGAGGGGCACGGCGTGAGTGGTGGCATCTCTCCATGGGCCTGACAAGTAATGGCATCAGGACCGGGAACACCAGAGATTGTAGCAAAGCTGGAGGCACTGGGGGAGGCCCGAGGATCAAGCTGGCGGCCCACTGCCGCCAGCGAGGAGGAACCCAAGGCTGGAGACCTTGTGGAAAGGTGAGAGGGCCGTGCTGCGGGTCTGCTGCAGATGGCACGCATAACATAAAGCAAGTAGAGGAAAAAGATGCCAGCACTCAGTACCAGTAAGCATCCACTGGAAAAAAACAGAACATAAACCTGCGCTTAGGTGACCTGCCGAAAGAGGTCAATGAACATTATAAAATTTTTAAGTACATATTTTTCAAAACTAATGATATGGAGAATTCACTCCAGGTTGTCTAATAAAAGAATTATAAAACTTTCAGAGGGAATGGAACAAGCTGAGTTGCCCGAATTACAAAAGGGACAGTTTGCAGACTCTCAGGTAACCTGAACTCTCCTGTAGGAGCCAAACATGTATGAGGAGCCAGGGAATCTTTTGTGCTTAGTGCAGAATGAGGATACCTACCTGTGTTGCATTGTCAGTCATGGCTATGGTAAGGCTGGAAGCTGGCTGTCCCATGGTGTTTGTTGTCTCTGTGTGGCATTCTAGAATGACACGGATTCAGCTTTTATATATTATATGTTAATTCTTGTGACTCTGTTTATGAGAATGTGTGTGTGCACATGCATGTGTGTTCTGTGTTACTGTTTAAATTCTGTGCTTTGAGTGTGGTTCCAAGGATGCTCTTTTAGAGGAAAGGAAGTTTGAGAATAGGACAGACATGGGACAGACACGGGAACAAATGTTAGAAAATATGTTGCATGGAAAGGGTGGTGGATACCTGGAATTGCCTCTCAGTAGAGGTAGTGGAGGCAAAAACAGTAACAGAATTCAGTAAAGTATGGGATAAAAACAGAGGATAAGTGGTGTGTTTTGGTTTGTGTAGGTAGGGAGGGTGGGTTGGGTGGAGGGAAGGAACAAAAAAAAAAAAGTAAAATGGATCTTAGGGAATGCAATATGTTTCATCCTAGTATATTGATATTAATGTTCATATTTTATACCAAGTGTTGTTCTATTGGTTGTTTACTACACCTATCTTCATTCTCCCTTTGCTTCCAATAAAAGATATATTAAAAAAAAAAACCAGAGGATCCTTATTTGCAAAGAAATGAAGAGAAAGACATAGATTATGTAAAGTCTATGGCATTGTGAGGTAATGTAAATTAGAAAGAAAAGATGAACTTTACAATCCTTATCTACCATCATATTTTATAATTCAATGTTCTATGTTACATGCAGAGGAAAGATACATGCTGATTGGGAATGGCATTTCCTTTCTTTTGTAATCTTCGTATTCTAAATCTCCATTTTCCATCAAAGATCATTTTTAAACTGTTTTCACCTTCTAATTTCTCATTTACAGTCTTGTTCTGTATTTTTATGTTTAGTATAGGCCCTGAGTCTGCTCATCTATTTTTCCCATCATTACATTCATGCTCTTAGAGCGGCCCTTTTATGAGTGAATCCATAGGTGTCGCCTACTGACTTGTGTTGCATTTCCTGAGCTCTTTTTTACCTGTGGAGAAACGTTTTAAATATTTGTCTGTGTTAGCTCAACCATGATGTGATCTTGCTCCAACTCCAGGAAGAGCTGGAGAAGGGAGAAGAAACCAGAATGGGGAAGAAGTAAAGCACCCCCTTCCTACCTCTGAGTGCTCTGCAGAAGTGGGCTTGTTCAGTTGATAATTTGGCAGTCTGGGACTAGCTGAGGAGGTACTCCTTCTTGCCCAATTTTATAAGCACTTCACTTTCTAAAATTCTGTTTGACGTGAATTTGAAATAAGTCAGGGATGTGCATGCATTTTTAACAAATGCATATCTTAAGAACATAAGAAATTGCCATGCTGGGTCAGACCAAGGGTCCATCAAGCCCAGAATTGGAGTGTGCCTGAACAAAAAACCAACATGGAGAAAGGAAAATGCCCCAGAATCCTCTGTTTTCATAGCCTGCCTTTGCTTTATGAACTCTAAGTGACTTATTGAGAATGATTTGCAGAATTCCCAAGACATCTGGACAGGCAAGCTGGCTCCATAAGGTGATGCCTAATCATAAGGTCACACAAAGTAGAAGCCAATGCCGGGAACTTCAGGCTATCCTGTCACGATAGAGGCACTCTTTCTCAGGGGTTTCTATAAACACAGCCACAGATGTGTTAATTACCCTGACCAGCAAGTTTCTAACAGAACAAAAGACTATCCAAAGAGTGATGGTAAATGGGCCCCACCTTGGAGAAATATTCAGGGGTAGCTAGGGATGATCTTATCATGCTGTTGATATGACAACCTATGTAAATTATCCTCGAGGTAGTCACACACTCTAGAATCTTCCACAATATTGTATGTTATCTATAAAAGAAGGATCACTTCCTATATACGATGAGATGCTGGTAGTCAGTTTGTCAGAGAAATGGCATCAGCATCTGACAAGAATACTTATATTAATAAATAAAAAATTATGCTTTCTACCAAAATCTAAGTGTTCTTGTATCCCTGGACATAAGCATCATAAAGAATGGCCTGGCACTTAAGAGTATCCTGTTTCCAACAGAGGCCAAACCAGGCCACAAGAACCTGGCAATTACACAAACACCAAGAAGATCCTATGCTACTGATGCAATTAATAGTAGTGGCTATTCCCTAAGTAAACTTGATTAATAGCATTATAACTGAGTGAAGCAAAACTTGACTTAGCTGAAAATATTCTAAAATTTTGGGAAACTTTCTGAAGAGTGACTTTCCCAGCCCCTACTTTCCTCTTCTGTAGGGTCTTCAATAAAGAATAATGCAGAAGATCCTCCTGCCCTGCCAACTTCTGCTGAATAGCCTCAAAGAAAGTTATCCAGGTATACATGGTCGGTTAACTTTGTAACCTTCTATTACAACTACTTATCATTTCTATAGTACTACTCAACACACAATTAAGCTCTGGAATTTGTTGCCAGAGGATGTGGTTAGTGCAGTTAGTGTAGCTGGGTTCAAAAAAGGTTTGGATAAGTTCTTGGAGGAGAAGTCCATTAACTGTTATTAATCAAGTTTACATAGGGAATAGCCACTAGGGGTGTGCATTCGTTTTGAACGCATATGTAAAACGCAACGTAATTTTTTTTTTTAACTTAAAAAAGTGATGAGGCGAAAACGATCGGATTTCCAACTTATTCAACATAGCTATGTTGAATACGTTGGAAATCGCGATTGTTGATCCTAAATAAAAATTTAAACCCCTCACCCTCCTTAATCCCCCCCCAAGACTTACCAAAACTCCCTGGTGGTCGAGCGGGGAGTCAGGACGCCATTTCTGTATTCCTTTGCGAGGAGCACGTGACGTTGGCGTCACGTCGGAGTGACGCGGACGTCACGTGATTCCCCGCGCGTTCGCTCCGGGACCCTCGTTGGACACAACCGGAACTTTTGGCCAGTTTGGGGGGGTCAGGAGGAATCGGTGCACGTATGGACATAGACTCAACTTATAGAATTCTACATATGTCCATATTGACCGAAATTGACCCCCCCTTTCGACTTATGGACTTATGAACATAAACTTTTTGTCTGCACATCCCTAATAGCCACTGCTATTAATTGCATCAGTAGCATGGGCTCTTCTTGGTGTTTGGGTAATTGCCAGGTTCTTATGGCCTGGTTTGGCCTCTGTTGGAAACAGGATGCTGGGCTTGATGGTCTGACCCAGCATGGCAATTTCTTATGTTCTTATGTTCTTAACGGATGCAGTGCTGTACAAAAACACATAAAAGAAGGATTCTGCTCAGTAGAACTTAAGTCTAATCTATTTGCATATCACCAGTTAGCTTTCAAAGTTATTCGGGCATGGGTGCCTGGATAACTTTAAGCTTAATCTGATATATTCAAAGATGAGGTGTCATCACCACTTAATCAGGCTTATCAACTTGATTCCCTACTCCCCTATCCCAGTATCATTAATGTCAGGCCTGGTGCCTACCCCACGCTTCAGGCTCTCCCAAAAATAATTTAAAAGTTTATGGCTTGTATTATAGAGGTCTATAAAATCATAAGTGGAATGGAATTAGTAAACGTTATTCAATTGATTACTCTTTCGAAAAGTACAAAGACCAAGGAACATACAAAGAAGTTACTGGGTAGTACATTTAAAAATAATAAGAGAAAATGTTTTTTTTACTCAATGCCTAATTAAGCTCTGGAATTTGTTGCCAGAGGATTTGGTGAAAGATATTAGTGTAGCTACATTTAAAAAAGGTTTGGACAAGTTCCTGGAGGAAAAGTCCATTAACCATATTTAAGGTAGAGTTGCAGAAATCCACTGCTTATTCTTGGGATAAGCAGCATGGAATCTAACTTAGGATCCTTCCAAGTACTTGTGACCTGGATTGGCCACTGTTGGAAACAGGATACTGGGCTTGATGGACCCTTGGTCTGACCCAGTATGGCAAGCCTTATATTTTTATGGCAAGCCTTATTCTGGGTTCAGACTGTGCTTACTGGCATTCTGCCAAGGAGATCTAACCCAGGGGCTAATCTCACTGGGGTGTACAGAGGAAATTTCCTGAGGGGCTTGTTACCTGCATGCACACAGGACTGCATCAGGGGTTTATCCCATGTAAACACACACAATTCCTGGGATTATACCTGGGGGACTTAAACCCAGGAGTTTCACCCCCACGCAAATAGTCACCCCCACACACTCTGATTCAGTACATCATGATTTCAGGTATTTTGGGTAGATTTATTTAAGCAATAGGAGGGTAGAATGAATGAAATCAGATTATGAAGACGAGTTAGATGCAGAAAATAACAATTACTCTCTCTATATATAAAGCTTACATTTTTCCAAGACATTAGTCTGTGCTGTCACGTCCAAGAGGTGATCACTCACTCTCTCTCTGTTATTTCTTCTTATACACTAAACACTAGCAAATGATTGGAAGAAAGCAATGTATCTTCCATTGTTGCCTATTCTTATCAATTCCAAGCGCAGCTATGTGGACTTCACTCTCTAAAACAGGGATGGCAACTTTTAAATTGGCACAATGGTGCACATCTGCCCATGTCCAGGGCCACAGCGATTTTATAACATATGAGTGTATATATACACATGTTATAAAATAGTCTGGCCATGCAAATGTGTGCTCAGTTTTGGGCTTGTATCTGTGCATACAAATCTCAATTCTACTGTGTAAAGAAGGATTTTAAATGTGACGCACACTGATGACATTGCCACTAAAACCAGTTCATTCCCAGTTTGCCCAGTTAAGGGATAGATCTTCCAAACCCCCCTAATTTAATAGCCTTCCTTCCCCCTAATTAGCCCCAACATAGAAACATGGAAACATAGAAATGACGGCAGAAAAGGACCAAATGGTCCATCCAGTCTGCCTAGCAAGCTTATGGTAGCATCAGCCGTGCCATGCAGGTCTCCCCTATAATGATACCATCAGGGGGTGGCATCTGTCGCGCCATACAAGTCACCACCATACTTAGTTTCCAAAACTGTTAAAGTCAGGGCCCTTGTTGATTACTGTCTGAGTCCAATTCCTCATTATCTTATCTCTTGCCATTGAAGAGGAGAGCAATGTTGGAGTTACATCACAAGTTTAAGGCTTATTGGTTAAGGGTAGTAACAGCTACATCAACAAGTTATCTCCATGCTTATTTGTTTTCCCAGAACACAAAATTTAATGTCCTTGTTGGTTGCTGTCTTAAACTAATTCCTCTTTTCCTCTTTTCTCCCTGCCATTAAAGCAGAAAGCAATAATGAAGTTGCATCAACACTATGAAAGTTTGTTGGTTAAGGGTGGCAATCGCCATACCAGCAAGTTACCCCCATGCATCCTTTTCCTCGTTTCCATCCTCTAGCCTTTAGAGATCCATAGTGTTTATCCCATGCATGCCCCGCATGCCCCGCAGATCTGCCTAGTTTTATTTTATCACCTACACATTGTTACATACGGGCCTCGAAAGGCCTTGCATTCTGTTGTGTAATGTGTGTTTTTAGTGTGCCCATGGGCCTCAGTGCGACCCCAGACAGATCCAGGACCGAACCGAGGGTAGACGGCGTGTTCCACCATGGCTAACGGTCTTACCCTTTGCCAGGCCTGCAAGCTCCCAAGGCCAACAACAGGATGATGTTGGAAAGTGAATGGTCCTCCGACCATTCCAAGCCCTTTCGGACCTGCTGCATGGAACAGCATGGAGCAGCAGGCCTGGCCTGAGGTCGAGGGCAGATGGGCCTTGACACAAAGACATGACAGCAGGATCGATGCAACGGCATCGCGGACGAAGACTGATGCGAAGACATCCCGGACCAATGGTCGATGCGATGGCATCCCGGACCAGGGTCAATGCGACGGCATCAGGAACAAGACATGATACCAAGAGTGATACAACGGCATCCAGGATGAGATGAGAAGCTGGGTGGAAGGACATTGGCACTGTCTCTCAGGGCGCCCTACACAGCCTGAGGAGGCTTGTCATGGACCACACTGAGAATGGGACAAGTGCAGGGAAGGATCCAGTCAAAGCAGAACTCCAACAACGGAGCCGATGTCGTCCGAAGCTCCACCAACGGCTGGCAGGACATGACGACTCAGGAGCACCAACGGCTGGCAGGACATGATGGCTCAGGAGCACAGGATACCAGTCCACCTGCAGGCTAGTCCCCACTCGGGAAAGACGTCATCCGAGGGACTACCGGCCTACAGGACCAAAAGGCTCAGGATCGTTGATGAAACAGCAAAGGGCAGAACATCAAGGAACCTGGGACATCAGGAACAGAACAACAAGACAAGACATCAGGACAGCTGGACAGGGACCTCAGGCAATGAAAACATGGCAAGACTTGACAAGAAGAGACAAAGAACTCCATGGAGAAGATAGAAGACCTGGTGGAGTTCTGGCAGGCAGCAGCCTCCAGAGTGAAGCAACTCCGATGCAAGGCAAAGACTGACTGACGGAGCAGCCCTTTTATAGGGCTGGTACAGGAAGTCCCATTAAAGGTGGGGCCAGCACACTTCCTGTGTCTGGCCCTTTAAATTTTGAAGAGAGGCACGCACCGGCACCTAAGAGAGAGCAGAAAGCTGTGCAGGACCATGGACAGTGGCCTGCACTGATGCACAACGTCAGAGACGCAGGGCTGGGCCTTAGGAGCAGGCCCGATGTCGGCAGCAGCTCCAGCTGCTGCAGGAAGCCCCGGGGGCGGCTCCAGCCGCCACTCCGGCCTGGGGATGTAGCCTTCATGCCGCAAAGATGAAGAGACATCGGCGGTGGCTTCCAGCCACGATGGAGAGGCAGAAAGTCCACGGCTCCGGCCGCGGTGAAGAGGACGAGTCCGGGCGGCCTCCGGGCCACATGTGCAAGGCGAGACCACGGTTCCAGCTGCGTTGAGGGCCCGACGTCGGCGTCCATGCCGCGTTGGGTGAAGAAGCAGCGTGGGTGAGTTAGCCTGCTCATGGGGGGACCCGCGGGCAGCGTTCATAACACACATCATCCATAGCAGAATTAAAATTACATGACAGGGGTCTTTGGTGCACACTGGGTCGCATAAGTATCTACATTCACATTTTAGGCCCCCACCCTAAAATGCCCATGTCCTGCCCAGACCACAATCATGCCCCATCCCTTTTTGAAAACGTCTGAGATGTGCAGTTTTCAGTATTTACATGCATACCTGACTGGCTTTTAAAATCCACTTGGCACACGTGAGCCCAACATATTTGCACATCCCCTAATTTCAGCGCGCATCAGTCTTTTAAAATTTACCTTTAAATTAATTTTTCACTTTCTCACTGTAGAACTACTGGCATAACTATAGTTCACAGATTCTTGCCTGTTCATAAGCATTTCACAGTGCAAAACAGTAAATATGAATTCACTTAGAGGTTGGCCAGTGGCCTTCAAACTAATCTGTGTCTGGGTGAGAACTCAGAATCCATTATGCCTAACCTCTAAATACATTCTTAGAGTAGTCAGAAGTAATTCCATTACAGCTTGAGAAGAGGCCTACTAGTTAGAACAGTGGGCTATGAACCACGGAAGCCAAGGTTCAGATTCCACTGCTGCTCCTTGTTACCTTGGTCAAGTCACTTTACCCTCCATAGCCTCAAGTACAAACTTAGGGGTACATTTACTAAGCCACGATAAGGGTATAACTTGCAAAAAATGTGGCTTCTCTCAGAAAAAGCATGAGCTATTTTAATGAATTTTCAGGAGTTCTAGTTAACCTATTCTATGGACATTGGGATACTAATGCACATCGTGATATCCCTTGGATTCTTCTTAAAGGGTCCTAAAGCCCACTTCTGAATTAAATCTCACTGCAGGTACTGGAAGACCCCTGCCACCCTCAGCCACTTGTAGAAATGGCTGAGCTTTAAAAATATGTATAAAATAGATTTAAAAGTCATAAAATAATGCTTTGCCCCTTCCCAAACCCCCCCTCCCCCATTTAAACAAACCCCCTGTATCAGCTCCTCAGCAAAGAACATATTACCTGAGTAATGAACCCTATGGTCACGTTACCTGCAAGTCCTGGATAAATACTTTTATAAAGCTAGAGATAGGCAGTTAGAGGGAATATTTAGGGGAGGATGTTGGGATGGATATCCCCTTCTGTGAGTTTATAAGCAGATTTCTACAGAAAGCTTGTGGGGGCCAGTATTAGTTTAGATTTCTGGAGGAGGATGGAGAGTTTTCTCTAAATTACAATTTTTTTGGCCTACCTGGGCTCCATATTGCCTGGGACTTTTGGGTCAAGTCTGGAACTCCACCTCTATATCCCACTCTAGTTGCAGGGTGATTGTCTTGGAATATTTGGGGAGATTTTCTATTAAGAGGACTCTGATACCCCAGGGAGTTGCTCGGAGACAGGTCACGGGGAAACCTCTTTCTGGGGGGCCCTGGGTAGGGAGGACCTGCCTGACTGTGACCTGCCCAGGAAGTGGAGGTATCATGATGACCCTCTGCAGTGGCCTCCAGAGAATGTCCTGAGTTGGGGAAGATTGATTTTGGTTGCTGGCCAGGAGGAAGATCTTTGCCCCTTTCCTACCTGAGACTTGGTGATCTGAACTGTCTGCTCTCAGAAGGTTCCCTCCTATCTGAGAGCTGGAGAAAAGAAAGAGATACATGAATGAATATCTACTAACTGTGAGTAAGACCAAGTTTGAGAGGCTGGAAGTCCTCCATCTGGAATCTGCATAATCCTGGGGCGAGAGAGAGAGTTGGACTCTGTGTGCAGTGACTGTTTTGCCAATTTTACCAGTTTTGGAAAGGTTTTTCTCCTTTTCCACCATGAATCACCCTGCCTACATATGGGTCCCACTCATCCAAGCCCTGTAGGTTGAGAGTCCGCTTACCTGGTATTAGATACCTGTGCAGAGATTGAGGGAAGAGACTATAACTGAAATGCCACTGTTGTACTGAGGATTCTGTTAATTCAATTGTGACATTTACCAAGTATACTTCACCTTCAGTAAAGAATTCAATTTTGGGACACAACTAAAACGTCTCCAGTGTTTTATTCAGTAATCCAGACCACAGTGTGCAGAAGGAAAAGAGTACCTCTCTTCCAGGGACAGAGATTAAAAAGGGAGGCACCTCCAGCACTCCAGGCCTTGAAAAGAAAGCCTTTCCCCCACCCAAAAAAAAAAAAAAAAAAGATCCTTGCCCTGGAAATAAGAGACAGTGTTCATGCTAGCCAGGTGAAGTTCCAGTTCCAAAGAGCCCCACCAGAGTGTAGCCAGCTCCTGAAGGAGGGGGTATACCTGATAGTCTAATAGCCTCACTTTGATCTACTTTAGATAGAAGTGATACCCTGGTGGTCTAAGGACCTCCCACCCCCTGGAGCCCCCCTTTATGTTTAATATAACACCCAGGGTGCTCCAGTGGTGGCTTAGAATGCACCCCAGCCTTTATGATGGTCAATCATATTTTCCAAAATGGCACCAACTGGTTTTTGACCTTTATCTCATGATAGGAGCAAAGGATGTCTGGCACCATTTTGGAAAATGATGTCAACTGGCCAGAGCATAGGTGGTGTTACAAGTAGCTACTGAACCACCAAGGTGTTGTCTTTTAGGTAAAAAGGGGTTCGGGATAGTAGTGGTCCCTAAACCAACAGGGTGACACTTTTATCTAAGGGGGTGGACGTCGGGCCATTAGGCTTCCAGAGATTATATTATATAGTGGGGGAAGGGGGTAGGGGAGATAATACTGGGCTGTGGGGGGGTTGGTTTGAATGGGGAGTATCTGGGTTGGGGGCTATACGTAACAAAGCAGAGGGGTGTTGCATGTCCCATCTGCGCTCGGCCCGCGTCCGGGCCTGCTCACCTCTCCAGCTCTTTCAAGGGTCCCGGGTCGTCCTATCCTGCAGTGGTGGCAAGCACAGCTAGGCCTCAGCGTCCTGCGGCTGCGGTTGCCGGGCATTCGTCCTCCAGCCAGGCCTCACAGCAGGGCTCAGCATCCTCCATGGCATTGGCCCTGACCCTAGGCATGTGCGCGTGGACTGCCCGGCACCTTAAAGGGCCAGGGGCAGATCCCAGCTCCACAGCGTGCCCTTATTGATCATACTATAACAGGAAGCTTCTACCCTCACTTCCTTGCCTTGGCAATCGGGTCGATCACCTAGTGATTTCTAGTTTGCCCATATGTTCCAGTCTGTGTTCCAATCTCATTCCAGCCTTGTTCCAGTTTTGGCCCAGTCCTGTTCCAGCGTCCTTCTGTCTCCTCGTCTCCCAGGTAGTACCTCTCGGACTGTCTTCTTGGTACTGACCTCTGCTTGTTCCTGACTACGATTGACCGCTGCCTGCCCCTGACCTTCTGCCTGATTCTACGACCACGTCTGCATGCTGCCTGGAACTGACCTCTGCCTGATTACCGACCAACTCTGCACGCTGCCTGGAATTGACCTCTGCCTGAACTCGACCACGTCTGACTGTCTTCTGAAACCTGACCTCTGCTTTGGCAGACTACCCTTGGACTGACCACTGGTATTTGACCCTTGCTTTGCCTGACTATCCTCGGACTGATTACTGGCTCTGACCCTCGCATTGGCTGACCACACTTCCTTGAATCTGGCCTTGATCCTTGCTATACATTCAGAGATTCTCTTCTGGCCTTCCCAGACATCCCAGACATCCGGCCTGAATATCGACCACGCATCCTTGATCATGGTGGGCACACCTCTGAACTTTCTATCTAGGAGATCCTGCGAGGCCCACCTAAGACCAGGCGGCCTGTGTACTCAAGGGCTCAACCTGTGGTTGCTAGTGGCGAAGCTCCACCTAGCCTTTGTCTCCTATTGTGCTCCGCCTCCTGGTGGCAGGCGATCTCTGGGTCTGACCAGGCAGCCTACCAATCCTGCATTAGGCCAAGGGTCCACCTCCTGCCACAACAAGAGGTTCATGATTGGGAGAGAGTTTTGGGGTGTTTTGGGTCATGTGGCCCTTTAACATGATGTTGACCCCAGGTGAAATGGGCCATGATGGAGGATTACGTCCTTTTCAATGCAATATTATTTTATTGTGGTGTTTTTTCTGTGATAAAAACATATTATGGCAGAACCTCCTAGATATTTTCATGGGGTCAGGCTAGAATATTGTGAGAACGACCCCCTGTGATATTTTGACCCTCCCACAGCTTGGTAAATGACCCCCTTAGATTGTAGGGACTCTGGTGATAGGGAAATACCTACAGTACTTGAATATGGTCCACTTTGAATTACCAAAAATCAGAATATAAATGAAATAAATAAATGGTCCAATTGCTGCCCCTAACCACTGCGGTTTCTCAAAATAACTCTTTCCCAGGCCCCCTCTCCCTCTGCCACCTCAGTACTAACCCTCCTGCTCCACTCAGCACTCTCTAAAACTCTCCAGGCTGTCAGGATCATGGTATACACAAACTACTCAAGCGTAAGCTACCAACATTTCTGTCCAAATAATAATCTGACAGATATATTAGTAGCTTAAACTTCCAGTGTTGCTGTCCTGTCAAAGCAATGCTGAAAGCTGAGAGGAGAGTTCCATGTGTCCTATGAATCTGGTGGCCATAGGGTTTTGGGTTGTGTTGGTGGGGTGGGAAGGTTTGTTGGGATGGCTGTGGAAGGGGAAGGGGGACTAGGAAGGCATATTTGGGGAATCTTTGAGGGGAAAGGGTAGCTATCAGCTCAATAGGCCATGAACTTTTAAAATATCATCTGGAGGGCTTTGGAGGAGAAAAGGTCAGGTACAAGTCCCTACATTAGTGTTAATGGGGCGGGGGATCAAAGTGTCTGGTCTGCTAGGTTTTTTCAGGGGTTCTTTGCCACTTAAACAACTACATCCTTAGAATATAGCTAGCTCAGATTAAAGTTATCTGGTAACATGTTCCCAGAAAACTATAACCCAGTCAGAGAGGTACATCCAGACTTAGCCAAATAATTTATTTGACTATGGATATTGCAGTTAGTTGGTTAAGAATTTTGCTAACTCCACCCCAGAAAGATGACATTGAGCAATGTGTGGAGAGAAATGAAGAAATGGCAGAAATAGTAAACACATACTTCAGTTCAGTGTTCACTAAGAAGACCCTGGAGATGGACCATTGCTGGTTGACAAGACCAATAATGGAGGTGGGATAGATGAAACTCCATTTGCAGAAGATAATGTATGGAAAAAGCGAGGCAAATTGGAAGTGGAAAAAGCCATGGGGCTGCATGAGATACATCCCAGGATATTGAGGGAGCTCATAATGTGCTTGTAGGTCCGCTTAAGGACCTGTTCAATAGATCAGGAGTGGTGCTACAGGATTGTAAAAGACCAGTGGCGGTCCCACTTCACAAGAGTGGTAACAGAAAACTGGAAACTACAGGCTGGTTAGCATCACCTCGGTGGTGGGAAATTAATGTAGACTCTGCTGAAGGAAAGGATGGTGAACTATCTACAATCTAGTGGGGTTGCTGTACCCGAGGCAGTACGGATTCAGCAGGGAAAGTTCCTGTCAGACAAATCTGATTAATTGTTTGATTCTCAGACTAGAGAATTGGACCGATGAAGAGCACGCAATGTGATCTACTTTGATTTCATCAAAGCTTTTGATATATAGGAGGCTAGTGAATAAAATGAGGCTACATAGAAGGCGAGTGAAATCATTGAGAAGCTTGGGAGTGAGCGCCAAAGTGGTGGCATGGATTACAAACTTGTTGACTGATAGGATATCACATGTAATTGTAAATGGAACCTATTCTAAAGAGAGAACAGTGTTAAGTGGAGTGCTACAGGGTTCAGTGTTGGGACCAGTTCTGTTCAATATCTTTGTGAACGACATTGTGGAAGAGACAGAAGGTAAAAATTTGTCTATTTGCAGATGAGGCTAAGATCTGTACAAGAGTGGACATGCTTGAAGGAGTAGAGACAATGAAAAGTGATTTCAGAAAGCTTGAAGAGTGGTTGAATATTTGGCATCTGGGATTCAATACCACAAAAAGATATAGTGGATCTGTGTGCAGAAAATACAAGAATGAAGGACATCCAAATATACAAATTTTGTGCTGCGTAAATACTCAAAGTTATTGCATTGAAACAAACCAATTTCAGAGAATTAAATAAAGTGGAAATATGTCATTATTCAATCATATGACCTTTTAATCAGAGCAAATGTGTCCATAACAAATATAAATATATTTAGACACAAGTAGTTCAAGCATATATTGTAAGACTTAGTCCCCCAACATGGGACCGTGTTTCGCAACACTGCCTTGAGTGAGACAAATGCAAAATCAATAGAGGTCACAAAAATTCAAATATACAGCAAGTTATTGTTACAATTGTCAGCTGCAGGCTGGTAGCCACTACCTCCTTGTGCAGGGCCTCAACCTCGACCATTCTCTCCTCAGCCACAGTGGGCAACTGCATTCATAGTCCTGCCATTCCTGGGCCTTCCATCACAGCCAGGGTCAGTCCTCCACCATCTTCTGCCACCTCCTGTCCTCAAGCTATCACTGGTGCACAGAATACACCGCCAACGCCGTCTTCCTCAGCCCCTGCTCCTAGGTATGTGTGCGTGCCTCCATTGGGAATTTAAAGGGGCCATGGCGGGAAAAGCTCCCATGGCCCCTAATGATGACCCCTGCAGCTCTGAGTATATAAGGCAAGCTCTGGCAGTCAGAGCTTGCCTTGGCAACAGGTTTCCTTGCTGTCTTCTGCCAGTGTCCCTGAGTTGCTGATCCTGTACCTGCGTTCCTGTGCCTGTACCAGTTTCTAGTTCCTGTTCCTGCTCCTGTTCCAGATTCCCAACTCCAGTTCCTGCATTCCAGTTCTGTTCCTTGCTCCACACCCCTCGGACGGACCTTGGCTCTTGACCCGTATTGCTCCTGACCATGTTTTCTGCCGCCTGCCTCTGACCTCTGGACTGGACATGACTATGTCTTCTATTGCCTGCCTCAGGCTACCGGCTCCTGGTTGCCGCCAGTCTCAACTAGCCATGCTACATGGGACCATCCATGCAGGGGCCCACCTAAGACCATCCTGCCGCGGCACCCAAGTGCTCAACCTGTGGGAAAAGTGGGTTGGTAGTGGCAAATCTCCTGTTGGCCTCTGCTTCCCATCCTGCCTCGCCCTCGATGGTGGGGACCTGTGGGGTTCTCTCCCTCAGGTAGCACCAACACAACCTCAGGCCAAGGGTCCACGCTTGCAACAGGTTGCCAAGGCCATGGACCTGGCTGAGGCATCCGCCCTGCAGGCCATCCTGGGCCTGGCCCTCAAGATCCAGCAGCAGCAGCAGCAGTATCTTGAGGCTTTGGCAGACTGCACTGAGCATCTCAATGCTTGCCTGGAGTTTGGTCCTGCTCCCGCCATCACGCTGGCACTGATGCTCAGTCCATTGGTGCAGTTGGTGCCGGTTAGGTCGTCAGTTTCGCTACAGGCACCTCCTCGATTCAACAGTGACCTGAAGCTATGCAGAAGGTTTATAAACCAGTGCTATATGCACTTCACACTGCAGGCTGCTGCCTTCCTGGATGATATGACCAAGATAACCTTCATCCTCTCGTGACTCAAGGGTAGAGCTCTATCCTAGGCCTCCCTGATCTGGGAGCATTCCGATGCCCTCTTTCAAGCATCCTTCACTTTGTCACAGAATTTAAGAGGATCTTTGATGACCCGGGAAGGTCAGTGAATGCCAGATTCGACCTCCTGCACCTTCGCCAAGGTTGGCGACCTCTCAACGACTATATTATCGAGTTCCGCACACTGGCCACAGAGCTGAGTTGGCAGGAGGATTGCCTCCATCTTATTTTCCTAGCTTACTTGTCTACGCCACTGAAGGACGAGCTCATAGCCCATGACTTGCCAGACTTCCTGGAGGGACTAATCAACCTGGCCGGTCGCAATGATCGCTCTGCCCAAGAGCGCAGTCGGGAACTGCGTCTTCCCCGTCGCCTGCATCCTAAGTCTACTCATCCTCCTCTGGAAGGAAGTCCCCTCTGAGGTCTTTGAGTCCTCATTGCACCAAAGAGCCCATGCAGGTGGGATGAGGCAAACCTTCTTCCGAGGCAATCCTCCGCCATCTCCTTCTGCCTCCTGTCCTGAAGCAGCCGCCACTGCATGGAACACCCTGCCACTGCCGTCTTCCTCGGCTCCTGCTCCTAGATGCGCTTGTGCGCCTCCATCGGGATTTAAAGGGGCCACGATGGGAAAATCTCCCATGGCCCCTAGTGATGACATCTGCAGCTCTGAGTATATAAGGCATGCTCTGGCAATCAGAGCTTGTCTTGACAACAGGTCTACTCGCTGTCTTTTACCAGTGTTCCTGAGTTGCTGATCCTGCTCCTGTTTCTGCATTCCTGTGCCTGCACTAGTTTCTAGTTCCTGTTCGTGCTCCAGATTCCCAGTTCCAGTTTCTGCATTCCAGTTCCTGTTCCTTGCTTCACGCCCCTCAGACAGACCTTGGCTCTTGACCCAGATTGCTCCTGACCACGTCTTCTTCCACCTGCCTCTGACCTCTGGACTGAACCCGACCACGTCTTCTGCTGCCTGCCTCTGACCTCTGGACCGGACCTGACCACATCATCTGCTGCCTGCCTCAGACCACTGGCTCCTGGTTGCCACCCACCTTGTTTGGCCATGCTACACGGGATCATCCACCCAGAGGCCCACCTAAGACCAGCTAGCCTCGTCCCCCAAGGGCTCAACCTGTGGGGAATGTGGGCTAGTAGTCGCAAAGCTTCTGCTGGAAGAGACCCTCTGGAAGGGACCTGTGGGGGTGTCTCCCACAGGTAGCACCAACACCACTTTGGGTCAAGGGACCACGCTCGGAAAAGTTATATAAAAAGACAATAACAGTTCCTTGTTATTTTTCCTCTGTTCCAAATTAGCTTTTTCCTCTGTCCCAAATTAGCTTTTACCTTTAGATGATGCATATGCTTGTTCTTGGAGTGAGTTTGAAGAGACATCAGCTGTTAAAAGTACTCAGGTCATCTCTCACATGAACCCTTCTCGGTGCACTCTAAATCCATATGACCCAGAAATCCTGAAAGGAATTAAAGACACCAGGGGCGGATTGGCCTATCGGGGGATCAGGCATCCCCCGGGGGGCCGATTGCTCCAGTCCCTGTCCCTGATTAGGCGCGTATATATTCACTAGAGTATACAGTGCAGATCCCATTTTAAACTTGAGTATAATTTATTTATTTATTTTATTTAGAGATTTTTTATATACCATGGCACGTTCAGAACATCACCTCGGTTTACAATGAACCATAAGTCAGCAACAAGCTTTACAATAAAATACTTATAGAGCAATCAATGGAACATATGTAACAAGCAAAAACAATATGATAATTATATAATAAACATTTGAATTACATGGGATAAATATATATTAAGTGGGATAAATGCACAATATGTGGACTTGTTCTAATGGGGCAGATGCAGGAGAACGATCATTGAAGCAAGGGCCTCAATATCCCTGAACACGGAGACCACATCTATTATCATATCTTTAGCGAAAAGCACCCCTACCCCTCCATATTTATTATGTTTTGTCGCAGCCGCATAGTATTGCATCGGGTATTGCGGAGACACCATACGTTTCTCATACATTTTGAGATGTGTTTCTTGACATAATAGGATATCAACTGTTGCCCTACTGAGATCCTGAAATAGCATTTTCCGTTTACAGTAAATTTTCAGCCCTTTCACATTCCAGGATAAAATTTTTAAGTCACCCATCCTGTGTGCATAATACCGCTATAGCCATACCACCCTTGTGGAAACCATGTAACATCTGTGTGAGGGAATGTACACTATTCCTAAAGTGAACCTCGGCTTGTAAAAGGAACTCGGAATGACATGCCAACCATCCCATGTATGCATAGTATCTTACCCCCCTTAAGGAGCTAGATTTGTAGGACCCCTCAACCCCATCCCCCCCTTCCCTTCCCCCTTGAATCCATTGCTGGATGTGAGGACTGATGTCACCTTCCATAGTCTGATCACAAGCATGATACTCGTTCCCCCTCCTTTGAACATTACCTTTCGGGTTATAGTACATTTACCCTCTTAACCATTCAAATACCGTAGACAAAACTGAAATGTAGATACCCCTTCCCAGGTACAACAACATCACTTAAACAACTTTAAGCTTACCCCCAGATCCCTGAGTGACCATGCCAGGGATAAAAGAAAACATTTTACCCTATGGGTATTGCTGATAGGACAGTCCAAATTACAGTTCTCAGTCTTTGTCTTTGTTGGTGCAGAGGCTAGAAGGTTCCCCCGAGTGTCTGTGTAGCCTCTTGCCTCCATGCTTGACTTGCTGCCATCTTTGTGCTTTATCTAGCGGTGGTTGATAACTTGTCTGCTTGTTGGTCCCGTCTGGTGTGCTCATCAAGCCAGCTGCACTCAATAAAGTTACGGCCTCATCCACCGTCTGAACCTTAGTGGAGACCCCCTGTACTGTGAGCAGCAGTCCAAATGGAAATAACCACCTATATTTATGATTATTAGCCCGCATCACCTGCAGTACTTCATGAAAGTCCCACCACTGGCGGATAGTAATGGAGGATAGGTCTTGAAAAATCTCTATCTTCTTGCCGTGCCATTGAAAGTCGGGTTTTTTCCTGGCTTGACGCATGATCTGCTTCTTGACTGTATATTTGTGGAAGCACACTACAATATCTCTTGGTAGATTACCTTTAGGTTTGGCCAGGGTTCTGTGTGCCCTGTATAGCAATATCTGGAGTTGTGCCCCGTCCGCAGCAGATTGTGGGTCATGTAGAAGGAGAGTACAAATATCCAATATTATTTTTTCACAGTCTTTATAGGGTTCCCCTTCAGGGATCCACCGAAATCTCAAATTCCCCCTTCTGGACCTGTTTTCTAAGTCCTCTAGCCAATTTTGGTGTTTGTCCACTTTCTTTTGGGTTTTTTTAAGCTCCTGTTGTGTCTCAGCCAGAACATGCTCCTGGTCTCCCACCTGGTTCACTAGGCCATCCACGTGGGCCCCGAGATCTGCATAATCACGCCGCATGTCCGCCGCCAAAGTTTGCAGTTCAGTACGCAGGGCACCCATACCCGCCTTTATTTTACTGAACCAACGCTGGAAATCTGCTTTGGATATAGCGGTATCGTTCGCCAAAACTGGGGATGCAGCGCACTCCTGTCTCCTCAGGGACTCGGGCCTCTGCTTAGCAGCCTCGTGGTCAGAGAGGCTGTCTTGGAATGTCTCCAGTGCGGCCGTGAAGGAGAATTGTTTAAGGTCGACAATTTATTTCCTGAGCGACATGCCTGCCGTGTTCCTGCACCTGATCGCCGCGTTTAGAGCCGGTTTCTGAGCTTGGGGTATACTATTATAGAGGGTTTTTGCAAAGATGAGGAGCGGAGCTCGGCCTTCACGCTGCCATCAGCTTGGTGACGTCACTTCCTCTAATGTTGGCATTTTTGATGATTACCCCTAAGTGCTTAAGTAAACTAAAATGTCTTATTAATCCCAGAGATGACATCAGTTTATATCTCTGACTCAAATTGGCAGAAAAAGAGAAAAAAAGGCCATATGATTCAAGTGATCAGCTTTAACTCCTGTAATGTTTTCAGCTCATGCATTTCTTCTTTGGATGTGTGATTAAATACTCTCTTTTCTCTATCCATCATCAAAAAATATTCTAGGATCCTTTTAGTCCAGATGGAAATTTGGTTAACAAATGCCAATTGACTTGTTTATATATGACTGTTCAGAATAGGAAAATATTAAACCTTTGCTTTAAGTGTATTAACCACCAGTCACAACTTTGCTTGCAATTTACAGACATAGATTTTACTTCAAAAAGAAATGCAAAAAGCAGCAGTTATAATATTCACCTTAAAAGGAGGAGGAGGAAGGGAGAGGTGATTCATATGTATCTTGACTCAGCTTCTGAGTTTCCTGTTACAGATTGTATTGCTGCTAGCCTTTGGACTGATTTGTGTAATGCAATTGTTTCTTGAGTATACAAGCCTCCTGGCAGCAAAATGAATGCCATACACACAACTTTGGATCAATAAGGGAATAAGGAAACATGAAAAGTAACATGACAGCCAAGAATGAATGGGTACAAGAAGACTACAGTAATTGAATAATTCCACCCATCTCAGCATCTAGGGCCTGATTTATTCAGGCTTTTCTCCCATTCTGTATCTATGAGGGGGGAAAAAGTACTTAAGTCAATCAGGCCTTTTGTATCTTTAGCTCCCAAAGAAGGATTTCTGGCTTCTGGCAGTCAACTGTATACAGAATGATGTATGGAGAAGAGCTTGTGAAGAGATGCCTGAGGTTTTCATAGACAAGACAATATTTTTCCACTGAATTCTTATACTGTAAATAAAACAAAAACACTCCGTGGAAAAAAAAAAAAAAGGTACAGGAAAAAGAAAAAAATCTTTAAAATATGGGGAAATCCTTCACAGCTTTCTCTTATGTGCTGAAAGCAGTGCTCACAAAATTCAATAAATAATATAATCATGGCCTTGGATGAAATAACAGGGACATTTGTATAACTTTAATGGAAAGGAGAAACAAAAGTTTGTGCAATGGTTGGTAACTTTCTTTCCTTTCAGTGGGAAATAATGTCTCCGTATGGAGGCAGCTAACAATGACCTACCCCAAAGAAAACAGAATTCTGATGGGAATTAGAAGCTAGAATGGAGAGAAACAGAAGATAGAAAAAAACAATAGGGAGAAAGGTAAGTCAGGGTAATTTTAAAGACTGAAATTGTTAAAAGTCATTAAGGACAATGAGTGAAATAGAAGCCCATATTCAAAAAAGCTGAGCCCCTAAATTTAACTACCAGATTAGGTGCCTAACAGGGTCCTTTATAATTTCTCGATAGGGCCTTAACACATGCATTAATGGGAGGAGTTTGGGCAGAGTTAATAGAAATGAGGGTCATTATCATGAAATGCAATACAGCAATGCACTTTTTAGCGCAGGAAATAACTACTCTGGGGTCAGAGAGAGAGCACTTCTGTATAGAGTCAATCTGACACTATATATTTGTACCACTGTAGAGGAACACTTTGAATTGAGGTTGGTTTTGGAAGGGGGGTTTGGGAGGGCTGCAGAAACATTCTGAGATGTTCTTAGTAAAATTGACATCATTAAAGATTTGTAGTCATTATAGTGGATGAAAAGTATAACTAGAGGAGTAGATTTATACTACACAAGTCCAGTAGGAGCACTGAGAGGAGAGGATCATCTTCCTAGTGGCTGAAAAGAATTGCTAAGTACTACTTGGGGAATTTTTAGCATTTAAAACTTTTGGGGAAAAGTAAATTATTGGGGTATATTCTTTAGTGTTTTTGTATGTCTGTATTAAAAAGCTAGTCAGAGGGCAGGCAAAAAACTGGAGTTTGTGTGCTTTAATTTAAATAGATAGCAAGCAAAAAACAAGAGTGTGTGTGTTTGTTTTTCCTTCTCTCCCACCGCTCTCCCACCCACCCCAGCTCATCCTTTGATTTATAAGCAGCTGACACTTTCACAATAAAAAAAATAGTGAGATTTTTAACTTAAATTCAGAAATTCCCCACACCTTATCAAGAGTTTAATCATTCCCTTGAAGGTCACAACCAGATAAATAGTGAATACACTAATATATTTAAAGGACCCTAATTGTACGCATTCCTAATCCCATATCAATCCCATATCAACCAAAACTTAACTAGGAACTGAACAAATTTAAGATTAAGGCAGCAGACAAGCAGCAAGAGGGGGGCCTCCTAGTCTTTTGCATTAGGCGTTACTTGTATCATTTTTTTTTACTGGCCGGTGGGAGGTTTTTGAGATGGTCGCCGCATCTCAAAAAAGAAATAATTGCGATGGAGAAGGTACAGAGAAGGGCTACCAAAATGATAAGGGGAATGGAACAACTCCCCTATGAGGAAAGACTAAAGAGGTTAGGACTTTTCAGCTTGGAGAAGAGACGACTGATGGGGGATATGATAGAGGTGTTTAAAAATGTGAGAGGTCTAGAACAGGTAAATGTAAATTGGTTATTTACTCTTTCGGATAATAGAAGGACATGGGGACACTCCAAGAACTTTCAAGTTAACATGTAGCACATTTAAACTAATCAGAGAAAATTCTTTTTCACTCAACACACAATTAACTCTGGAATTTGCTGCCAGGGGATGTGTTTAGTGCAGTTAGTGTAGCTGGGTATAAAAAAGGTTTGGATAAGTTCTTGAAGGAGAAGTCCATTACCTGCTATTAATTAAGCTGACTTAGAAAATAGCCATGGCTATTACTAGCATCAGTAGTATGGGATATACTTAGTTTTTGGGTACTTGCCAGGTACTTGTAGCTTGGATTGGCCACTTTTGGAACCAGGATGTTGGGCTTAATGGACCTTGGTCTGACCCAGTATGGCAATTTCTTATGTTCTTATGTTCTTATATGTCTACTCTTTGTCAGCTTCTAAAACAAAAACAATCAAGAGAGTTGCACAAGATCTAATGTAAACCGGAGTGAAGGCATTGTCAGCTGTACCTCGGTATATAAACAAATGCTAAATAAATAAATAAATAAATAATTTCACCTGTGAGTTCTGTAAATGGTCAGTTAAGTATAAACTATCCCTTGTATTATTCACAACACTATAGTTATCAATACCTTCTTTATCCTTGATTTTATCAGGAAGATTAAAAAAAATAACTCTTGAAACAGGTGGAAAAGATTCAATAGGTATTTTTAAAAAATCATAATAAAATCATGTTAATATTTGAAGAGGAGATAAAAAAAAATCAACTTTAGTGAAATTAAGAAATCTTAAATTGAATCTCCTAGAGTGATTGTACAAATTTTCAAATTGGTGATAAGACCATTCCTTGTCCCTATTTAGGGATACTTGATGCTGCTGCAATTCCTCATATTGATTGGACAAAAGCTTACATTTCTTATCATGATCTATACATTTTTGATTTTGGACTGCAACTTGGTCATGTAGAGCTTCATATTTGAATAATGCAGATTCGCTCCTAAAGCGAACTGCCCATTCCCATAGTTGTGGACTATAAAGAGTCCATAATAATTACTGCAAGCCTCATGAGATTAAAGTCAGGGCATATGGCCAAAGATAAAGGGGTAAAGGTAGCAATACTGCCAAAATTGCTTGACCCTTCCTGACCACCCCCCAGGATCCTCCCATCACTGGGAGAGCGATGAGAACCTCATTGGATAACAAACTCCCTCTCCCAACCTGGGGGTATTTGAGGCCCAGGAGGATTTCTAGCCTCCAGGCTAAGGGGGATGGATTCCCTGCTATTGGTAGCACCTGATGTGTTAAGCCTGAAGTCCCAGGATTAATGCACATTACTGGGTATCAGAAATTCAGAAATGGCTGGCTGCGATGTGCAGGGAGGGATAGCAGACCCAGATGGGAAAGGACTAAGAAAATCCCATTCCTTTTTTTTTTTTTTTTTCTATAGGCAGTCAATAAAGAAGTCAGACGAAACGAGGAACAGTAGGGGGTATTCAAACATCAAGGAAAAAAGTTCCATAAGGGGGGTGTGACTTTGGCAATGTGTCACAGGCCCAGGAGGTTTAATGGGCTGGTCAGGCATGGCTCTCTGATGTCACCAGCTGCAGCTCTGGTGGAAGGAAGGCCCCAGACAGCAGCCAATGGAATGAAGCTCCATTTTAATCTCATGTCATTTTAATCTCTGTTTAGCATGAGGTTTATTACAGAAACCTCAGCATCTGGATTTAGAGAACATGATCGCAGGGTCTAGGGAGGAGCCCTGATGCTTCCCTCCTCCCCTCCCCCACCCCAGGTGAGCACTGTTGCTGCAATAATTGAGCTAAAATCAGTAGGTAGAGAGTATAAATATCAGGGGAAAATCTCCAGATAGTTGTGAATAAAAGGTCATGGTGCCAAATTCAGGTACCGAGTTTGATTGAACTTGAAACCTGAAAGAGCAGGAAGGAACTGCCCTGTCCCATCCTCCGAATAAAGACTTTTAAAAATTAAGTGCTGGGAAAAGTACTTCATTATAATACAAGTTGCCTAAGGTGATGGTAATAATTCCCTTACTAGAGGTGATTAGGGTTAGTGACCCCAAAGATTTGTTTGGTATGATATAGATACAGATACATTCTGCCTAGTGATAGAGAAAGAGAGTCTAGAAGACTTTTGAAAAGTCCCTCCAACCCAATATTTCTATGATTTTCTGCTTCTAATTATATCCATATCTTGCATAGTAAAATAGTACATACCAGTAGATAAGAGCCATTTGACTCACTCAGTCTGCACAGTTGCCCTTACCTACACTAATCTAGCTAGCAATATCTGCCAGCTATCAGCTCTTTCAATTAGAAAGATTTACTTCCGTTGTATCTCTATAAGATTTGGGTTCTCACAAATTAATGTAACTTATTAATGTATTGACTTGCTATGAAGGATCTAAATTCTTGATACATTTCTAATTTACACATTTTTATTTCAGTGGTGCATGATAAAGAGGAATATGCCAGAGATTTACATGATGGGTATGCACCAGGATAGCTGGTAAAAAAAAATATGCAGCCAGATAGCAAGCCTAAGGGGGAGAAGTGCTTACAGAACAGCAGCAAGCTTTCAAGTTACAGTTAGAAAGGTCAGCCTTGAGTCCCTTCCTCATCACTGGATATAAGATGGCAATCAATAATGAAAAGAAAGACTATTTTTCTCATGCTGGTGAGTCAGCAGATAATCATTTCAGAGAATTATTTTGCATTGTGAAGGGTTGGTTAAATCCATTTTCACACTTGGCCCTACACATATTAATATGGTCAAAGTGCTATACAATACCCCCTCAGCTAGGTTATTGATCAATAATATGCTATCTAATTCATTTCAACTATATAGAGAGACTAGGCAAGGCTGCTCTCTTCCACTAATACTTTTTAACTTATTTTTAGAACTACTGGATATTAATGATGGCATGTGTTTGAAATGAATGGGGAAAGCCTAACAAATCAGTCTTTCTTTCATTCATGGACCCTTAAATGAATACAAGAGTTCCACAATGAAACAACAATGATTGACTCATTTGTTTATGTTCCCCATTCTAGTCTATGGCACATTAAGTCTATGGCTGTGTACTGCTGAGCAAAAACAAAACAAAACTGGTAACTATAGAAAGCTTTGTCAGAGCAGAGGCAGGACACATTGGCAAGGAGACCAAACAGAGGACAAATCATGGTGCAGCATCTTTTTATCTAGCCTATAGCTATTATTTAGATCAAGTGAAACTAATCTACTCCCGCTGTAAACTCTGAGCATGTACAATAAGCTCTGTATTTTCTCTCTAGCAGTTATGGTGAAGGACATGTGCTGAGAAGCTCTCCCAGAATTTAAAAACAACAAAAACCCAAAAGCTAGAAAAAGTTGGCTTTGGCACTGGAAAAGGGCTGCTTCAGATCTTTTCTGTTGCAATGGTCTTACTCACTGTGCAGAAAACACAGGCAGTGGCACTGCTACTTTTTCTCTTCACTGGAGGAGGGTGAAGGTAAGAATGTAGAGATTGCCGCAGAGTCAATGATGGTTTTGTCTTTGCCTTCTCTGAGTGAGATAGGACAGCAGTCAGGGTAGCATGCTGACAGACTTAAGAAAGGAAGATTCTTACTAGGCTGCTAGTCTTTTTGATTCTGTTTAAAGAAAAACAAAATTCTCTTTGGAAAAGGATTCATTCAGCACTGAATGGATACATAGAACAGCACCAGCAATGGCATAAGAACAAAAGCTTTGCCATACCGAGTCAGATGAAGAGCAATATCCTGTTTCCAGCAGTGGCCAATCCAGGTCAAAAGTACCAGACAGAATCCCAAAAGGTTGATAGATTCCATGCTGCTTCTCCCAGGGATATGCAGTGGATTTCCCCAAGCCCACCTTAATAATGGTTTATAGACTTTTATACCAAGAATTTGCCTAAACATTTTTAAAACCAGCTACAATATCATTTTTCACCAAATGCTCTAGCAACAAATTCAAGAGCTTAATTATGTGTTGAGTAAAAAAAAAGTATTTTCTCCTATTTGCCTTAAATGTATCATCTAGTAACTTCATTAAATATGCCCTGGTCTTTGTACTTCTTGAAAAAGTAAACAGGATGTTGAGGTCTTTGGTTCAAGCAAGAGAACCGCCGAGGGCACCGATTGACCACAGACCCCACGAGTGCAAAATGAGTAGTAGGAGAAGCAGAAGATCTTTCCATTGAAAGTTTCCTTTAATGGCTACACTAGTTCAGTGGCAACACAGACTTGAATATTTAATTTCATGTTATCCTTTTTTGTTGATTGACAAGTTTTCTAATGTTCCTTTTTCATTCAAAGTAATTCTGCTTTGTTGCTATTTGTTTTCTTCTTGTTGTTGATTTAATATATTACTTTATTATATAAGTGAATTTCACATTTGTATTTAGCTAAATGAAAAAATATTCTCTGACATCCTCAACACAGCACTGTAAAACATTATTATTTATGTGTTATATCTCTAATTCTGAGCATCTTTGCATCATGTGTCTTAGGGCTAGGATCTTTGTTTCCATGTAAAGTGTAGGCTGGACCAGAAAAATGTATTAATGCCAAAGACAGAACAAACCATCACTATTGTATTTATAACCTTCAGAAATATTTGATTTGTGCAAAGAAATCAGTGTATGAGGTGCTATCTGGTTTTTGTTGATTTCTTTCTTCCGAGTCACATTTGAAGCTCAGAGATTGTGTATTTCATTTGTGTGTGGCTGGTCTAATAATCTCTTGCATGCAAGAGGAAAAAAAAAAAAAAACAACCTTTGTTCTTTGACAGAAGTAATAAAGCTGTCTGCAAGATTCCTTCCTGCAGAGAGACACAGAATGTTCCCACTTTATTTAATTCATTTGTGCGCATCCCTTCCCAGGTCAACACGGTGCAGATGGAACAGAGAAAGACACCATGCTAAGGCTGAAATTAAAATGCAGACTGAGGAAAACATATAATGAAGCCTGTAAATAATAATAATAATAATAATAATAACAATAATGGCGCTAGATCAAGTAGGCCTTGCTCTCCTTTGTGCCAGGGAAATTGAAGTGCTTCGATTTCTCCCCAGCCAACCTTCGGCTATTCTCCTTGTCCACGCAATGTGAAAATGAAGAGATCGGAATGCCAGCGGGAGGCTGGCTGCCTTCTCTTAGGCATGTCCTGCATCCAGTCACCCGGAACAACTTGTGATCCCTGGACAAAGCCATTCACAACAGGTGGCCATATCAAGAAAATTTCCTCCAGGAATTAGATATTATCCCAGGAATTACTAGTGAGTCAAACATAATGCGCCATCCTGCTGGGTCAAGTAGGATTTCATTTCAATTTCTTTACACAACGATGCTTTTCATCTTGTCTAAGAACAATGGCAGTACTCAGGCATGAAATAAATTGAAGCGCCTTGAAAGGCAGAATTATCCCTTGAACCTGCAGCATTCCCGACCCTTAAATAAGAAAAAAAACAAAACAAAACAAAACCTCCTATGCATTGAAGAGTTAGCTCCAGATAAGCAGGATCTTCAGCAAGTGTTTGTGCTGCTTGGCTTCTTTTAATCATAGTTTCTTTTGTAAAAGGGATTTTCTTGGGAGAAAGATAAATCATTGCTGAGGGGGAAAAAAAAAGTCACTTTCAAAAGGTTGCAAAAGCTTCATATTGTGTAGCTTTTCAAGGTGAAACAGGTAATTCCGTGCAGTGAAAGTCTTTTGTGTTCCATCTCAATTCACACTTCACACCAGGAAGGAAAATAAAATAATGAAATAAGCTTGAATGAAATTCGTTATTTAAAGTGTTACCGTGCATGTGGCTCCTATCCTGTGTTATTATTTATTTATTTTCTGCCGATCTTGCTGTTATTGCTTTTGGTCATAATTGATGTGAAGCTGCTTTTGAAAAAGCAATGCTGATGATGATAAGAGATGGGAAAAAGTTACCAACAGTCATTCGTAGGTTTCTTCTGTTCTCAGCGTATTTCATGGCTACCTGCTTCCCTTCAGGGCTATAAGCATGCATATTTGTAATCTTTAAAAGTAATATTAAAATTGTACACTAACCTCCCAGTCTAAAACAGGAGCAAGCAATCATATAGGATTGATCTCACGGTGTGAATGTATATATCTTGCTAGAGCAATAACTTGTGATGTCATTGGCTATTTAGTCACACAAATACAAAAAAAGAACTCTGTTATCTGGCTTTGGTGCAGCGGCTTTGCAATTGCTATTCTGTATAATCCATACAAACATATTTAGTAACATGTACTTTTTTAGAAAACTGCCTTCAAACAACTTCAAACAATCTTCAAAAAATAATGGTGTCATAGGCTTCCTTGAATATGAACAGCTATAGATTTTAAGAGACACAGAGCACTTACATCACAGTCCAGGGGTTTACAGATATCTAAGATGGCCATCTACCAGATACCACTAGAACTACTAAAATTTATAGAAAATGCCATCACAGTAAACTCCTCCCCTGTATTAGAAAAAAAACAATCACAAACAACAAAAAATATATGGCATAGAGCAGGGGTGGCCAACTCCGGTCCTCGAGAGCCACAAACAGGCCAGATTTTCAGGATATTCACAATGAATATACATGAGGTAGATATGCATGCACTGCCTCCATTGTAGGCAAATCTATCACATGCAAATTCATTGTGGATATCCTGAAAACCTGGCCCTTTTGTGGCTCTCAAGGACAAGAGTTGGCCACTGCTGGCATAGAGGAAAATCACAAAAATGCATGCCATTGGATATCCTGATATAGTCCAAAACAGGGCCAATGTATGCCACTGGAAAATGTGGTGTAGTTCCTGGTGCCATAATAGTTGAGAAATATTGCCTCCTCTTTGGGGCAAATATGTTGGAGCACAAAAAACTTTAAATCATCAACTGAATGTCGCATTTGAAACCAGTGAGCAATTAATGAACTTGTTCTTTCCTATTTTGAATTCAGCTCCAATGCTCAATAATACAGATCTTAATCTGTCTTTTAGTGTGGTCAATATAAATGAGTTGACAGGGGCAAACAATAGTATGTTTCACCTGTATAGTTAAACAATTAAAGTGTACTGTCAAGTAGCAGTCCAATCAAAGATTGGGATAAGTGAATCCCAAAATAGTCATAACAGGGACCATATTCAGTAGAATGTTTAATGGCAAGTTATCCGGCTACTGTTAGCTGAATAACTGGTCCTGGATATTCGATGGGATAAAGGTCTCACTGAATGAATACCCCCAATTAAAGTTATCCGACTAACCATAGCCAAATAACTTTAGACATAACCGGTGATATTCAAAAGAATATCTGGTTTTCTTTAAAGTTATCCGACTATAGTTAGTCCTATAACATGAGACTTGACCAGATATATTCAAAAAAGAATATATCCGGTTAAGTTATGTTCCCTTAAAAAAAAACAAAAAACATCACAGCCTGTCCCCTGCCTCCCTCCTATCCCAGTTGCCAAGGCCCTATGGGACCGAACTAGCCACCCCCCTAAAAAGGCCCGTTTAATGTAAATAGAAATGTATTTGTGCTGGGAATCCCCCTCCCCTCTGCCTGGACCAGCAGTTCTGTGGGTCACTTCTAGGGATGAAGAAGCAAACTCAGAAATGCCGGTCTTGGATCGCGGGAGCAGGCTGCCACAATCCTGGAAATAACTGTACATGGAATGGGGGGAAGGGGAGAAGGGTAAAGGTTGGGATGGGCATTGGGAGGAATCTTCAGGCCATGAATTTTACCATTTCCACATATAAGGGGAAGTCTGAGCAGGGGATGGGGGAGGGGAGTGGGGATTCCTGGCACAAATACATTTGTATTTACATTAAATGGGTCATTTTTTTGGAGGGTGGCTAGTTTGGTCCCATAGGGCCTTTGCAACTGGGATGGGAGGGAGGCAGGGAACAGGTCATGCTGGATTTTTGTTGGGTTTTTTTTTAAGGACAATAACTTAACCAGATATATTCATTTTTGAATATAACCCGTCAAGTCTAAAGTTATCCGGCCCCACGAGGCCAGATAACGTTAGATCTGCTTCCGAGCAGGGCCTTTTCGCGTGCGATAGGATGCAAATAAGTTGGAGGGGAGGAGTTGGAGCGGGGAGGGGGAGGAGTCGGCCATGGCACTGCTGCCGGCGATAATGTGAGGGACATTATCGCCGGCATTAGCACGGCGAATAGCACCACCTTTTACGGTGGCGCTAATTGTGCGAAAGGCTGCAGCCGGCCGCACTGTGGCCGGCGAAATCGCACCATCACGGTGCAAACAGCTGCGGCCTTTCACAGGCCTGCTCCCCCCCCCCTTCGGCCCCCTCACCCCCTTTTTTGCGGGATGATGAATGATGATGAATAATGAACCCAGCCCTTAGCTGGATATACCTGATATTTGGCTGAGTTAGCCGGATAATAGGACCCCCTCCCCAGAACTCCCCACAAAATCTCCCTTTTATAAGATATCCATCTAAATGTCTAATTTATGAGATATCCATCTAAATGTCTTTTGAATATCTACCCAAACATGTTTGCAGATTGAGCATAAGCCGCATTGAAGCTGGCCCTTTAAACTTCCATCCATAGTAGCATTAAGTAGCGAGGAAATTAACTTATCCTTAAGATTTTAACCTTTCTTATAAGCTACAATTGATGGATCTTTAAAAAGTAAATGTGTTGATAAGATGTTCCAGTGGCAAGGAATAATATTTTTTTACTGCACTTGCCCAAGGTGAGTAAGGGATTGTGTTAACTAAACACTGTGTAGAACTCTTCTGATTGTTTTGCAGAAGGAGAGTTTGATCAGAAAAAAAATAGCTCGTTTATAGGGTTTATTAATTACAGATGAGAAGTATCCCCACTGAAGCAAACTTGTGCGCATAGAGGTAGATGGAATAAAATATTCCTGTTTAGATGAACATAAAGTCTTTTCTCTTTTTTTTCAGATATTGTTTGAAGTTCTTTGAATGCAGTATTCTGAATAATGGCACGTTGCTAAATATGTTTGGATGAACTATACAGAATAGTGATTACAAAATCGCTGCACCAAAGCCAGATAATAGAGATATTTTTTTGTATATTTTGTGATTTACTTTTCTTTTGGAATCTCTTATTTTATAAGATTCCACTGTTTGCTGCCTTATCAGCTCTTCCGAGTCATCTTGATAGTATAATAAGCTCAATTATGATGTATTAAGCTATCTTTTTATTTTACATGCCATGTTTTCTATTATTCTGCACTTCACTCTGAGTACTCCAGTAGGAGAGCAAGAAACAAATCTTTACCTAAATAAACTATCTTTCTTCTAAATTAGAGAACTGTTTACATATTCTTGCATAGACAACCATGGCATTGTTGAGAGGAGATTCTAAGCATCAATTTGTCTTTTAATCCATTGTAAATAATGTCTAGGATATACCAAATCAATAAAATTGGAGCATTCCATAAAAATGTGTTTTTCTCATTGACACAGAAGGGGGAAAAATTTAGTTTTGTTTTTTTTTCTGAATAAGGCCCCTGTATAGAATGTGATAGACAGGGAAGCTGACAAATGATCACTTGGCAGATTGATAACCTAAGTTTATTTTTAGAAGCTAGGTGCAGTATGAATAAAAGTGGCAGAAGTAAGGATTCATAGTGTGTATAAAAATGATAATCCACCTTTAACATTTGCATAATGCAATTATAAACATATCACTACAGACCAATGGATCTGTATGGATATCTTTAGACAAACCCAGAGCAGGTAAGTTCTATAACAACAAAAAAAAAATTGGAGAGTTAGGGTAGGTTTAGGGGTCGAGGAGGAAAGGGGAAAAGGGAGGAAGGATAGGTAGGGGATAGGGAAGAACCCTCCCAGTCTGCTCAAGGCAGGCGTAACTTTGTGCGTGCCGGGCCGGCTGCCGCGCGCCATGTTTCGGTCCGGGGGCTGGTCCTGAAGCCACAGCCATGCCCCTGGAACGCCTCCAGATGACGTGCCGGCCACATCACCCCCCCCCCCCCGACACGCCCCCGATGATGCGCCGGTCTCGACACGCGCGTCCCAGGGCTTTGCACACGCCGGAAGCCTATGCAGGATAGGCTCGGCGCATGCAGGGGGGTTTGGGGTAGGTTTTCGGGGGTTACACGCTGCAACAAATATCTGTCAAAGTCCCCTCCCCGAGCAAAAGGCTTAGGCTGCTCAATTACAGCAAATCTCAAATCCTCAAAAACATGTCGCTGATCTAAACAGTGCTGTACCAGGGGGGCCTCTAAACGATTCCTAGAAATAGCACTGCGATGCTCGACCATACATGTACGCAAACACCTTTTAGTTTTTCCCAGCGTGAACTTAGATGGATTCATTGGTTTGACACTGTAGCACCCAAGGGGCTGAATAAAGATTTGGATTGGTCAGTGTTTTGATTGGTTAAAGGTGGCATTTGATTGACAGCAGTGATGATGTGTAACTTCCGGTGGTATTGGGTTGTAAATAGGAAAAGAAAGGCTGGGCGGTATTGAGCGTTTTGGCGCCATTGTTAAAACCGTGTTGGTAAGAATACCCTGTTTTTTGAGAACAGCGTTGTTTCATAGACGGTAAGAATGCGTTGGTTCTCATGGTTAATGAGATGTTGGTCTGTTCCATAGTGATTGAGATGTTTGGGTGATATAAGCTTACTTGCTTGTGATTGTTTGACTATGCGATTGTGATTTTAAAATTTATTTTATTGGTTGTCTTAGGGAGTGGAAATATGAAGAGTTTGCGGCATGCTGATAATGTTTGAATAAAAGAAAAATCCCCTGATGAAGGCTAATTTAGCCGAAACATAGTCCGTGTTGGGAACAACTTATGATTTATTGAAATGATACAGCATCAGCAAAATATTATATCGATACACCAGTGTGTTAGCTCCGCCGGCCACGGCAAGCTGCGACCGGGGCCGGGTGTAATAGCTTTGCCGGCCGTGGCGGACCGCGACTGAGGCCGGGCTGGCGGGTGCCGGGAAAATAGTTACCTGGGGCTTCGGACGGCATTCGGGGCTCCTGCGTGGCGGGCAGCCCTTCTGCTTTCTTCCTACGGCCGCTGCCACGTTTGGCTTGGTTGGCTGGCTCCTCGGGGTTCGGCTCCGCCCCCATTACTTCCCCTAGGGCCGTGCGCGCGGCTGAAGATTGTTTTTAAAGGAGCCATGACAGGAAGTTGTCATGGCTCCTCCTCCCCTGGCTTCTTGTACTTAAGGCAAGGTCTGAGCATTCAGACCTTGCCTTGGTATTGAGGTTCCTGCCTGAGTTTGCTCTGGTGTTCTCTGTTCCTGGTTCTTAGTCCCGCTCTGCTTCCCTGCTCTGTGGATTGATTCTTGACTTCTGACTTCTGGACTGGTGGACGTGTCTTCTCCTGGCTTGATTCTGGTATGGCGTTGGACCCTTCTCCTGGCTTGATCCTGGTACGGCTTTGGACCATTCTCCTGCTTAGACCCTGGACTGGATTCTGACCTCGTCTGTGTACCGAACCCCCGGACCGGCTTTGGACTTTTCTACGACTCTGTCCTCAGACTGCCACGACCTGCTGGAGGCGCCAGCCGTCTGGAACCCACGACCTGCAGGAGGCGCCTGCATCCAGACCTTTCGTCAGTCTTCAGAGGATTCTCCTAAGTCCCAGCGGCCGGATCCCTACAGGCTCCTCCTGGGGGGGGGGGTTACGTGCTTCCAGGGTAAAGTCTTCAATCAACTTCCTCCTGTACAGTGGCCTCGCCCTTCGACGGTAGCTGACTACCTCGAAACAGGGGTCCACTTTCATAACACAGTGATTGAGCTAAGTACTTTCTGAACCTAGATATTAATGGTTAAAATTGAGATATATCTATAGTACTGTTGTTTTAGAGATTTGATAAATAAAGTAATTACAGATAAAATTTAAAAACATATATATGTATAAGAGAGTGGGTATGTGATTATAATTTGTGGTGCCATAAGAGCTGATACCGTCTGAGGCCCTGTAAGGGCGGGAGACGGTGGATTGACACCAATAGGCACTTTAATTTTATGATACCTTTCTCTTCATTTACATATATTGAATAAGTATTTTAATATTTTTGGGAATATATATTTTCCCTCTCCATATTAGATTGCTATATATTGGAAGAGGAGTTCGACTTCTGTGGTGTGATTTATAGACCTTCATACCATCCCGCAGGGTTTTGAGCATCTCTGCTCTTTGTTTAAGCCGCTTGTGGGATCATCTTTAATCATAGGTCTTTTTTACACCCATATCCAAATTTTTCTTTTTGTTTTTTCATTTTTTTTTCAAGCAATTTTCGTTTATATAAAATATGCTGTAAGCTATTTCAAAAAAATATCATATAGTGACATACAATATGTTATAAATCTTTATTTATTTTTTTCTGAGATATTATAGAAATAACCTCCTTAAAAATCTTCTAAATTTCAAATAGACTAAACGAATACCAAGATAAAAAAATTTTCAACTCCTACTGCAAACCATTCATACTTCCATTCACACATATCTTATCTCAAAAGCAGAAATACATTCTTTATGCTGTAGAATTTTTTATCACTACCGACGATCACAATCTCTTCTCATGTGAATTCTTGTAATATTTTTATACTCTCTTCATCCACCCAACATGTTTCGCCTTTTCACAGGCTTCTTCAGGAGAGCATAAAATATATTCACTGTTGCTCATATATCTTCAATACATTCTTTTTCAAGTATTCCCATGTAAACTTTTCCTACAAAAATTAACATATTTAAATAACAAGATTCACCCAAAAAACATTTTTCAAACAAATCTGTTACCTGTGCATCCAAGAACCATTAGACGCACCTATACAGATACTTTCCTCGACTCCCGGTTCTCGTTACATCAAACCAAGTCCCACAGGGTAACCACGCTTGCGGTATATCACTTCCTCTCATTTTACCTACAACAAATTAAATCAAACACAGCCCATATTTCTCAACTTGTAAGTTCCCAAACAGATTTCTATCTAAGCAAAATTGCATGTGAAGTTGAAAGAAACTTACCACACCAATTTCAAGAAAGGACGCTCCCACAGCTCCAGGGTCCTACCGCCATCTTTTTCAAATGGGTTAAAGGGATAAACAAACTCCACCCCTTATGCCTCTTTTTAAAGCCCATCAGAACCAATCCCAAAAGCACAATCATGTTCACATCTCACTGCCATATTTCTTTAGCGGTTTTAAAGGAATAAAGAAAAGCTCCACCCCCTTTCATTTCTTAAAAAAAGAACATCAGAGCGTCTAAAAAAATGCCAACAGATTTCTCAATCTACATATTTAGAAACACGCCACCCAGTCAATTTTATCATTTAATCCAGTTGGCCACAGAGTCCTCAATGAAAAAATCCACCTCTGCATCTCCCGCACCGCGATGTCGCGGTGCATCTCCCGCACCATGATGACGCAATGCATACGTTCGCAATTTAAAGAACTAAAATGCAACCAAGAATATCCCATTAACAATGGAGAGTTAACCTGCTATCGGAGAAGTTCCTGAGGCAGCTTTGGATGTGAAATGTGATCACGTCAAACTGTACTCTGTTACCACCGAAAGAAAAGTACCTTGAACTTACCACTTTAAAAGTGAAATGATAAGAGGATCTCAATAGCTTGTTTTGAAATAGCTTACAGCATATTTTATATAAACGAAAATTGCTTGAAAAAAAATGAAAAAACAAAAAGAAAAATTTGGATACGGGTGAAAAAAGACCTATGATTAAAGATGATCCCACAAGCGGCTTAAACAAAGAGCAGAGTTGCTCAAAAGACCGCGGGATGGTATGAAGGTCTATAAACCATTTGCACCCAATGAATAAATAATGGGATCTTGTTTAATGAAATTTTGAAATATTTGAACAATCAATTGTTGACTCAGTGTTTACATTTATTTTGAAATAATCGTTGACTTTGAAAAAAGAAAGAGTAATCACAGTATATACAAAGTTAAGCATACCATCTTTCTGCAATTTTTAATGCAAAATTGTTAGGTGAAGACAATTCAGTGGTTGAACAATGATGACCCTTCTTACCTCTCAGTTTGTGATTGCTTTTCTGTCTACATTCAACAACCATAGACTTCTCTAGGCAGCAGTCATATAAGCATTAGAAAATGAAGATAATTCATTCTTACAAAGCAGGGGAAGGCTATAAAAATCTCTAAATGCTTCCAGCTGGCAATGTTAACTGTCAGAAACATTCCTAAGTAACATGGAATTGTTGAGGTCAAGGTAAGATCTGGAAGACTAAGATAAATCTTTGATAAAACAACCCAAAAACTGGTCAGATCTACAAAATAGAACCCACAGATCACTGCAAATAACCTGCTGAAAAGTTTAGCTGCTACTGGAGTAGTTGTTCACATGTCCACAGTACAGTATCATTTACCCAACAAAGGTCTATATGGGAGTTGTTAGATGGAAACTTTTTCAATGACCTCATCATAAAAGTAATTGTCTAAAGTACACATTTTTGTTTTGCATACTTTAGATGATGAATTTTCTGATGAGTTCATAGAAAATGTTCTATCTGATAATTCTCCAGTGCAGAAGGACTAGACAGCACAGTCTTAACAAATTTCTCCTTTGCTAGCTCTCAATTACTTTCATAGGATGCGCTCAGTCACTAGTACAGTCCCAAACAAGTAAGCATCATGTGCCTTTTCAGGCTTTTCTAACCCCCTACCCCCCACCTCTCAGCCACGCAGCCCTGCTCCTAAACACAAAAAAAGATACTTGCTTTACAGAGAACTTACAAACAGCACCCCTGCAATACACAATACAATACAACCCATTGGGTTTTCCTTTATTTGTTCTCCTTTGCACCATTTGCATTCTGCTTTCTTCTCCTCGGCTCCTTCTTTTACATCACTGGAAAAGGTGTGGATTATGTCTCAGCCCACTCTTCTTCTCCTTAGGGATCCTCCTCCGCCTCCCCATTACAATCTGCTATGCTCTGCTTTCTGGGACTTGTACTCACTCAATTCATTATCATCATCTGGGTGGCTATCAAATCTCCTAAAGGATTATTCTCCCTGGGTTTCTGATACTTCATCCCTGACATCATTCTGTATGGAGTATGCAATCCATCACAGTGATATGTTTTATTTGCAGAAGTCATTGGATAACTTTTGGCTGTATATTTTTTTCTACATTCCGAATTTACCATTAAAAAGGACAAGATCCAGATCACACAACATTTACCTTATATTATGAATACTTGTTACCGATAAATATTATGGCACATTGTTAGTAAGAATTTCACCAAATATATATTTACGTGCCTCATTGTAAACTGTTGTGATGGTGCTTTACTAAACGACGGTATAGAAAAGATTTAAATAAATAAATAAAATAAATTTGTGTGAATTGACCCGCTTTGCAAATTGTGTTCTACCAGCACTTGTGCCATGCATGTGAAAATTCAACTACAGATGTGACTGTTTCCAGAACTTTTCTTACTCTGTAAATGTCTTATTTCTCATCTTTTGTTCAGAAGATGGTGGTTTTGCTTTAATTGTTTTTTAGAAATGAGTTGGAATATGCACAGCATGTAGGTCTTTACTAATTCAGTACATGCCTCTAGTGTTTTTCTATGGCCATTTATTTTAAATTGGCATTTCTTCATAAACTATGTGGAAAGATAACCAAGCTGTTGGTTATATAATCAGTTTTCTTACTTTAAAAATAATTGGAAAATATTGTCACATTTTATTACCCTTATTTCGAAGCAATAATAGTTTGTTTTTATTTTTTTTTTTTACTGTCTCACCATCATCAAACTATATAACCACACACAAACCACTATCTATTTATTTATCTACATATGCTAGGGAACATGCCCCTGCTCTCTTCACTCACACACCATGCCAGTACACTCTCCCCTCTGAACTGAATATTCCTCCCTAGGCATAAAATTCAAGGAATGGCTGGGTGGGGTGACTGACTGATAACTTACTGAGGGAATGCTTGCTGACCCAATGAATGGAGGGTGGGGAGAGAGCTATGGTATTCCTGACATCACCCCTCCTTTTTTTCCCTTGAGCAAGTCTATATGTTAAGGGAAATCCAGAAAAAAAGAGTACTTTACAATTGCATACTAACTTGAAAGAGCATGTATTATGACTTCATGATTTGCATGTGACAGGCGATAGCTAAAGCCAGAAGAATGCTGGACTGCTTAGAGAGAGGAATAACCAGTAAGAAAAAGGAGGTGATAATTCCCTTGGTCAGGTCCTTGGTGAGGCCTCACCTAGAGTACTGTGTTCAGTTTTGGAGCTCGTATCTCAAAAGGGACAAGACGGGATGGAGGCAGTCCAGAGAAGGGCAAACAAAATGGTGGGGGTCCCCTTCAAATGACTTATGAGGTGAGGCTGAAGGACCTAAATATGTATACCCTGGAAGAGAAGAAGTGCAAGGAGATATGATACAGACCTTCAGATACCTGAAAGGTTTTAATGCTGCACAATAGACAAATATTTTCCGTTGGAAAGAAATCAGTAGAACTAGGGGCCATTTATTTATTTATTTATTTAAAACATTTCTATACCGACATTCATGGGAATATCACATCGGTTTACATTAAACGAGGGTAACCAATAACTTTGGAAAAAAGAAGTGACAATTAACATAAGGAAGCTCAACTGGGGAGAAAGGGCCATGGGTCATGAAATGAAACTCCAGGGAGGCAACTCAAAACTAACGTCAGGAAATATTTCTTCAAGAAGAGGGTAGTGGATGCCTGGAATGCCCTTCCAGAAGAGGTGGAGAAGACAATAACAGTGAAAAAATTCAAAGGGGCATGGGATAAACACTGTGGATCTCTAAAGGGTAACTTGCTGGTGCAGAGGTTACTTAACCAATAAGCCTTCATACTGTTAATTTAACTCCATCATTGCTCTCTGTTTCAATGGCAGGGGAAAAAGAGAAAAAGCAGAATTGGATTTAGACAGCAACCAACAACAATCCAAACTTTTATGGTCTGGGGAAACAAACAAGCATGGGGATAACTTGCTGATGCAGCTCTTACCACCCTTAACCAATAAGCCTGATACTTTTGATGCAACTCCAACATTGCTCTCTGCTTCAATGGCAAGAGAAAATGGGAATTGGATTCAAACATCAACCAATGAGGGCTCTGACTTTTATGACCTGAGAAACTGATAAATATGGGGATAACCTGTACGGCACAGCAGATACTACCATAAGCTTGCTGGGCAGACTGGATGGACCATTTGCTCCTCTTCTTCCATAATTTCTATGTTTCTCTGCATATGTGTTATTGACGTTCCAGGTGTGTGTGTGTGTGTGTGTGTGGTGTAGTTGATCTGTGCAGATGAAGGAATGGGCCAAATGTATGTGTGTGTGGGCCTGAGCGGGAAAGTGTGGCAGGGTGAGGATCAATAGGCTTGCAGCACTGAAGGGTGTATGGTTGGGTGGGTGGGGACACTCTTTCTCCCTTGTACTCTTTCTCCCCATCTCCCTCTCCTCCCCCTATGTGTGTGGGGATGGCAGTGGTTTAGGTGAGGTGCATATGCAGAGTTATAGTAGCATAAGTGGAGTGTGGGAGTGTATGGGGTGTGAGGGGGCAGTGAAGATGACTGTGGAAAGTGAAGGGGATATGTGTGATGGTATTGTGGGGGGTTCTGCATTTTTAAAAGAATAGTGGAGTGATGGATGTACAGGTATGGGGGATTGAGGTTGGAGTATATGTACTCTCTCCCCCTTGCACTCTCCTATCCTTGTTGCGTCCGTCGGTCTCAGACGGCTTCGACCCTTGTGCCTCAACTTTTTCTCTGCTCTCCCTGCTAGCCTTGGGAAGATGGCTGCCACCGCGTCTGCAAGCCACGTCCTCCAGCGTCCCCAGAATGACTGTGGCAAAGCCTCACGCCATGTTTCTCCTAAGGGCCTCCAAGGGTGCGCGCGCACTCCACCCACGTCTTTATCCACGTGATGGCGGGAACCTCAGGGGCGTCCCCCTCAAGTGATGTCACGCCATCCGGGTATGGCATTACACTTGTTTGCTAGCTTATTGCAAGGATTGGATACGTCCTGTCTATGCTACTCTGCCGCTTCTTTGCTGCCGCTGGAAGTCCTCTCTACCCTTCGGGGTATACTCTAACCTGGGTCCCCGGTCCTCAGGGGCCCTCTGCTTTCTTTTCAGGTGCCTTACTGGGATCAGGTACTCACTCCTCGAGGGCCTGCTCTCCCTGCATCAGTGCCTGTTACCAGCTACTTCTGCCTGGTGGAATCATCAACCTTACAGCTACCATCTAGTGAGTAATCTAATTCTCAGTCTGTCTCATCTACAGCTCTGGGAAACCTACACCTGGATATCCATATACCATCTTGGTGAGACAGGTTCCCTCTGCTGAGGGTCCCTGGACCCAAGAATCCACTCAAACACCTCAAAACCATAAAAGATTGCTAACTCCATGGATTCGGCTCAGCTCACCGCATTGCAGGCCATCCCAGACTTGGCCCAGCTAATCTCCGAAGAGCAGAACGGGCTGGAGAATTTGACTGCTGCATTTAACCAGCTGCACGCACAGATGAATTCACCAACCACCACAGGTAAAGAAGTCACACTGCCAGAAGTGACGGTCAAGACCATTGTTCCTCTATCTGCTCCAATTCGTTTCTCAGGGGAAGTTTGGAAATGTAGGGGATTTATCAATCAATGTTGCATGCACTTTTCCCTGCAACCTAATCATTTTCCTAGAACCTTTGCCAAGACCACCTACAATTTGTCTTATCTGGATGGAAGAGCGTTGACTTGGGCCTCTTCACTGTGGGAGCATGATGATCTTATTCTACATGATCTTGCCAGGTTCATTGAACTGTTCAGATCAGTTTTTGATGACCCTGTCCGGCATACTACTACAGGATCTTCGTTGGTTCACCTGAAGCAAGTTAGTAAATCTTTATCAGACTTCGCCATAGAATTCAAAACACTGGCATCTGAATTACATTGGGACCCTAAATGCCTGAGGACCCTCTTCTTTGAGGGATTGAACTCTCATTTGAAAGATGAGCTAGCAGCTCGTGAATTGCCTGAGACCTTGGCTGAACTGGTGAAGTTGGCAACAAGGATTGATCGCCGACTTCGAGACAAGCTTTAAGAGACTAAGACTCCCAGAAGACCCCTTCCAGGTGAAACGAGTTAATATGTCTGCTTTGAATATTAGTGTAACGTGCATATTTGTTTGACAAACTTATACATGATGTTACAAAATTGTTCCCAGTAATGTGCAGCTGAATGTTCTAGGCAGCAAGACTGTCATTTACAAGTAGATGTGCCACTTCACTTCAGTCATGTTCGTTTTTGTGTACTTATTACAATGCAGCCACATTCTGCATATCATTAGCTATGTAATATCAAATTTAATTACTGTGTAATGCAAGCAGTACATAGGCCTTCACATTATGTAAACCCCTGTCACATGGCTTTTTAGACAGGTGCCTGCTCGGAATAGTATACTATAATATTAGCTTCATTATTTTATGCACAACCTTCATTATTTCTTTCTTGGTATACAAAGTCACTCCAGCCAAGGCAGACAATGATGGACACACATGCTGAAAAGCATGAAGCACTCTGTGACCACCCTTTATTACAGTCCTTTATCCCATTAGCTGCGTTAACTGAGATGACTGGTGCAAAATGGATACGGTCCAATTAAATACCTCTACTGTGCTGTTCTTGTCGTAATAAGAAGGCTTCTCAAGATGCTCCTGTCAACTGATTTCTTTTATTGCCTGGCTGAAGAGATGACATCATCAGGATTCAGGACTGCTAAATCCTTGTAGCAAAGGCAGGTACTAGAGCTGCATTCACAGATGAACACTATCACATGCAGGAGGTAGCCTGGCTAATCTTCCTCTCCCATCTCAGTAGGTACTTTTTAGTTTTATTCAGACTACCAACTTGGTAACTTCAGACCTGTATTCAATATCCCTTTTCTAGGAAAGGCAATAGAACAGGCAGTGGCCTTATAATTACAGATACTGTTAGGCAATTTTTTTCAGTCTGGGTTCAGACGTGGTTAAGGTACTGAAACAACTTTAGTTGCCTTGATAGAAATCTTGCCTCTTGAATTGGATAAGAAAAAATATTTCTTGCAGATCTTGTTAGATCAAACTGCAGCCTTTGAAACTATTGATCACTAGATTCTATTAAACTACTTAAAGGGCCGGGGTAGTTTAAGTAGATGCAAACCAAAGCTGCCTGCTTTGGTCTGCATCATTTGTGAATAGGAGATGAAAGAAGGAATATTTAGGATAACAGTTGAACCATTCTCTCTCCTTTGTTTTTAAACATTTACATTTGGAATACAGTGTCATCTGTATGCAGACACCATGAAGCTCTACCCTGTTTTAGGTCAGAAGCACACAGACAATGTGTAGAGTGCATTAGTGTTTAAGGGCCATTATAGATTGGATGGCGTAAATAAATTAAAGTGAACCCCATAAGAGTTATGGGTAGACAAATCTAAAGCTCAGGATGGTTTTGCCTCTGAAATCACAAGTGTGCAGTCTTGGAGTCATTACTGACTTGACCTTACAAATGGAAGCACAAATTATGGCTGAGGTTTGCTAAACTTATCTTAGGCAAGTATAACAACTCTGTCCTTATCTGGAACAGTCTGACTTAGCTATGATTATCTACTCACTAATTGTTGCTCGTCTGGTTTATTTGAAGAACATTCAGAAATCCCTGTAATGGAGAATGCAGCTGACAAATGTTGTCTGGCACTAAATAGATTGAGCATACTATGCTAGTTTTGAAAAAGTTACCTTTGCTTCTGCTCAAATTCTGTGCACAATTTAAAATATTAATGCTTGTTAGGGATGAACATTCATTTAAAACAAATAAGAAATCCAGACTGAATCGGGCAAAAAAAAAAAAAAATGAATGGACAGTGTCCCCAAAAATTAATGAAAATTATTATTTGGGTTCACTTTCATTTCCTATAAAAGCATAAAGGGCAATCAAAACTGCATTTTTTTCTCAAGCTTCTATACTAAACAACCAGAACATGAAAGTAAGTGTTTGGGGGTTCTGGGCAAGGGGGGGGGGGGGGGGGGGGGGACGACCAAAAGGGAGCCTGAGGTGGTTCCGTATATTTTTGGAATGGGGCGAGGTTTCTGGATGAGCTGGGGTGAGGTTTCTGGGCACTTTTAAAAAAAAATTGGAACATTTGGCTGCTTCACATGGAAAAGAGGTAGGAAGGAGTGTCTCACTAGATACCATTGGGTTTTGCACCCTGCTAATGGTAGAACTCTGAGGCCACACCAGTTGCATTTAAAGATGGCAGCCTCTGGTTTGGGGCTACTTAGTCATGGTATTTTTCCCAACGGTATTTTAACACTGGAAAAAATTCTGCTAGATTCTCTAATCTGAAGTACTTGGCTCCACAGGTTAGTGAACCACATGACATTTTCCTCTCCAGCTAATATAATGCAGTGTAGTAAATAGATCCCTTAATACTTGATTCACTAAGGGTTTTTTTTTCCAGAGACAGAAAATGAGAGAAAAGCCTTAATGAATCAGTCCCTTAGACTGTTTAAAAGTAATTTTGAATATTTGGATAAATCTGTGGATATGTTACAATATTCACCTGAGAAAGCTTCAGACGTTTTGCCAGTTTGTTGTCTTTTGTCCAGACTGCATCATTGGATTGGACCTGAAATGGTTCTATTACTTTGAAAATTACTTGAAATTTTCTCGCTTGTAATTACACTGAAATTGTCTCTCTTGTAATTACACTGTATACAAATTTTTAGAAGTCATCTGCTTCAGCAATAAAATGTGCCATTTATTATTGATATTTATATGCTGAATTCAAAAATAACAATTCAACCAGCTGATTGGCCACTGTTTCCATGATATTTAAGTTTCTATATTTTAAGTCTGTCTATTGCATAGATAGCAGAGTTTTAATCATAAATTCTAAACTTAAGTCTTTTCGTGCATTTATAGTTGCACAATATTTCACCTTTCCTACTTATGTAATACTTTAAACATTAAGGGGTAGATTTTAAAAGCAGCGCACATGGCGAACATGTGTGCATGCTGCCCGGCACACACACATGTACACCTGATTTTATAACTTGCGCATGTAGGCGCGCGCAAGTTATAAAATCAGGGGTCGGTGCACGCAAGGGGGTCTACAATTGTGTACCTTGTATGTGCCGAGCCGCGCTGCCTTCCTCCATTCCCTTCCTTCTAACCTAATCTTACCACCCCTTCCCCTAACCTTTATGCCCCCAGACCTACTCTAACCCCCCTAAAATTGTTATCTTACCTTTTGTGCCTGCCTCTGGGCAGGCGCAAGTTGCATGTGCTCTGGCACATGATCCTTCAACACAGCGGCAATTACCGCTGTGTCGGAGACCTCTGACCCTGCGCCCCACCCATGGACCTCCCCGCCCCACCCCTGGACCACCCCTTTAGTAAAGCCCTGGGACTTACACGCATCTGTTAAGGTTATGAGGTTTAGGAGTAGATTCTTGGGTACTGCGGAGATGGCCACTCCCATGGGGAGGAGCCCCATGAGGAACCGCAGTACTAGGCTAGACTCTATTCTCGCAGATACAGAGAAGTTGTATTTATTGTACAGCTCAATGGTACTGCCCGGGGAGCAGGCAGCAGTGAAGGTAACCCAGTGAAGTAGTCCAGGGGTCCTCAGCAGAAGAGACCAGTCTCACACTCGAGTAGGCGATAGACAGTGCGGTGTAGCAGGGACAGGTCCCAGATGTAGACACAGAGCGCTGAAGCTGAAGGTGAGATAGACTGAAAGGGTTAGTACTCACTGAAACAGAAGCTGTATTGTAGAAGGTCCTGGCAGGCAGAAGTTGTTCAGTGGCAGGCACCAGATTAGGGAGAGCAGGCCCTAGAGGAGCGAGTACCCAGTATCTCAAGATTGGTACCTGAAATAGAGCAGAAGGGCCTCCAAGGAACGGATACCCAGTTTAGTGAAGAAATACCCCGAAGGGCAGAGAAAGCTTCCTGTGGCAGCTGGTAAGCGACAGAGCAGCTTAGACCGGAGGCAATCCAATCCTTGCTAACTCTGTTAGCAAACGAAGGGCAGGCTAAATACCAGGATGCGATGATATCACTCAGAGGGGACGCCCCCAAGGTTCCCGCCATGATGTGGATAAAGACATGGGTGGCGTGCGTGCGCACACCCTAGGAGGCCCTCAGGAAAATCATGGCGAACACCGTCGCCGTTGCCAATCCGGGGACAATGGAGAGAGTGGCATGAAGAAGCGGCAGCAGCCATCTTCGCAAGGCTTGAGGAGAGAGAAGAAGAAAGGTGAGGCACAGAGGTTTAAGCCATCTGAGAGCGATGGACGCAACAGTACCCCCCTTCAAAGGGCCCCCTCTAGACCCCCTATCTGTTCTAGGTTTTTGAGGATGTGATCGATGAAATTGATGAAGCATCTCTTTGTCCATGATATTAGCCAATGGTTCCCAAGAGTTTTCTTCTGGTCCGTATCCCTCCCATGACAGCCTCTCTTTCTTACATCAAGGATGGCATCAACCTTATATTCGATTTCTTCTGCATCAACTGGGATAGGTTCAGGTGTCTTGGTGGAAAACTCACTAAGAACAAGCGGTTTCAGCAGTGAAACATGGAAAACATTGTAAATCCTCATAGCTGGAGGGAGTCTCAGACTATAGGTGAGTGAGCCCAACCATCAGAGAATAAGAAAGGGTCCGACAAAGCGTGGAGCAAATCGAGCAGATGGAAGCTTAAGTCCCAGATGTTTAGTAGAAAGCCAAACTTTATCTCCAGGCTGGAATTCAGGAACCTTGCTTCGGTGAGCGTCATAGCCTTTCTTTGCTCTTTGTCCTGCTTTTTGGAGCATTTCTTTAGTCTTTCTCCAGAGCTGCTGTATATTTTTGGCAGTAGATTGAGCTGCCGGGGATGACACAGAAAATGGAAGTGGTAAAGGTGGTAAAGGTTGTTGTCCGTAGACCACTTCAAATGGAGTAGATCCAGTAGATGACGCTGGATGTGAATTGATGGCAAATTCAGCCCAGGGCAACAGTTCAGCCCAGTCATTCTGTCTGGCATAATTGGAACAGGAGGCTACATAAGCTAGAGTGTCTTCTTCCATGGTGGGCCACCATTAGTACTTTTGTAGCTTGGCCAGTTTTCGCCATTGACCAGGGTGTCCGGCTAGTTTTGAATCATGAGCCCATCTTAGCAACTTCTTTCTTAGATTGCAGGGTACAATGGTCTTGCCCGAGGGTACCAGATGTTTAGCTGTGAGAACCACTCTCTTCGGGTCAATAATATGCTGGGGTTCATCAGGTACATTCTCTGAGAGGAAAGAGTGAGATAATGTGTCACCTCTGACATTCTTGTCAACAGGACGATATTTCAGCAAAATGTCAAATCTGTTGAAGAACAGGGACCCCCTCGCCTGTCTATGGTTGAGATGTTGAGCATGACGGAGATACTCCAGATTTTTGTGATCAGTGTAAACAGTAATCTGATGTTGTGCACCCTCAAGCCAGGGGTGTTATGCTCAGGCTTGTGAACCCTTGGGCCGATGGGAGGATGGTATACCTTAGGAGGAAGATCTGTAGATTCTCCTGTCGGATGGCGAGGCAGGAACAGAAGACGTGACCAGCTGACCCTTGGCACTGGAGACTGAGGTGACTGTGGAGGCAGACAAAGAGTCGTGATGTTAAGGAAAGGAACTGTGTCTTCGCCACTGGAAGCCTGCGGTCCCCCCAGGAGGAGCCCATAGGGACCTGGCCCGCTGGGACTTAGGTAGACCTTTGAGAGGTCAAGCGTTCGGTGCAAGGGCTGACTGGAGCTTCACCCCTGGAAGCCTGCGGGCCCCCTGGGAGGAGCCCATATGGACCCGGGCCACTGGGACTTAGGTGGGCCCTTGGACGCGATGGTCAAGAAGAAGTCCAAGGTCAAGTGCCAGAGGGTCGTTGCTTACCAGTCTGAGGTCACACACCAAGGGATCGTCGCTTGCCAGTCCAAAGTCACACACCAGGAATCACCGCTAGCCAATCCGAAGTCAGGAACCAGGAACACCAAGACAAGACAGGAACAAGGATCTGAAGTAGAAGAACTCACCGAAACAAGCAGACCTGACTAACTCAAAAGTTGCTAAGTCAAAGAATGAGCAGAGGAAGCCTCCTTTTACACTTCCTCTGCTCTGGCTCATAGGAAACAGCTATGGATAGTTTAAAGGGATCAGGTCCCTTTAAATCTGATGAGGAGGCGTGGCCTCATGCCTAAAGATGGTGGTGGCCATCTTGGATTTCCTCTGCAGAGGAAACGCTGCTGGCCATCATGAGGGAGGAGCAGGGACGGCTCCCGCACCCAGCAACCATCACTGGGGCCTGTGCCAGAGCAACGGGCACTGGATTAGGGACTTCTCCCGGAGCTGCCACGGCAGGTCGCTGCCGCGGGTGAGGTAGGGGGCCACATCCGTGGACGGCCATGGGCGCGGAACACAAATGCCATTTTGTGTTCCGCCCATGGATGCCATTCTTCAAATGTGTTCCGCCACGGGCGCCATTCTTCAAATGCCATTTTTATTGCCAATAGTTCTTTATCCCCAATGCCATAGTTCTTCTCCGCTGGCGAGAAGCATCAGGAAAAGAATGAACAGGGTTGCAAGATCTTTGAATCACCGGTCTGGCTTAGCATGGCCCCTACACCTACATCAGAGGCATCAACTTCCACAGTGAAGGGTCGAGTAGGGTCCAGATGGCGGAGACATGGTTTGCTTTGAAAGGCATCTTTTAACTTCTGGAACACAGTCACAGCTTCCATAGACCAAGTAGCAGCGTTGGCTCCCTTCTTAGTCATTGCTGTTAATGGAACAGTCACTGAAGAGTAATTTTCAATAAAGGTCCGGTAGTAATTGGTAAATCCCAAAAATCATCTTAGAGCTTTTAGGCCCGTGGGTTGTGGCCATTTTTGAATACTCTCAAGCTTCTGAGGGTCCATTTGGAAACCATTGTTTGAGACAATGTAACCTAAGAAGGGCACAGATTCTTTATGAAATTCACATTTAGATAATTTGGCATACAAGCGGATCTAGTGAAGTCTCTGCAGAACTCTTTTGACATCTTCCTGATGGGATTGCAGGTCCTGAGAAAATATCAAGATGTTGTCTAAGTAGACAATAACACATTGGTAGAATAAATCATGCAGAATATCATTCATCATGTTTTGGAAGACAGCCGGGGCATTGTACAAGCCGAAGGGCATCACCAGGTATTCAAAGTGTCCAACCTGGGTATTAAAAGCCGTCTTCCATTCATCTCCAGATCGGATGCGAACTAAATTATACGCTCCTTTGAGGTCAAGCTTGGAGAATATCTTGGCTCCCTGTAACCTATCAAATAGCTCCGAGATGAGAGGTAAAGGGTAGCGGTCCTTTATGGTGATTTCATTCAGACCTCTGTAGTCAATGCATGGACGTAACGTTCCGTCCTTTTTCCCCACGAAGAAAAATCCTGCACCGGCAGGAGACTTAGAAGGTCTTATGAAGCCTTTCTGGAGATTCTCCTGGATGTACACCAACATCACCTTGTTCTCCACTATGGAGAGGGGGTAGACCCTTCCTTTGGGTGGTTCCGTTTTTCGCTTCAAATTAATTGCGCAATCGTATGATCTGTGTGGAGGTAACACATCAGCAGCTTCTTTTGAGAATACATCTTGATAAGATGCATATTGAGGCGGCAACCCAGGCAAAAACAACGGGGTAGTTGGCATCAATGGTATCGGAGAGACTTCCATTAAGCATTTGCCATGACAGTCTGGACCCCAATGTGAAAGCTCCAAAGTGGTCCAGTTGAATTGTGGCATGTGTTTCTGCAGCCACGGTACCCCAAGTACCAAAGGGTGCATGGCCTACTCTAGCACAAAGAAGGAAATAGTCTCTGTATGAAGAGCACTGGTACGCAAGCTCACTGGTTCTGTAAGCAGAGTTACTTCACCCGGTAAGTGCTCTCCATGAATAGAGGACAATAGTAATGGAGGCGTCGTAGTAGTGGTAGGGATCCGCGGATCCGCAAATGTTCCACTAGACATTACAAAATGAAATTTCCCCCTGCCCCAGATTCTACTAAGGCAAGGTTCTGATATTCCAAAGGCCCACAGATTAAAGATACTGGAAGAGAGAGTGGAGGAGAGGGTGCAGTTAGACCTAAGGAGTCTTCCCACAGGACTTAGGTCTGCCGGTTTCCCAGACATATAGGGCATGTTTGTACAGCATGACCAGCTTGTCCACAATACATGCATAGTCCCAACCTCTTTCGGAATCGTCTCTCTTTAGAAGTCAAATAACTGCGGCCCTATTGCATTGGTTCTTCTTCACCAGCAGTAGGCCCTGGGAGTGTAGGCCTGGGTACAGACTTGACACAAATTTCTCCCTGGAGTGGTCTTCTGGGACTCTTGACCTCTTGAACTTTGTTGCAAATTCAGAGATCAATCTTTGCTGCCAACTTCATAAGTTCCGCTATAGTCTTGGGCATCTCACGAGTCACCAGTTCATCTTTTAACCAGGAGTTCAGGCCTTCAAAAAATAGGGTTTTCAGGCACCTAGGGTCCCAATGTAATTCAGAAGCCAATGTCTTGAATTAAATGGCGAAGTCTAGAAAAGGTTTGTTACCTTGTTTTAGATGAACCAAAGCTGATCCTGTTATCGAGTACCGGGCAGGGTCATCAAATACTGACTTAAACAGTTCAAGAAACCCAGCAAGATCATTCAGGATAGGGTCATTGTGCTCCCAAAGCGGTGAGGCCCAAGCCAGCGCTCTTACGTCCAGATACGAAAGGATGTAGGTGGTCTTGGCATACGCTGTAGGGAAATGGTTAGGTTGCAGAGAAAAGTGCATGCAACATTGAATAATAAATCCTCTACACTTCCAAACTTCACCCGCGAAGCATGTCGGAGCAGATAGAGGCACTGTAGACTTGACCGTCACTTCTGGTGGTGTAACTTCTAGGGATGTGAATCGTTTTAGGACGATTAAAATTATCGTCCGATAATTTTAATATCGTCTTAAACCGTTATGGAACACAATACAATAGAGATTCTAACGATTTATCGTTATAAATCGTTAGAATCGTGAGCCGGCACACTAAAACCCGCTAAAACCCACCCCGACCCTTTAAATTAAATCCCCCACCCTCCCGAACCCCCCCCCAAATAACTTAAACATTTCCTTGCCAAATCCTACCTCCTTCAATCCCCCACCCTCCCGAACCCCCCCCCAAATGACTTAAATTACCTGGGGGTCCGGAACGGCAGCGGTCCGGAACGGGCTCCTGCTACTGAATCTTGTTGCCTTCGGCCGGCGCTATTTTCCAAAATGGCGCTGAAAAATGGCGGCGGCCATAGACCAACAGGATTCGACGGCAGGAGGTCCTTCCGGACCCCCGCTGGACTTTTGGCAAGTCTTGTGGAGGTCAGGAGGCCCCCCCCCAAGCTGGCCAAAAGTTCCTGGAGGTCCAGCGGGGGTCAGGGAGCGATTTCCCGCCGCAAATCGTTTTCCGTACGGAAAATGGCGCCGGCAGGAGATCGACTGCAGGAGGTCGCTCAGCGAGGCACCGGAACCCTCGCTGAACGACCTCCTGCAGTCGATCTCCTGCCGGCGCCATTTTCCGTACGGAAAACGATTCGCAGCGGGAAATCGCTCCCTGACCCCTGCTGGACCTCCAGGAACTTTTGGCCAGCTTGGGGGGGGCCTCCTGACCCCCACAAGACTTGCCAAAAGTCCAGCGGGGGTCCGGAAGGACCTCCTGCCGTCGAATCCTGTTGGTCTATGGCCGCCGCCATTTTTCGGCGCCATTTTGGAAAATGGCGCCGGCCGAAGACAACAAGATTCAGTAGCAGGAGCCCATTCCGGACCGCTGCCGTTCCGGACCGCCGCTGGATCACCAGATAATTTAAGTCATTTGGGGGGGGGGGGGGTTCGGGAGGGTGGGGGATTTAATTTAAAGGGTCGGGGGTGGGTTTTACCGGGTTTTAACGATTTTAACGATATATCACGATATTTTACCCCCCCAAACGGCAACAATACGATTCCCTCCCCCTCCCAGCCGAAATCGATCGTTAAGACGATCGAGGACACGATTCACATCTCTAGTAACTTCTTTACCTGCGGCAGCCGGTGCATTCATCTGTGCATATAGCTGATTAAAGGCAACAGTCAAGTTGTCTAACGAATTCTGTTCTTCGGAGATTCACTGGGCCAGGCACAGAATAGCCTGCAAAGCGGTGAGCCGGGCCAAATCCATGGAGTTAGCAATCTGTTATGATGATGAGGAATTTGAGAGGATTCTTGGGTACTGCGGTGATGGCCACTCCCACAGGGAGGAGCCCTGTGAGGAACCACAGTACTAGGCTAGACTCTATACACGCAGACACAGAGAAGTTGTATTTATTTTACAGCTCGATGGTACTGCCCAGGGAGCGGGCAAAAATAAAGGTAACCCAGCAGAAGTTGTCCAGGGGTCCTCAGCATAGAAGACCAGCATCACACTGGAGTAGGTGATAGACAGCGCAGCGTAGCAGGGACAGGTCCCGAATGTAGACACAGAGCACTGAAGCTGAAGGTGAGACAGACTGAAAGGGTTAGTACTCACTGAAGCAGAAGCTGTATTGTAGAAGGTCCTGGCAGGCAGAAGTTGTTCAGTGGCAGGCACCAGAGTAGAGAGAGCAGACCCTAGAGGAGCGAGTACCCAGTATCCCAAGATAGGTACCTGAAATAGAGCAGAAGGGCCCCCGAGGAGTGGGTACCCAGGCTAGTGAAGAAATACCCCGAAGGGCAGAGAAAGCTTCCTGCAGCAGCTGGGAAGCGATAGAGCAGCTTAGACCGGAGGCAATCCAATCCTTGCTAACTCAGTTTGTTAGCAAACGAAGGGCAGGCTAAATACCAGGATGTGATGACGTTACTCGGAGGGGACGATCCCTGAGGTTCCCGCCATGACGTGGATAAAGATGTGGATGGCGTGTGCGTGCACACCCTAAGAGACCCTCAGGAAAATCATGGTGAACACCATCGCCGTTGCCGATCCTGGGACACGGGAGAGAGTGGTATGAAGACGCGACAGTAGCCATCTTCCCAAGGTTTGAGGAGAGAGAAGGAAGAAAGGTGAGGCATAGAGGTCAAAGCCATCTGAGACCAATGGACGCAACAGCGTCCCAGGGCTTTACACGCGTCTCCGGGCCTTTTTAAAATAGGCCCGGCGCGCGTAAGGCCATTTACACGCGTAACCTTTTGAAAATCCGGCCCTAACTGCATCATTCTTCAAAATTTGTTATGGCATCAATGCATGCGTTAAGACATTTTTGCATGCGTAAAATGCCTTAATGCATGCAATAAGCACCATAATGCATGGCATGATACAAATTTTTAAAAGGGGAGGGGAGGAGTCAGGACGGGAATTTCTGCAAAAATGGGATGGCTTCGCAAAGTACAAAGCCATAACGCACGGTTTTAATGACGAAAATAACTACACCTTTTTCAATAGAGTTAAGCTGTGTGATGTTCCCATAATGCAATTTGTGATTTTTTTTGCAAATTCCATTTTGGGTATTTTTAGGCTGGGGAAGGGCCTGAGATGGGTGGGGAGGGGGGGAGAGAGTGAGAGAGAGAGAGAGAGAGCCTCTGGGGTGGCACCTTAGTAAGCAGCTATTTATGCTATTATAGTAGGCCCATCTAGTAACTCGAGGTGAGGTTTAGGTAGTAGTGTAGGGGTCAGGGGACATTTTTACATTCAGAGTAAGACATACGAACAGAACAGTACACTCTTGTAAAAATTTCATATCCTTCGGAGTGAGGAAAATCACACAAAGATGAGATTTGTACAATGTTCTCTCAACCTAGCTTGATGTTACCCAGGTGGAGACTTCATCAAGCTAGACTGAGAGAACTTTGTACAAATCTCATCTTTGTGTGAGCTTCCTCAGACCGAAGGACATCAAATCTTCACAAGACTATACTATTCTGTTCGTATGTCTCACACTGCATGTAAAAGTGGCCCCTAACCCCTACACTACTTCCTAATTGAGATGTGAATTGGGTGCCGGAATCAGTTCTGGTTTCGGTATCGTAAACCCTCGAGAAATTCCGTTATCCCCGGTCCGAACGGGGTTTTTTTTCGGCTGTCCCGAGCCAAAAAAAAAACCAACCCACCCTGACCCTTTAAATCTAATTATTTACAATCCCCCACCCTCCTGACCCCCCAAAAAAAAACTTTTCTAAAGTACCTGGTAGTCCAGCAGGGGTCCCGGGAGCAATCTCCCGCTCTCAGGCTGTCGGCTGCCAGTAAACAAAATGACGCCATGGCCCTTTGCCCTTACCATGTTACAGTGGCTATTGATGCCATTGGCTGGCCCCTATTCATGGTAGGAGCAACGGATGGCCAGCGCCATCTTAAAAAATGGTGCGAGCCATCCTTTGCTCCTACCATGTGTCAGGAGTCCCCCCCAAGACTTGCCAAAAGTCCCTGGTGGTCCAGCGGGGGTCCTGGAGCGATCTCCTGCACGCGGGTCGTCAGCTGCCAGTATTCAGATAGCCTTTGCCCTTACTATGTCACAGGGGCTTTTGGTGACATTTTGAATACCGGCAGCCAACAGCCCGAGTGCAGGAAATCGCTTCAGGAACCCCGTTGGACCACCAGGTACTTTTGGCAAGTCTTGGGGGGGGGGGGTGTCAGGAGGGGGGGGGGTTGTAGATAAATAACTTTAAAGGGTTGGGATGGGGTTTTTGGGGGGGAAAAATGTATTTTTGACATATGAACAGATCAGGGGCCCCTGAGAATGGATGCAACAGATTTGGGCCCCTACAAATCCGAATCTCAAATGGGACAAATCCGTCCCTGCTGCACATCCCTAATAGAAATAAAATGTACTTTGAAACAAATGGCCAAAAGCTATTTTCTCTATATATTAGGGATGTGCATTCATTTATGGCGAAATAGGAAATACAGATGATATTTCCTATTTCATCGCAGTTTGAGGGGGGGTCCCCGAAACGATAAGAAAACCCACAAAATTTCATGTGGTTTTCTTATCATTTTTGGGGGGGGAGAAAGGGCATATATAAAAAAAAGAAACCTACCCCAACCCTTCAGATTTAATTAATTACAATCCCCCACTCTCCTGACCCCCTCAAAAACTTGCCTAAAGTCCCTGCCCTTACCATGTGACAGGGGCTATCGGTGCCATTGGCCAGTTCCTGTCACATGGTAGGAGCAATGGATGGCCCGCACCATTTTTTAAGATGTGCCAGGCATCCATTGCTCCTACCATGTGACAGAGGCCGGTCAATGGCACCGATAGCCCCTGTCACATGATAAGTGCAAAGGGGCACCGGCACCATTTTGTTTACTGGCAGCCAACGGCCCGAGAGTGGGAGATTGTTTCCGGGACTCCTGCTGGACCACCAGGGACTTTAGGCAAGTTTTGGGGGGGTCGGTAGGGAGGGGGCTTGTAATTAATTAAATCTGAATTGTTGGGGTGGGGGGTTTTTTTCGGTTTGGGACAGCCGAAAAACAATTGGTCCGAACTGTGGAAAATGAAATTTCCAGCAGCGGGCCGATAATGAAGGCCAAACCGAAAAGTTTGGCCGAATCACATCTCTAGTATATATATGTATATAGTTTATAGGGGTGTGCATTCGTTTTGAACTTAAATGGAAAACACAACTTTTTTTTTTTTTTTAACTTAAAAAAATGATGAGGCGTAAACGATCGGATTTCCAACTTATTCAACATAGCTATGTTGAATACGTTGGAAATCGCGATTGTTGATCTAAATAAAAATTTAAACCCCTCACCCTCCTTAATCCCCCCCCCAAGACTTACCAAAACTCCCCAAGCTGGCCAAAAGTTCCGTGAGGGTCCGGGAGCGGACGCGTGGGGAATCACGTGACGTCCGCGTCACTCCGACGTGACGCCGACGTCATGTGGTCCATCGCGGTTCCACTCCCGGACCCCTCGTTGGACCCAAACGGCACTTTTGGCCAGCTTGGAGGGGCCTCCTGACCCCCCCCAAGCTGGCCAAAAGTGCCTTTTGAGCCCAACGAGGGGTCCCAGAGCGAACCCGAGGGGAATCACGTGACACCGCGTCACTCCGACGTCACGCCGACGTCACGTGATTCCCCTCGGGTTCGCTCCCGGAACCCTCGTTGGGCCCAAAAGGCACTTTTGGCCAGCTTGGGGGGGTCAGGAGGCCCCTCCAAGCTGGCCAAAAGTTCCTTTTGGGCCCAACGAGGGGTCCGGGAGCGAACCCGAGGGGAATCACGTGACGCCGCGTCACTCCGACGTGACGCCGACGTCATGTGCTCCTTGCAAAGGAGTTCAGGAATGGCGTCCTGACCCCGCTGGACCACCAGGGAGTTTTGGTAAGTCTTGGGGGGTGGGGGCGGGATTAAGGTGGGTGAGGGGTTTAAATTTTTATTTGTACATATGGACATAGACTCAACTTATGGAATTCTCCATATGTCCATATTGACCGCAAATGGGACCCCCTTTCGACTTATGGACTTATGAACTTAAACTTTTGGTCTGCACATCCCTAATAGTTTACTACTTATTCAGTGGCTACTCAGCTCTTCTTGGCTTGACTCTTATATTCATCAAAAGGAACATCTCTTATACTCTCCAGCAATAGTTTGCAAGCATTGATTGGCTCCATTTGCTCTGATGCCTTTTTTTCCATTGCTGCAATGTCCTAGTGAAATCACTTGTCTTGCCCATCGTTCACTGTCCACAGTTTGGTGGAATAAAACCTAGAAGAGAATGCAACATATGTACCTTTTCGAGACATTTGCAGCCAAGGCTTTTGTATGCATTAAGGAGGTTTTCCACCAACTTCTTGTAGTTGTCTGCCTTGTTGCATCTGAGAACATTTGTTACCACTACTAGAAGGCTTTCCACACTGCCTTAGGCTTGCCATACAATGCATCATTAAATGCATCATCTCGAAGAAGTTCACAAATCTGAAGGCAGACACCTTCCTTTATTTTAGCTTTACTTAACCTTGAAAATTTACCACCAAGGTACTTGAAGACTACTTTAGTTTTGTCCATGGCCTTGACAAAGTTCACCATTAGACCCTGGAGATCTGTAAGGGTGGTAAAAAATTGTCCTTGATTCTCAAAGTGCTGAATGTTGAACACTTTTCATCTCATGTATGATGCAATATGAGCTTCACATTGCATAATTCATTGTTGTGCTCAAAAAGCAAGTACTGTCCAAATCCAGTCATAGATTTATTCATATATTCAGTCAAAGATTATTAAATAGAGATGTGCGAAGCCTGAACTTATAGGTTTGGGCTTCGGTTTCGGCCCGCTGCGTTAGTACGCACTAATGTTTAAATGTTAGTGCACGCTAACAAGAGTTAGCGTGCACTAACTCCTGTTAGTGTGCGCTAACCCGAAAAACAAAAAATTACGTTCATTTTTCTGGTTTCACGAAACAGGACGAATTAGGCAGATAAGTAGCTTGCAACAGCTATACTCATTTCCATATGTCTTAATGGTAATCTCACCAGAAGGGCATTATAATAATCTAAATATGAAATAATTTAACTTTGTTCCACCTTCCTAAAACTGTTTTCATCCAAAATAGGATTCAATTATTGACCCACTCACAATTTCCCATACACTTCCTGAACCATCACCTCTTCTTCCAAGCTAGATTTCAGAATAACCCCTAAATTCTTTACCTTATGTTTGGACTCCAACAACTGATACTCCATCTTAACCATCAACAAAGTGGGGATCGCTCCATCCCTATCCACCTTAAGCACCTGAATCTTAGCAAAATTTAACACAATCCTATTAAACCATAATCAACTAGCAATAATTTCCAACTTATCACTAATTTGCTGCACTGAACTTTACACATCATCTATTAAAGGAAAAATGAGTTGGCTATCATCTGCATAAAAAAAAAACTATGAATAAGAGCCCCTAGAGGCTACAAAAAATGTAAAAAAAAAAAAAAAGTGGTGAAAGAGGACAACCCTGTAGGACTCCACATTAAAACTACATTTTAGTGGATACAACTTTATACACTTTGCCCTTCAAAAATGAAGACAACTACTCTTAAACCCTATCCTTAATTCCCAAGTCAAAACATCTCTGCATTAGCCAAGAATGATCCACCAAATCAAATGCTGATGTTACTTCTATAAGAACTTAATCCATCCCAATACCCTTGTCCAATATGCATAAAATATCATCCAATACAGATTAAAATAGTTTGCATGCTATGTTCTTTCTGAAAGCTATGCTGACACATATCGTATTTCCCAACCTATTCTAAAAAAAATCAAACAGTTGTAAAGTCACAGAGGTCTATAATTAGCCCAACTCATTATATCTATCCCAACTTTCTTGAACAATGGGCTCATAATCATTCTGCACAAATTGTTGGGAACTGTACCCTCAGTCAATGCTGCATTAACAATCTCTAATAAATACTGTGGTCCTTTATCTGGCAAAGATTTAACCAAGGTGGACGAACATGGATCTAAGCTACAAAATGTCGACCACAATTGAGCAAGCAACTTATTAAAATGTCACCATACACAAAACTTCAAACTGGACTAATGCTTTCCTTGAATTATCACTCCCCAAAATATCTACCTGAGCATCCTTAGTATTCCCCAAAGATCAACCTATGATGTGGAGAAATTTCATAAAAACTGGCAGGAGAGTAATAAAAGTTTTAATCTCGGTGCTAGTGATGTTACAAGAAATGAGAACATGGGATAGAGTTCTTGCAAGAACCTAGGATAAAATAACTCTCCATAAAGAGATCTGGGTACTTGAAAAGAGTAACACCTTAAACACCTTCAACCTTAAACAAGAATAGAAAGAAGCTGGAGAAAGTCTGAAGTAAAGTAAGAATATTTAAATTGCTTAAAAAGGTATAAAATACTGCTACAGAAAGGCTTATTTTTCAAAACAAATTAGGTTATCTCTGAAACAGCCAAGTGAACTGTTTTATTCACTGAAAAATCTCTTGCTCTCTCTTTCAGAGGCAGGTTTGATAAGTTAACTTGCTTGGGATTCTTTGAAAAAAAAAATCAGACATTTGTAGCTTTTTTAATTCAGTAGGCAAGAATACCTTTCTTTAAAGTTAAGGGGATAATTGCCTATCCTTTCTTCTTCTTTTCCCCCTGCAGTACATAATCACTGTCTGTCACACTTTGATGTCATAATCATCTTCTAAAGCTCCGTTACTGAAAAGTAAATCTGCTTAACTCACAAAATAAAAAGGATAAAATAAGGAAAACTGCACAGAACAGCTACAATTTTAAACTCACCTTCTACTGGTGCAGTTTCAAATTTTTCTTTCAATGTACCTTAATCAATTGAACATGCGCATGGTAATGTTTTGTTTTTTTTCTACACGAGTTGTTTTACACTTCATGGTCACTGAATCCAGATCATTGCAAGGAATGTTACAAGCAGTCAGTGGGAAAAGGTTTGCAACTTGGAACGTTATCCTCTGTTAATAATTTCCCTTATTATAAGGAGGCTCATTTTCAAAAGTATTTCTTCAGGAAAAGAATAGTGTTTTTCCTGCAGAAATATCATTTGTAAAACTGCCTACCAAATATGTAGGTAAGCTTATGCATGGAGGTCCTGCTCACATGAAAGTTTACTCTGCCTGAGGGGGTCATTTTCTAAAGGGATCGCACGCCAAAAGAGACTTCACATGCGATACCTAGATCGGGGCAGGTTCTGGGCGTCCGCACCGGAAGGAGAGGAGGCAGGGAGGTACCAGGGTGAACACCGCAAAGACATCGCTGGTGGCGAAAAGGTAAGGAGCCTTATCGCCATCAGTGATGCGGCCAATAGCACCACCTTTCACGGTGGCGCTATTGGTTTGTGAAAGCTGGCAGCGATGGCACCGCGGTGGTGCCATCGCTGCCAGCTTTCGCAGCCCCCCCCCCCCCCCCCCCCGTTACCACCAGATTTTCTAAGGTCTGTGACCTTAGAAAATACAGGCCTGAGTGGAGTTCCTCATAGAGGGAGAGGGGTTTGCATTTTCATGCATATTTTTGGATTTTTCCAAAGCATGCATGCACATTTTCCTGAAGTTTTTCTAAGTACATTTTATTGCAGGAGTTATTCTGTGTGAATAAATTTGAAGCAATAACTGTCAAAGTGGACTTACGAACATAAGTCTGCTCTGGAAATTGGTGTAACTTATATACACACAGTTGCCAGCTAATTTATGGATGATGTTACAGAAATGCCTTCTAAATAGAAAAGGAAACACTTGTTCTAGTGTATGTAATTACACTCCATACTATGAAGGAACAACAGTATGTTGTCGATCATTGATTTTCATCCAAATGATTATTTTGTCTAGTGCTTCATTATCTTTCCCAAGTCAGTCATGAATAGAGTTTGTTGACTGCCTGGCAAGGCAAAGCACAGTCGACTTGCAGCAGAGAACAGATAATATATGACTCTGGTGTTGAGAAGCAAGCAGAAAACTCTGAACAAACCAACAGTCTACAACCAATACATTTCTCCCGAAAGAAGAATGAATGAAGCAGCCTTGTCAGCCTGCAAAAAAATTAAACATCCCTTTATTATAGGGATGTGCATTCACGTGAAAGAAAAAATGGAAAAGTCGTCATTTCCTATTTTATTTCATTTCATTGTCAAAATAGAATGAAAAGCAAAAAATATCATTTGTTTTCCCCCTTGTTTTGAATATTCACTGCCAACATTAAAAAAAAAAAAGATCTGATGCTGTTTGCTGTCCTGCTCCCCCCACTCACCAAACCCACTTCATTAAAGGCTTCCCCAAGCCCCAGACCCCTCTGATTTCCAACCCAGCAAAGCCCTTAACCCATCACAGTCTCAGATCTTCTGGGACAGAAGCAAGCCTCAGTAATTCCTGCCTGCCCTGCTGCTCTGGTTTTCCAAATAGCTACCAGCCAAGTCAAGGCTGGTGCCATTATGTTTTTTGACCCAAATGATTTACCAGCTAAAACATATTCACTGTGAGGGATGAGAAATTGAAAACTTGGGGTTTATCAGCTAATCTTTGAATGTGGACCTCTAAGAGTTAAACTCATAAAATTCAGACTATTTCTTGGTTGGAAGCCAAACAGCCAACTAGCACTTTGTTGGGTACTTATCCAGTCAGGAAAGACATAGCACACAACTGGTTCTCATGCAGCAGTGGTCCTCATCCAATCAGGAGTAAGATAGCATAGCAATGTTCTGGAGAAAAAAAATATGGAGAAAAAGGGACGGCATATTAGAAGAAAGTCTGGAGAAACAGCACCTTTTTGAGTACTCAGGGGTAAAAACAATTTTTAAAAGCTGTGTAATTCACTGTTCCCCCCCCCCCCCCCTCACACACACACATACACCCCTTTCTTTATTAGCATTGTTACGAGCGTGACCTCCTGCAGTGGTTACACTCCGAGGCACAAAGGCGCGGTCGTCTCTCAAACAGGGATGTGAGCCCTTGGGCCACAGCATGACCCAGGGAGGAGCCCCAAGCCACACCACGGGAGGTGAGCTGATGCGAGCATGGGTAAAGAAAGCAGGACAAGGCTTGAAGCAAGGACTAAGTTACAAGGCCTGACCCTCAACCGGACCTGCACACTTCCAGAGCCAACAAAGGAATGTTGGTATATGAACAGTCCTCCGACCATTCCCAGCCCTTTCAGACCTGCCACATGGATCAGCATTAAGCAGCAGGCCGGACTGAGGATGAGGGCAGATGGAGGCCTTGTGACACAAAAGACTCGAGACATGAAGACACTGGACGTGGATGAGAGTCTTGGAAGACTCTCAACAAGACGAGGAGCTTGGAAGACTCTTAGACAAGATGAGGAGCTTGGAAGAGTTTAGATGAGGAGCTTGGAAGACTCTTAGATGAGATGAGGAGCTTCGAAGACTCTTAGATGAGATGAGGAGCTGGGAAGGTTAGACATTGGCACTGTCTCTCAGGGCACCCTACACAGTCCACCCGCGGGACTGGTCATGGACCACCCTGTCCCACTGCACACCATACACAGCCTGAGGAGGCTGGTCACGGACCACACAGGGAGTGGAACGAGCGCAGGAAGGAAGCCAGCCAAAGTGAGCCTCCAATGACAAAGCCGGTGTCACTCGGAGAACAGCAAGAGCTGGTAGGTCATGAAGGCTCAGGAGCGCAGAAAACGAATCCAACTGCAGGCCGCTCCAATGATGGAGAAATGTCACCCGGAGAACCAAGGAGCCGGCAGAAAAAAAAGGCTCAAGAGCACAGGAAACAAATCCATCTGCTGGCAACTCTACTGACTGGGAAGTGTCACCCAGAGAACAACGGAGCTGGTGAGTCAAGAGAACTTGAAGACACGGGAGCAAAACATCAGGAAGAGCTGTAACATCAGGAAGCAAGACATTGGGAAGCGAGACTTCAGGAAGCGAGACATCTGGAAGCCTGGGCGAGAGATCTCAGGAGAAGAGGACATGGACCACAGGAAACATCAGGACAACAGAAGACCAGAACATCAGGTACCAGAAACTCGAAGACATCTGAAGACAGGGACGGCGGACGTCAGGAACCTGAAGACACTGAAGACCTGGACGAAGAACATCTGGAACATGGAGACAGCTGAAGATAAGGACATCTGGATCAGGAACAGAACAGACATGAAGCCATCAATTCAAGGAGACCACGGAGGACCTGGATCAACGAAGGAGCACAGACAACTGTGAGACTCAATCCGAAGGCTCTGAGAGACTGAAGAGCTGAAGCAAGAAGTGCAGGAGGTTGCTCCCGGACCCCCGCTGGACTTTTGGCAAGTCTTGTGGGGGTCAGGAGGGTACCCCAAGACTTGCCAAAAGCCCCTGGTGGTCCAGTGGGGGTCCGGGAGCAATCTCCTGCACTCGGGCCATCGGCTGCCAGTAATTAAAATGGCGCCGATAGCCTTTACCCTTACTATGTCACAGGGGCTACCGGTGCCATTGGTCAGCCCCTGTCACATGGTAGGAGCACAAGATGGCGCCGGCCATCCAGTGCTCCTACAATGTGACAGAGTCCGGCCAATGGCACGGATACCCTGTCACATGGTAAGGGCAAAGGGCCATCGGCGCCATTTTGATTAGTGGCAGCCGATGGCCCGGGAGCGGGAGATCGATCCAGGGACCCCCACTGGATCACCAGGTACCTGTAAAAAGTTTTTTGGAGGGTCGGGAGGGTGGGGGAAGAAAAGGGATTAGTTTTAAAGGGTCGGGGTGGGTTTTTTGTTTTTCGGCTCGGGCGCAGCCGATAAACAAAACCACGATCGGGCCCGATGAAAAAAAAACCACATGTGAATCGGAACCGGAATCCGAACCGATTCCGGTTCCGATTCACATCTCTAATTTCTACCACTCAGCCTTGCTGCCATATCCAGATTCTATACCTTGAGGTGTTGTTGCCTTTTTGTGGGGAGAGGGGGGAAGTTGCTTTGCACCTCTTATGGTGCCTTAGTGTCTTGATGCCACTCTTTGTGCTACTTCATCCCTATATCTGTACTTTGGGATTTTTCATGTTTTTCTGCTTTGTTCCCCCTTCATGATGCCATAGGATGTTGATGCCACACTCTGTGGTACTTTGCCACTCTTGCTGCCTTTGAGGGTTCATGTCACTGTTGTTGGTGACCTTTTTTGAAGCCTTGATGCGCTTTTCCCCCTCTTGCTGCCTCTTTCCTCCTCTGACAATGCCCTGGAGATCGATCTGTTGCCACTGTGTGTACTCCTTTGCCCCTTTACAGAGCTTTAGGCTATTCATGTCACTTATGTTGCCAAAGTGACATAGACTTGAGGTGTTTGCATGCCTTCACCATTGTGATGATATTTATCACCAGTTGTATTAGAACTGATGAGAAAAACCCAATTGTGTAGCCCAAAATAGGCTTCAGTGCTTCCTCCACAGACTTTAATAATGAATGAATGAATGAATGAATGAGTGAATGAACGAATAAAATGAATAAACAATTTTCATTTTGTTTTATACTAATGAACCAAATGATGGTGCCCTACAAAATGAATGAATGAACCAAAACAACAATGTTTCCTCTGCAAAGCCCTAGTTTCCATCTTCTCTGATGGATTCATAAGGCATTTTCCAGAAAAGGTTAAGAAAATGTGTGCAAACTTTACTTCTAATATTATTAAACCAGAAGTCCCATCATTCTCTATGGAATCTAGTTGGGTGAAATTCTCAGTGGCATCAATATTTGAATATCCCACGGCTCTCCCCTAAAACATCAGTCCTACTGTAATTTTAAAGACTTTTATGTGAATTTTCAAAAGTTGTGCACATAAAAATTAGCAGTTATGTGTACAAAATAGTATATACGCTATTTTGAAACAACATACATGCAGAAATCAGGGTCTGTGAAGAAATTTATGCATGCAAAAAAGTGGTGGGCCAAGGCTGTCCTGTGGTGGGGCCAACATTTATATAAGTTGCTATTTTTCAAGCTATTTACGCATGCAAATTTCACAGCTTATTCACGTATTTTTGCGCTCCTGCTTGCGGGCCTAGCCACGAACAGGTGCTTACCTCCATGGCGGGAGCTGCCGACATCATTGCCACTCCGCGGCCTGGAGGGGCCTTCATCCCCAGTCTCGCCATGGCAGGGAGCAATCCCCAGCTGTTTTCCCATGGCTCAGACACCGCCTCCAGTGTTGGGGCCTGTCCTACGGCCCAGCTCCTGCTCTCCTCAAGTGGCAGGATGCCGCTGTCCTGGGTCCTGCTTCCTGTTCCTGCCCTTCCTAAGGCACGAGGCTCTACCTCTCTTCGGTTCTTAAAGGACCAGTGCAGGTGTGGCCCTCCTTGGACTCCTTCCTGGGCGTTCCTGCAGAGCCCTACAAAAGGGCTCAGACCTCATTCCTTCTTTGCCTTGGCATGGAGCTAGTCCTCCTGGAAGCTTCTCCACCTTTGGACTTCTCGGCATCCTGCTCCTGCCTGGCATCTTCGTTCCTGATCACCTGATTTCCGAGTCCTGATGTCCAAGTCCTGATGTTCCAGATCCTGAGCAACCTGTACCTCTGGAGGTTCCTTGTTTTTAAAGCCTGAGTTCTGGATTCCAAGTTCCATGTTTTAATTCAGAGACTGTTCCTGTACTGACTCCGGAGGATCCAAAGGGTACACCTCGTTCCTGGCCTGTGTTGAGTCCAGTGCTTGCCCGCTCCTCTCGTGGTCCGCAACCAGCCATCCAGCTATGTAGGGCGTGTGGAGGACAGTGTGGTCCGTAACCAGCCTACGTGCTGTGTAGGGTGCCTGAGGGACTTTGCTCGCCATGACTTGTCTTCTCATCTTCAGTTCCATTCTCTCCTAGATGAGGTTCCATCTCACTACAAGGGCACACCCCACTCGTTCCACAATGGGGAGCATCCTTCAGATTCAGAACAGTTTGCCAAGGCCATGTCCCCGGTGGGACTGACCTTGTCCTGGGTCTTGTCCTGGATTTTGTGTTTGACCCAAGAACCTTTTTGGGGGCAATTTTTTTGTTTTCTTTCTATGTCCCACTGGAGGTGCCAGCATTCCTGGAGAATCTTCTTGACCAGCTGTCTGGACTCCATGACCTGCAGGAGGCACCTGCATCCAGACTTTCTTCTCCTCAGTGTTGCCAAGTTGGGTTCCACAACCTGCAGGAGGCGTCTGCACCCTATCCTGGCTTTACCAAGATCTACCTTTGCCGACACAAGATGATCCCACCCCGGATTCCCTCCCGGGGTCTTATGGATGTCCCAGCACTCTCTGGATGCCCCAGCTCTCTCTGGATGTTCTAGCACTCTCTGGATGTTCTAGCGCTCTCTTGATGTTCCAACACTCGTTGATGCTCCAGTGCTCCTTGTTTGTCCCATTGTGTTCCCTTGTTTGTTCCGATGTTCTTTGTTCCCTTGTTTGTTCCCTTGTTCCATTATTCTGTTGTTTGTTCTGCTGTTCCTTGTTCCATTGTTTGTTCTGCTGATCCTTGTTTTGTTGTTTCTTGTTCTTCTGTTCCTTGCTTGTTTCCTTGTTCCTTGCTTGTTTCCATGTTCTATGCCTGTTTCCGTGTTCCCTTGCTTTTTCCTGTGTCCTTTGTTCCTTGTTGTTCCAATGTTTCTTCCAATGACCTGCAGGAGGCGCCTGCACTTTCTCCAGTTCCAGATGCCTTGCCTGGCTTGCCCCCTCCCGAAGGAGGGGAGGGGACTCCCTTTGAGGGGAGGTGCTGTTGCGCTCCTGCTCATGGGCCTAGCCGCGTGAAAAGTGTGAAAACATCGTCCCAAAATACCATGATTTCTTATATGCTAATGTTCTTAATGTTACTTAGCTGCACATCAATGCTGTTTCTTGAATCTCCTCATTTAAAAATGGACGCCGTGATATGGAACCATTGTCTACCATGTTGTAAAAGTTATGCATACAACTTGATGCGAATAACGGGAGAAATTCCGGTTATTTGGTGAGCCCAAACCCCTGATTAAGGATTGAATTCTAAACTTGGCCATGTTGGGGAAGAAGAAGTGCTACCAAGTAATTTTACAAGCTTTGAGGTAATTCAAGAAACAGCATTGATGTGCAGCTAAGTAACATTAGGAACATTGGCATATAAGAAACCATGGTATTTTGGGACAATGCTTTCACACTGTTCACTGTTCTAATTTTGTTTGTGTGTTCAACATTTTTGAGTCTTATTTGATCTAAAAAATACGGGGGGTGGTGATATGTTTATGATTATAATACAAAAAAGTGGGTAACCTGGATGGTACCTATATACATTTATATGAAACTACCACTTCCTTCATTTAAACATTTTTTCCAAGATGTTTTTTGTCCGATAGAGCTGTATCTGTAGCAGACTTCAATGCCTCCTTGCAGGACAAACACATTGAAGTCTGCTACAGATACAGCTCAGGCAAATAAGACAAGGGAAGTTTTCCCTATTTTAGGGTTCTCTGATGGATATATAGAAAGTAGATAGATAAATAGATATATATGTGTATATGGGTGTACACATGCATAGTTTAGTTATCCTTCAGTCCCAAAGATGTTTAACTAGTCTTTAGCACTAGGCAGTTTACCAGCTCACCTTAATGTGCTTCTTTAAAACCTGTTGTAATGCTGGCACAGGAATAGGTGTTGGTGAACCCTTGGTGCCGAGGGGTGATTGGTGCAGCCTAGTGGGTGAACCCGTTAGGCCCACTCCATCAGCTGGCGGACGCGACCTGAGTGGGACAGGCTAGAGCTTTGCCTATACCAATCATCTTCCCCGCAAGTTGAGCCCTTGGATTCTGGCAGCCAGTAGGTCTTAGGTGGGTCCCTAGGGTGGTGATGAGAACAAGAGTCCAAACGCCGGGCAGAGGTCAGGGCAGGCAGCAAACAAGGAGAAACAGTAGACAGGCTGGAGGTCAGGGCAGGCATCATTCAAAGATGGTCAGAATCCAGGAAGTTAAGCCAAGGAGGGTGAGACAAGAAGAGACAGAATAATACATGACTGGGGAAAGACACAGACAGGAACAGGACAAGGCAAGGCAAGATCAAGACAAAGCAAGGACTCAGGATCAAGGCAAGAGACAAAGGCAGGACTGGAACACAGGAACACCGGAAAACAGACTGGACAGGAATACAGGAACAAGGCAACATGTACTGATGAGCAAGGCACATCAGCAAACCTGTTACTGAGGCGCAGAACTACTGCATGGCCTGTGTTTAAGTAGGGCAGGCTGGTGACATCACCACTGCAAGCATATTATGTATGCGCATTCATCTACAGGGAGGCCAGGTGAGGCGGCATCGCAGCTGGATCCAGCGGCATTCCTGTCATGTGAGAAAAGGTAAGTGTTGTGAATGTTAACGCTTGTGCTGAAAAAAAAAATGTTTTTTAATTTCCGGGTCTTAGCTAATTACAGACTCATCTCCTCACTGCCTTTTTGGACAAAATGTATTGAAGCAGCTTACTGAATATCTCGATCATGTTCTCTTGGACTATTATCAACTCAGTTTTAGGAAATAACATTGTACCATTATATTACATCTTTCTGCCCCAGATGGAAAAGAAAAGGCTTTGATCAAGGAACTGATTACTTGTTAATTATAATTGACTTCTCTGCAGAATTTGATAGGGATGTGAATCGTTTTCCATATCGTCTTAACGATAGAAATCGTGTGGCAGGGCAAGAAAATCGTGTTAGACACGATTTTTTAGTTAAAAAATCGTTAAAAATTGTTTTTTCCGATTAGTGCGCACTAACTCAAGTTAGTGCGCACTAACGGGAGTTAGTGCGCACTAACTGGGAGTTAGTGCGCACTAACTGAAAATGATACAATTTGACACTTTTCAGGTCAGTTAAGGTCAGTTTAGGAATGAATATGTATTCCTATTGGCTGCCCTCTTATTTATTCATGTTACCAAAGTTCCCACTGACAGTATATGGGGGATGGGAAATGGAAACAGTTGGTAGCTTGACAAAACAAGTAATGTGATCAGTCAATGTGACTAGAACTTGTGCCCTAACCCTGATACCAGGGGTATTGTGATCTTCCTGCACACAGTGCCCTATCCCTATTAATACCAGGAGTGTTGTGATCTTCCTGCACACAGTGCCCTAACCCTGGCACCAGGGGTGTTGTGATCTTCCTGCACACAGTGCCCGATCCCTATTAATACCAGGAGTGCTGTGATCTTCCTGCACACAGTGCCCTATCCCTATTAATATCAGGAGTGTTGTGATCTTCCTGCACACAGTGCCCTAACCCTGGCACCAGGAGTGTTGTGATCTTCCTGCACACAGTGCCCTATCCCTATTAATACCAGGAGTGTTGTGATCTTCCTGCACACAGTGCCCTAACCCTGGCACCAGGGGTGTTGTGATCTTCCTGCACACAGTGCCCTAACCCTGGCACCAGGGGTGTTGTGATCTTCCTGCACACAGTGCCCTATCCCTATTAATACCAGGAGTGTTGTGATCTTCCTGCACACAGAGCCCTAACCCTGGCACCAGGGGTGTTGTGATCTTCCTGCACACAGTGCCCTATCCCTATTAATACCAGGAGTGTTGTGATCTTCCTGCACACAGTGCCCTATCCCTATTAATACCAGGAGTGTTGTGATCTTCCTGCACACAGTGCCCTATCCCTATTAATACCAGGAGTGTTGTGATCTTCCTGCACACAGTGCCCTAACCCTGGCACCAGGGGTGTTGTGATCTTCCTGCACACAGTGCCCTATCCCTATTAATACCAGGAGTGTTGTGATCTTCCTGCACACAGTGCCCTATCCCTGGCACCAGGGGTGTTGTGATCTTCATGTACACAGTGCCCTATCCCTATTAATACCAGGAGTGTTGTGATCTTCCTGCACACAGTGCCCTATTCCTGATACCGGGGGTGTTGTGATCTTCTTGCACACATCCCGGTATCAGGGATAGGGCACTGTGTGCAGGAAGATCACAACACCCCTGGTATTAGGGATAGGGCACTGTGTGCAGGAAGATCACAACACTCCTGGTATTAATAGGGATAGGGCACTGCATGCAGGAAGATCACAACACCCCTGGTATCAGGGATAGGGCACTGTGTGCAGGAAGATCACAATACCCCGGAGGAGTGAGTGTCAGGCAGCTCCCCCCTGTCTGTGAAGCCAGCCTCTCACTAGTAATGCAGGGAGGGAGCTGTCTCAGACTTCACCATCCTCCCCCCCCCCCCTCACCCACACACCATTCACTAGCTGGGACATGGGGGAAGTCAGGAGTGAGGGTCAGGCAGCTCCCCCCTGTCTGTGAAGCCAGCCTCTCACTAGTAATGCAGGGAGGGAGCTGTCTCAGACTTCACCATCCTCCCCCCCCCCCCCCTCACCCACACACCATTCAGTAGCTGGGGCATGGGGGAAGTCAGGAGTGAGGGTCAGGCAGCTCCCCCCTGTCTGTGAAGCCAGCCTCTCACTAGTAATGCAGGGAGGGAGCTGTCTCAGACTTCACCATCCTCCCCCCCCCCCCCTCACCCACACACCATTCACTAGCTGGGACATGGGGGAAGTCAGGAGTGAGGGTCAGGCAGCTCCCCCTGTCTGTGAAGCCAGCCTCTCACTAGTAATGCAGGGAGGGAGCTGTCTCAGACTTCACCATCCTCCCCCCCCCCTCACCCACACACCATTCACTAGCTGGGACATGGGGGAAGTCAGGAGTGAGGGTCAGGCAGCTCCCCCCTGTCTGTGAAGCCAGCCTCTCACTAGTAATGCAGGGAGGGAGCTGTCTCAGACTTCACCATCCTCCCCCCTCCCCCTCACCCACACACCATTCACTAGCTGGGACATGGGGGAAGTCAGGAGTGAGGGTCAGGCAGCTCCCCCCTGTCTGTGAAGCCAGCCTCTCACTAGTAATGCAGGGAGGGAGCTGTGTCAGACTTCACCATCCTCCCCCCCCCCCCCTTACCCACACACCATTCACTAGCTGGGACATGGGGGAAGTCAGGAGTGAGGGTCAGGCAGCTCCCCCCTGTCTGTGAAGCCAGCCTCTCACTAGTAATGCAGGGAGGGAGCTGTCTCAGACTTCACCATCCTCCCCCCCCCCCTTCACCCACTCACCATTCACTAGCTGGGACATGGGGGAAGTCAGGAGTGAGGGTCAGGCAGCTCCCCCCTATCTGTGAAGCCAGCCTCTCACTAGTAATGCAGGGAGGGAGCTGTCTCAGACTTCACCATCCTCCCCCCCCCCCCTCACCCACACACCATTCACTAGCTGGGACATGGGGGAAGTCAGGAGTGAGGGTCAGGCAGCTCCCCCCTGTCTGTGAAGCCAGCCTCTCACTAGTAATGCAGGGAGGGAGCTGTCTCAGACTTCACCATCCTCCCCCCCCCCCTTCACCCACACACCATTCACTAGCTGGGACATGGGGGAAGTCAGGAGTGAGGGTCAGGCAGCTCCCCCCTGTCTGTGAAGCCAGCCTCTCACTAGTAATGCAGGGAGGGAGCTGTCTCAGACTTCACCATCCTCCCCCCCCCCCCCTCACCCACACACCATTCACTAGCTGGGACATGGGGGAAGTCAGGAGTGAGGGTCAGGCAGCTCCCCCCTGTCTGTGAAGCCAGCCTCTCTCTAGTTATGCAGGGAGGGAGCTGTCTCAGACTGGTATCAGGGATAGGGCACTGAGTGCAGGAAGATCACAACACCCCTGGTATCAGGAATAGGGCACAGGTTCTAGTCATATTGACTGATCACATTACTTTTTTTGTCAACTACCAACAGTTTTCATTTCCCATCCCCCCAACCATCACCTCAGTTGGAACCTTGGTAACATCAATAGATAAGAGGGCAGCCAGCCAATAGGAATACATATTCATTCCTAACTGACCTTTACTGACCTGGATAGTGTCAATAATTTGTATCATTTTCTGTTAGTGTTCCTGAGTTTCCATTTCCATTTCCCATCCCCCCAACCATCACCTCAGTGGGAACCTGGTTAACATCAATAGATAAGAGGGCAGCCAGCCAATAGGAACACATATTCATTCCTAACTGACCTTTACTGACCTGGAAAGTGTCAATTTGCATCATTTTCAGTTAGTGCGCACTAACACGATTTAACGATTTTTAACGATAAATCGTTAGAATTTCTATTGTATTGTGTTCTATAACGATTTAAGACGATATTAAAATTATCGGACGATAATTTTAATCGTTGAAAAACGATTCACATCCCTAGAATTTGATACCCAGGGACGGTAGCTTTTAAACTGGTGCACAGACATATATTTGCACTAGTTCATTGGCCCACACCCAAGGATCCACCTATTTTATAACTTGTGCATGAATGTACATGCATGTTGTGAAATAGCCTAGCCATGCCCACATGCACCTAATTTTAAGTGGTCATGATCATGGGCATTGAAATCCCGCTTCTGCTGCATATGTCAGTTGGGGGGATTTAAAAAGAGGCAAGCACCCGCACCATTCCCAGTTTATCAGTTCATCCACCAGTTCACCCAGTTAATAGCTAGGTCCTCCCCCCCGGTTTGATAGCCTACGCTTTCTCAAACCCCTCAGAAATGATGTTACGTAAATAATGTTACTCAAGTGGAGATCTTGGTGCACTCCAGGGTGCATAAGCACATCACTTGGCCAGACCCCAAAATATTTCCACCCTGACTATGCCCACACCCCACTCCTTTTGGAAACTTTTGAGATGTGCATGCTGCGGAATTTCCACGTGTATACGGGCATGTTTTTAAATACGGTTGGCGCACACAAGGCTGACTTCTTTGTGCATACCCTAATTAATACATGCACTCAGCTTTTAAAATTCACCTTTAAATCATCATATTCTACTAGTATGTCTGCCAAGGTTTGGGTTTCATGCTCAGTTCTTTCCTGGTTTGCCTCTTGTTTAGAGGGAAGAGAATATCAAGTCAGGCAAGCAGGTTTCTCATTGGTTTCATAAGAACATAGAACATAAGATATACCATACTGGGTAAGACCAAGGATACATCAAGCCCAGTGTCCTGTTTCCAACAGTAGCCAATCCAAGTTACAAGTACCTGGCAAGTACCCAAACATTAGATAAATCAATGCTACTATTGCTTATTAATTACCATAATAACATTTTATGGATTTTTCCTCTAGGAACTATCCAAACCATTTTTAAACACAGTTGCACTAACTGCTGTAACCATATCCTCTGGCAATGAATTCCAGAGCTTAACTATGTGCTAAGTGAAAAAGAATTGTCTTTGATTTGTTTTAAATGAGCTACTTGCTAGCTTCATGGAGTGTTCCCTGGTCCTTCTATTATCTAAGAGAGTAAATAACTGATTTACATTAACTTATTCAAGTTCTTTCATGATTTTATAGACTTCTAACATATCCCCCCTCAGTCATCTTTTCTCCAAACTGAACAGCCCTAACTTCTTTAGCCTTTCCTCATAGGGCAGACTTTCCATGCCCCTTATCATTTTGGTTGCCCTTCCCTGCACTTTCTCCAGTGCAGCTATATCCTTTTTGAGATGCGGTGACCAGAATCGCACACAGTATTCAAGGTGTTGTCTCCCCATGGAGCCTTACAGAGGCATTATGACATCCTCCATTTTATTTTCCATTCCCTAACATTGTGTTTGCTTTTTTGATTGCCACAGTACACTGGGCCAACAATTTCAATGTATTATCCACTAGAGATGTGCATTCATTTTTGCTGAATAAGATAATTTCAATGAAATTGTCTAATTCGGCATGGTTCGGGGGCAGCAAAACTTGAAATGAATTTTTCCGTAATTTTGGAAAAATTTGTATTTTGGGTTAGCGAGCACTAACTTTAAAACATTAGTGCGTGATAACTCCTGTCAGTGCTCGTTAACCTGAAAATCGGGGGCCCACAAAAAAAAAACCGAGCCCCCGTGGGAAACGAAGTTTCCCACGGGGGCCCGAAAATGAAGCCCGAAATGAAAATAAAAATAATGCACATCTCTTTTATCCACTATGACACCTAGATCTTTTTCCTGGGTGGTAACTCCTAAAATAGAACCTAACATTGTAACTACAGCAAGGATTATTTTTTCCCTATATGCATCACTTTGAAATTGTCCATGTTAAATTTCATCTGCCATTTGGAAACCCAATCTTCTAGTCTCACAAGGTCTCCTGCAATTCATCACAATCCACTTGAGATTTAACTACTCTGCATAATTTTGTGTCATCCACAAATTTGATCACCTCACTCATTGCACCTCTTTCCAGATCATTTATAAATATATTTAAAAATCACTGGTCCAAGAAGAGATCCCTGAAGCACTCCACTGTTTACCTTGTTCCACTGTAAAAACTGATCATTTAATCCTACTCTCTGTTTCCTGTATCTTAACCAACTTGCAATACACAAAAGGACATTGCCTCCTATCCCATGACTTTTTAGTTTTCTTAGAAGTCTCTCATGTGGGACTTTATCAAATGCCTTCTGAAAATCTAAATACAACCCAACTATCAGTTCACCTTTGTTCATATGTTTATTCACTCCTTCAAAAAAATGTAGGAGATTTGTGAGGTAAGACTTGCCTTGGATAAATCCATGTTGGCTATGTCCCATCAAACCATGTCTATCTAAATGTTTTGTGATTTTATTCTTTATAACAGTTTCCATGATTTTTCTCAGCACTGAAGTCAGGCCCACCGGTCTATAGTTTCTTGGATCACCGCTGGATCCCTTTTTGAATATAGGGGATACATTGCACATCTTCCAAATTTCAGGTACATTGAATGATTTTAATGATAGTTTACAAATTAATTGAAATAGGTCTGACATTTCATTTTTTAGTTCTTTCAGAACCAGATTGTATACACCTGGGGTGTATACAATCTGGTCCAGGTGATTTACAGCACTTCACTTTGTCAGTCAGGCCTACCACATCTTCCATCTTCAGTTGATCTGAATCATCACCCATGATAACCTTCTCCAGAATGGGTATCTCTTCAACATCATGTTCAGTAAACACCGAAGCAAAGAAATAATTTATTATTTCTGTAGTGGCCTTATCTTCTCTAAGTGCACCTTTAACTCCTTGATCATCCAGCGGACCAACTGACTCCCTTACAGGCTTTCTGCTTTGGATATATTTTAAAAAGGTTTTATTGTGAGTTTTTCCCTCTGTGGCCAACTTCTTTTCAAATTCTCTGTCTTATCAATGTTTTACATTGAAATTGCCAGTGCTTATACTTTATCCTAGTCAAATAAGAGACCTTGGCATATAAATTGAAAAAAAATTATCCATGAAATCTCACTTAAGTAAATTAATCAAATCTGGCTTCTTCAAACTACAAATACTAAGTCGTCTAAAACTCCTTCTTACTCTAACAGATTTTAGAACTGTTCTGCAATCTCTTATATTCTCTAATCTGGACTACTGAAACTCCCTATGCTAGGACTTCCAGCCAATCACATCAAACCTCTCCAGCTTCTCCAAAATGCAGCGGCCAGACTCCTCACTGGGAAAAGAAAATTTGATCACATCACCCCGACTTTAATTTCCCTACACTGGCTACCCATGCAATCCAGAATAATGTGCAAAATCATAACAATAATTCACAACAATTTGAATCCTAACAATTTTATTACTAGGAATACATTTTAATCCTTGTATTCCTGCTCGTTCTTTTCGATCCCTAGACAAAGGATTCCTCAAAATCCCAGCTATAAAAAAACTACCACTTAAAGCAAATGAGAGATTGAGCTATTTGAATAGCTGGCCCCATTCTCTGGAACTCATTACCAGAGAACATTCGAACAACTTCTCTGACATCAAGAAATTTAAACAAGATCTGAAAACCTGGCTTTTCAACAATGCCTTCTCTAATTTTCTGTATTTATAAGCCCACCCTTAATTCTTTGTCACATCCCTTTTGTCTCTCAGTTTATATGTCTACCTTTCAACTCCACGTCTATCAATTTCTTGTTTAACCTTATATACCATTGTGATATAGTGATTCTCACTTGAAATGATGGTATATAAAACCAAAGGGGCAGATTTTATAAAACTATGTGCGCGCGTACTTTTGTTTGCGCACCAGGCGCAAAAAAAAATATGCCGGATTTCAATAGATATGTGCATATCTGTTAAAATCCGGGGTCGGCGCGTGCAAGGCTGCCCAAAATCGGCAGCCTGCACGCGCCGAGCCACACAGCATGTCTCTGTTCCCTCCGAGGTCACTCCGAAATCGGAGCGGCCTCGAAGGGAACTTTCCTTCCACCCCCCCACACCTTCCCCTCCCTAACCCATCCCCCGGTCTTATCTAAACCCCCCCCCCCCACACCTTTGTTGCACAAGTTACGCCTGCCCGAGGCCTGCCTGCCTGCCCCCGAGATGCCCCCCCAGGAAAGCCCCGGGACTTACGCACATCCCAAGGCTTTGCATGCACCGGCAGCCTATGCAAGATAGGTTCAGTGCGCACGGGGGGGGGGGGGGAGTTGGGGTAGGTTTTCGGGGGTTACGCGTGTAATCTACGCGCGTAACCCTTTAAAAATCTACCCCAAAATAAATAAATATCCTATTTTCTTCTGATGGATCCTTCTTCAAATTTTTAAATTAAGAACTTTTGGCTAAAATAAGCTCTTCTGCCTCACCTTTTTACTTTGCCGGTTATTGTTTTGCCTTCCTTCCAACTTTCTTAAAGCATGGAATACATCTGGTCTGTTCTTCTAGGATGGTTATTTTTTAACAATGTCTTTGCCTGTTGCACACTTTTTACCTTTGTGGCTGCACCTTTCAGTTTTTTCTAACTATTTTTCTCATTTTATCAAATTTTTCCTTTTGAAAGTTTAGCACGAGAGCGGTGGATATGCACACTGTTCCTCTTCCAGTCATTAAATCAAATTTGGTCATATTATGATCAGTATTGTCAACCTGCCCCACCACCGTTACCTCTCTGACCAAATCCTGCACTCCACTGAGAATTAGATCTAAAATTGCTCCCTCTCTCTTTGATTCCTGAACCAATTTCTCCATAAAACTTTTATTCCATCCATGAATTTTATCTCTCTAGCATTCCCTGATGTTTTACTTATCCAGTCAATATTGGGGTAACATAGTAACATAGTAATGATGGCAGAAAAAGACCAAAACGGTCCATCCAGTCTGCCCAGCAAGCCTCCCAAAGTAGTAATCGCCGCTCTGTGCAGGTTACCCCATGTTTCTCTTAAGGGTAGTAACTGCCGCTCCATACAGGTTACCCCCATGTTTCTCTTAAGGGTAGTAACTGCCGCTCCGTACAGGTTACCCCCATGTTTCTCTTAAGAGTAGTAACTGCCGCTCCATACAGGTTACCCCCATGTTTCTCTTAAGGGTAGTAATTGCCGCTCTGTACAGGTTACCCCCATGTTTCTCTTAAGGGTAGTAACTGCTGCTCTGTACAGGTTACCCCCATGTTTCTCTTAAGGGTAGTAACTGCCGCTCCGTGCCAGTTTAGCTTTTTTATTTATTCCCATCCTCTAGCCTTTTAGGGATCCACAATGTTTATCCCATGCCCCTTTGAAATTGAAATCTCCCGTTATTACTGCACTACCAATTTGGTTCACTTCCCTAATTTCTCTTATCATTTCATTGTCTGACTCGCCATTTTCAAATGACAACAGGTGTACCACAAGGCTCAGCCTTATCTGCAATGCTGTTTAATATCTATTTGTCCCCTATCTGCAAATTGTTGGTGAACCTTGGTCTTGGCTATTGAATATATGCAGATAATATTCAACTGTAACCCTTATCTCGGGTGTTTAGACCCAAGGGCACACAATCTTATTTACAACATTTGGGGCTGATGCAACTAGCTGACTTAATCCCAAGCTTGACTCTTGATCCCTGGGGCAGATTCTTTCTAGGGGGGGGGGAGGGGAGATTGTAGCTGTGGCATCCCCAGGAGGGAGATGTTGTGAAAGAACATGCAGCCCCAAGAATGGGGTGTTAAATAATAATTTACTGATTCATTTAAGGCAAATTAAAGACCATCTTTAAATACTTGCGCAGTTAAAGTTGATTCTTGTACAGTTAGAATTTTTCACTGTGGGTAGGTGTCCTTTTATTTCAGCAAATTGGTTGAGCTTCCCATGGTGGTGTAAATTGTGCATTCAAAGCTCTCCCAGCAGCTTAACCAACTTTCCTAGATCATGGGTCCCCTTCTAGCATATAAAAAATCCTACCTTACAGTCCAGCATCTTCCCGAACACCCAGCCCTGTATCCTGATCCCATGTTATTGGAGATCCAGATTGGGTCTCCTTGATCTTACTTGATTCCTTTAGAACTTCTGAAAGGCAACTCCTCGATTTGAAAACTCTGAGGGTGGGAACCTGCTGACCCAGCCAAGTTCCCAGTGAAGAGGGGTGGCCAAAAAATAACCTGAAAACAAAGAGCTATACTTTTTTCTGCAAAACCTTTCTAGAGTGGACTTCTGCTGTCACAGCTGCTTCCCTCATTCATGAGGAGAATGCACTCACTGGTCTTCAGCCTCTGCATTCTGAATCAAGCCTGAGAGGATGACCTTCATCACAGGAACAGAGTAAAATGCAGTCCTTTCTGTGGTCGAGTTTTTCCTGCCTTAACACTCCTCACACAGTCACAACTTTGCAGGTGTTTGCCTCATTCAGTGAGTGAATGGGCTCACTGGGTCTTCAGTCAAGGAATGCAAATTCCAAAAGAATTCATACCAAAAAGATATTCTTACTGCAGGGACACCTCATCAGGGAGGGAATAATCTACACCTTGTCTCTCGTTTCTGCTCTGCACTGACTCTAGCCACACCCTTAGTGACATAATGGCTGATTATAAATGGCAAGCGCAATCAATCCCAGCTCTTCTAGGTGGGAGGAGGGTGAGAGGGGATGGCTAGTTCAAGATTTTTTAGAAAAGGGAAATGGAACTAAGGCATATAGGGGTAGATTTTCAAAGGGTTACACATGTACTATACGTGCGTAACACCCGAAAACCAACCCCTGCGCTCACAGAGCCTATTTTGCATAGGCTCGGCGGCACGCACAAGCCCTGAGACGCACGTATGTCCCGGGGCTTCGAAAAAGGGGCGGTCTGGGGGCGGGGCCATGTGCGGGGCAACTGTCCGGTGGTGGGCCCGAGTCCTCCGGCACAGTGGCACGCATGTTATAAAATCGGGTGTACATTTGTGCGCGCCAGGTAGCGCACACAAATGTACCCCGCATGCGCTCCTTTAAAAATCTGGCCCAGAGTGATTACCTGGGGGGGGGGGGGGAGGATGTAGCCGATCACACAACTATTACTTCCTCATAAAAAGCATCTGGTCTGATATGCTGAAGTTTGTGTCATCTTGTGTGGCAGAGATCAAAAAGTGGATGTATCTAAATAAACTAACCTTTAAATAAATAAGATTAAATCTATGACACTCAACAGGTTCCCTGTCTTAGGAATTCCTATTGAAATTCTTCATAATGACCTTTGATTCTGATTGCCAGATAACTGAATAAGTTGGGCATTTTCATGAAATGGACCTGACTGTTCTCACCGTAAAAAGTGTTGCTAAGATCTCTTTCTGCAAACTACAGTTTGTGTGCAGGTTAAAACCATAGTTGTCAAGTATTGGTTTCCATGTGTTTCAGTCCCTTGTCCTGACATGGCTACATTATTATAATTCTTTTTATACTGGGCTCCTTGCAACAACAATTAGAACCCTGCAAATTATTCAGTAATCAGCTACCCAAATTCTTTCTTGGACCATATTACCCAAATGTTACAATCCTTGCACTGGCAACCTGTTGCATGAAGAATAAAATTTAAGGTTGATGTCATTATTTACAATGCAATAAACACGTCTCCTTGATGTAATCGGTACCAGTACTGCCTTAATGATTTAGCAGCCCTTTTGAACTCTTCATTTCAGCATTCTTGGCCTTCTAGATGTTCCAGCTCTCAAACTGGTCCATTTGGCTGAGGCACAGAAAAAAGCTTTTAATGTTGCAGGCCCTACATTTTTTAACACAGTTCCAGAACAAGTATACTCCATTCTAAGCCATAAGTCTTTTACAAATAAACTTTTCAGGAAGGCATATGAATTATCAGAATAGGAAGAGTTTTCCTTGGGCTGGAAACCTAGAAATCATTTTCCCTGTTTGTGCTGACCTCCTGATGGTTTGATCATTGTTATTTTTATGTTTTGTATTTAGACTGTGAATGTTTTTATGTACGGTTAAAAAAGAGCTGCTGGGGATCCAAGATGGCGCTTTGAAAAGGACCTGCTGAAGTAGCTCTCAATCGCTTGGAATTAATTTCCCTCCATTTCTTTTCTCCTAAATGGTCAAAAGCACGTGGAGACTTTGGTGGGCTCCACCTACTCACCTGCAAGCATTCTCAATGCATCAGACAGCGACTGTCCGGGTACAGCCTCCATTGTGGTTACTGCCGAAGGGGAAGTGCAGCTGCCAAGAGTGGAAGCAAAGGTCTCGCTCAGTCCCAATGGCAAGGTCCTCCCTTCCCCTTTTTTGTCCAGTTCTGACATCGCAGAGCAGCGCTGAGGAGCCTATGGGTACTGGCTCTGAAGGAAGATCTGGGAGGACTGTGACATCAAGAAAGCAACTACAGGGAACACTAGCTGGAGTAATTCTGGAAAACAGTGGAAATCAGCTGATGGTATCTAGAGCTCTGCAACTATCACAGCTTGTTTTTTTTGTTGAGGCCAGTGGGCCTCATATGACTGATATTGATGATCAACAGCCCAGGATGACTGCTGGAATATCCATGGATTTTCTATCACTCCTAAGCCTTGCCAAATTATTTTGGATAGTATATGGAGTGTTCTCTCTTTGGTGGAAAAGTCTTTAATTTCTTTAACTGCCATTACCTAGCATTTATGACCAGATCCAATAACAAGAAAATTCAATTTTGGCCCAGTTTAGCCAGACTGAAAACTTGGAGCAGATAACTGGCTTCAGTCTAGCCATTCTTTGGTCCAAGGTAAGGTTGTGATTAATCAGAGGCTGGAAAATCTAAAGAATTCAGCAAGATTATTAAATCTTGAAACTCTGGCTGAACGTCACTGGCTACCCATAGAACAAAGAATAAATTACAAAGCACTATGCACCATACATAAACTAATACATGATGAAAAAGTGGTCTGGCTAAACACTGCACTACGGGTACACGTACCACACAGGAACCTTCGTTCAGCAAACAAAGCTGTCTTAACCATTCCCTGTCAAGACAGCGAGACTAACCCAGGTAAGAGAAAGGGCATTGTCCTTAGCAGGACCCACACTCTGGAACACAATGGGGTAGATTTTCAAAGGGTTACGCGCATAACTCCCGAAAGCCTACGCCAAACCCCCCCTGCGTGCGCCGAGCCTATCTTGCATAGGCTGCTGGCACGCACAAAGCCCTGGGACGCATGTAAGTACCGGGGCTTTCCTGGGGGGGCATGTCGGGGGCATGTCGGGGGGGTGTTGGGGGTGTGTCGTGGCCGATGCATCATCGGGGGCATTTCGGGGGCATGGCCGCGGCCTCCGGACCAACCCCCAGACCGGACCATGGCGCTTGGGTGGCCGGCCTGGCGCGCGCAAGTTACGCCTGCCTTGGGCAGGCGTAACTTGTGCAACAAAGGTAGGGGGGGTTTAGATAGGGTCGGGGGGTGTGTTAGGTAGGGGAAGGGAGGGGAAGGTGCGGGAGGGTGGAAGGAAAGTTCCCTCCGAGGCCGCTTCAATTTTGGAGCGGCCTCAGAGGGAATGGAGGCAGGCTGCGCGGCTCGGCATGCGCAGGCTGCCGATTTTGCGCAGCCTTGCGCATGCTGACCCCGGATTTTATAAGATACGCGCGTATCTTATAAAATCCGGCGTACTTTTGTTCGCGCCATGTACTTATTTAAGATCTGCCTCAGCATGAAAGATGCAGTTTGCATTTCTCTACGTGCTTTACCCTTTATTTCTAAGGCTGCTTATCTTCCTGGAAGAAGCAGGGCTGTGAATCAAGGAAACATGGACTTGGATTTAACTGCAATTTCAGAATCTACCATGATGGGAAAGTCTCAGAGGGCCATATTGTAAGCTACTTTTATTTTGATACAAGACCATGATTTGGTTCTCTTGCTGTTTTTTCGTTGCACTCAGGTTTCATGTATGGGGTGCAAGGTGTGGATTTTTCTTGATTTTTCACGAGCTACCCAAGAAAGAAAAGAAGGAAACACTTTTTGTCTATTCATAATGAGGTTATAACTCTGGGTGCCCATTTTGTATTATGAATTCCTTGCAAATGTTTAACAGCTATGTTTCTTTATTAATTCCAGGGTTTCAATGACAGGAGACTCTCCAGGTGTTGCTTCCTGATGTTTTGGGTAGGGTAGTAAAGGAAGACTCTCTGCTGTACAGTTAAGGATCTTTGCCCTTTGAGTATAAATTTCTTTTTAACGCTTTTTTTGTGTTAAGCTCCTTTGTTTTCTGGGTCCCCCCTTCCCCCAGGTCATATATTATTTGTTTTGCACATTTTTATGCCTCTGTTTATTTCTTTATTTATTTCTTGGCCTCATATTTCTCTGCAACTGTATACTTGTAGTGTAACACAAAGCTAATAAAAGGTTTTTTTTAAAGAGCTGCTAGTAATCACAATGCCCCCCAAAATATAACTGTATAGAAGAAAAATGGGTCAATACTTGCATGCAAATAAATATCTAGATAATTTTAATTACAAAATATTGAAAAATTGAAAAAGAATGAAAAGGCAATGTAGAGGATAATATCTTCTATATGGGGGTCAAAGTCAGAGATGGTAAAAATGTAATCATGACTTGAACCATTAAAAAAACCTTCAAAAAGATTTTTTATTGACAATTTATCAAATTATCTAAAAAAAACTTTTACTATGAACAATAATCAAATGTTGATATATAGCTAGAAAAAAATAGCATAGCAACATAGTAATGAAGGCAGAAATAAATAAATATTTGTCATATTTGTAAAACTAATAGGGATGCAGAACATTGTTATTGCGCATTATCAAGCAAAATGCATCTCTTTAACTGATCAAGCTAAATATATAATAGTTCAGCCAGAAGGAACACCATAACATATTAGAAGATAACCCAAACTGAGTTCTAGTTTCACCGAGAAAAATGGCTTCATTGGGGGAATGTTTTAATTAAATCGCCCAGTACTTATCTGGTGCATATTGAAAGTAATGGCTTGAATCTCAATATGGATTTTGTATCAAACCTTTCAAGTCTATGAGATAATAATCAAAAGCTTGAGCAAATTCAAACAGCAGGCATACTCGCAACTCATTATCTAGCTCTGAAAGATATAAAGGAAAAAACAATAAATACATCCAAACATTTACAAACATGATAATAAAATATAATTAGCTAGGACTTACATAAAAACATGACCCAAAGCCCACAAAAAAACAAACAAACAAACCAGCAGAAACCCACAAGAAGCTTACATAAAATGCAGACCTTAAAAATGTAAATAAACCACATTGCTGCACAGACCTCAGTGAACATCAGGGCATGCTGAAGAAAGCGTATCTATTCTTGCTAGGCTCTATGACAATCACTAACGGGGGAACCAATGGAAAAGAGATACAGTAAAATTCAAAGAATCTAATGAAGTGAAATGCTATGAACCCAATATGCAAAGAAAACATCTCTCACAATTTTCTTTAATTTCTAATTTACAAAAGAAACTGTATCATGATCCAATCAATATCTTAGGCCTGGATTTTCCATTCTTGCAGATTTTTCATTCATGCAGATTTACCATTCTCTTTCAGAGATTTACCATTCTTACCTTATCGCCGCCAGCGGATACTACTGCGCCTGCCTCCTCGCCGCCCCGACTCCTCCCCTCCCAGCTCCAACTCCGCTCCTCTCCTCCCTGACTCCGCCCCAACTCCGCCCCGACTCCGTTCCTTTTCACATGCATTTGGCTTAGAAAATGACCCCCTTAGTGACAGACAGTTTTATAAACAGTTATTGCAAAAGATTCAGTGAATTCAGGCTGTCAGCCACATAGGTACTGTCCATTAACAAACTATCCATAAGTTTAAATACATACAGAGAGGGTTCCTTTTAGAGCTGTAATCATACTCACAGAACTATGTTATGAACCAAATGACAGCCTTATTAGCAAATTTGATATTCACAGCATAGATTGATTCAAATGTCTTATTAACTTTGAAGCTGTCAATAAAACAAACACTGGCCTAACAGTAATATTAATGTCTACACATCCCAATGATCTTAGTAGGCAGCATTAAACATAGAAACATAGAAATGATGGCAGAAAAGGATCAATGGTCCATCCAGTCTGCCCAGCAAGCTTCCCATGGTAGTATCTGCTGCGCCATGCAGGTTACCCCCATGGAGCAGTCAGTGTTGCTTAACGTGCTTTGATTATGGATTTGGCCATAGAAGCAGTCCTGTGGTTTTTCCTTAATGTTTGTGTATCAGTACCCCAGACTGTAAAAAAAAGTCATGGCTCATTTTGGTTGTTTCTTAATCCAAATTCCTCTTTCCTTCCACCCTCCCCACCCCCTGCTTTGAAGCAGAATGTGATGTTGCAGTTGCATCAAAAGCAGCAAGGCTTAAGGGTAGTAACCCCATGCCTTCTGTTAAGGTTAATAACTCCCATGCTTATCAGTTCCCCAGACTGTAAATGTTGGGGCCCTCGATGGTTGCTGACTAAATCCAATTCCACTTTTCCCCTGCCGTTGAAGCAGAGAGCAATGTTGGAGTTGCATCAAAAATATCGAGGTTTATCATTAAGGCTCCTAACTGCCACACCAGCAAATTATCCCCATGCACACTTTGTTTCATTTAGGACTTGGCCTGTTCTTTTTCCCTTATGCCTGCATATCAGTATCCCAGACTATGGAAGTCGGGGACCTCGGTTGTCGTCTGAATCCAATTCCTCTTTTCCTTCTGCCATCTAAGTGGGGAGAAATGTTGCAGTTGCATTAAAAGCATCAAAACATACTGGTTAAGGGTAGTAATCCTCATGCCTTCTGCTAAGCATAGTAGCCACCGTACCAGCAAGTTACCCCCCCTGCATGCTTATCTCATTTCTGTCTCTAGCCATTAGTCACAAAATGGAAAAGATTCAAAGTCCATACATCATTAAAACCTTTCAGATCACTAAAGGTCTGCATAATTTCTCCCCTGCACTTCCTCTCTTCCTGGGTCTACATATTCATATCCTTCAGCCTCTCTGCATAAGTCTTCTGATAAACCTCATAGGTCTTCATAAATCTCATGTCTTCATAAACATCATTGTCCCATTGGTGTTAATCAAGTAAATAACGAGCCAAATAAATGCTTCCCATTCGATAACTTGGTTAAGGCCGCCTGATTGTAAGGTGTTCCATGTATAAATAAAATGCTGTTCATATCACACTAGAGTGTGAAATATTACTACCACATAGTAAATGAACCTGCTGAAGAATAAAACATGTAATATCAGATTCTGTGTGCGACATAGAAAGCCAATAGTCAACTATTGGAGAGTGTTTTACATGTATGAATAGTGCTCCTATATTCCATAATACAAGGATGAATAGTATGTTTAAGTTGTCCACCATAAATCATTTGAACATGGAAATATGATGGCATTTACAACTCGCTGAGAAGTGCATAAATGTTTTTATGTATCTTGCCATGAATAGTGTAGTTTGTTATCATTTTTTAAATAATAATAACAAAGAATTAGAGTTTCAATATGAACTTGAACTTTTGCAAATCTCATGGATTAGTTTTTAAGTGAGAACTACTGCAAACTAATTTTTTTGACACCAGGCATAAAAAGCAGAAAAAAGTAATAACGTCACTTTTTAGAGAATATGTCATCACTTTAATAGGTTAATTATTTAATAAATGTTTTAAAAAATTGAGTCAGCATTACCAGGATCCAGATTTATAGTGCAATTTTACTTTTAGAAGTGAGGCTTCTAAAACTGGATTTTTTTTTCTTTTAATTTTCTTTGAAAATGAAATTAAGAAAAAAATAACATCTGTTTTTTTTTTTTTTTTAGTCAAGGGAAAGGAAGATAATTGCTCTTACCAGGAAAGCAGCTTGGCAATTAGCATAAATCACAAAACAGTTCTGTGGTATTCTACTATACAAAGATTCATTTTTTTCTAATTGAATACAATTTATTATGGGGTGAGCACAGTTTATAATAATTTTACTTCAGAGAGCCTGTCATTGTCAGGCTATTTTTTTCTAGTTTACACTATATTATATCTCTTTCATGTCATGCTGCTCTGTAGAAGATCTACATTAAGGGGCTGATTTTAAGACCTGCTCAGGTCCATGTGCATGCGGCTTCCCGGCGCATGTGCATGGACGTGTGCGTTGGCGTGGTGGATTTTAACATCCACGCACGCATGTGCGGGCAGGTAGCCTACTCTGCTCATGGGGGGAGGGAATTTTAAAAGGCCATGCACGGAAACAGGAGTGGAGACTTTAGAATCATGAAGAATGGTTCTCACTCTTGTTACTTTTTGAACTATTTGAAGAAGAAGCTCAAACCCTACTAGCAAGATGATAAGGAATAAATCATCTATTTTTATAAGTTATAATGAGCCACTGTTATTTTTATCTTATGCATTATGATGGATGATGTCTTTTGTTATAAAGGCACTACTTAGCCAAAAAACTATTATCCAGCTAAACCGTTATCCAGCTAAGTTGTGTAAGGGGCAGGAGTATAATGAGGAGGATCTACTTATTTGGCTGTCCAGCTAAGGGGGTAATTTATAGGGGTGTGCATTCGTTTTGAACTTAAATGGAAAACGCAACTTTTTTTTTTTTAACTTAAAAAAAAGATGAGGCTTAAACGATCGGATTTCCAACTTATTCAACATAGCTATGAGTGCATTCCTCCTGACCCCCCCAAGCTGGCCAAAAGTGCCTTTTGAGCCCAACGAGGGGTCCGGGAGCGAACCTGAGGGGAATCACGTGACGCCGCGTCACTCCAACGTGACGCCGACGTCACGTGCTCCTTGCAAAGGAGTACAGGAATGGCGTCCTTACCCCGCTGGACCACCAGGGAGTTTTGGTAAGTCTTGGGGGGGGGGATTAAGGCGGGTGAGGGGTTTAAATTTTTATTTGCACATATGGACATAGACTCAACTTATGGAATTCTCCATATGTCCATATTGACCGCAAATGGGACCCCCTTTCGACTTATGGACTTATGAACTTAAACTTTTGGTCTGCACATCCCTAGTAATTTATCAAACTGCTATATGGCGTTTTCGCATGCAATAAGGCATTTTTGCATGCAAAAAATGCCTTTAATGCATGCGAAAATGCCATAATGCATAGAGGTAGATCTTCAAAACATACGTGTGCGCGTACTTTTGTTCGCGCAACCGGCGCGAACAAAAGTACACCAGATTTTATAAGATACGCGCGTAGCCGTATCTTATAAAATCTGGGAGGATTTACGCGCATAGGGGTTTTAAAATCTACCCCATAGTGTGTTGCAAATTAGAAAAAGTGGAGGAATTTGGGGCAAGCTTCATGATTTGTGAAGCCATATTGCATGGCTTTAACTACACCTTTTTCATTTGTGTAAAGCCATGTGATAGGACTTTATTGCACTGTTTCCCTGGAGAGCCAGCCTAGCTATTAGGGCCCTTCTACAACCACTGCGGGGGGGGGGGGGGGGGGAGAGAGAGGGAGAAGGAGGGACTAGGGAGAGAGAGAGAGAGATTATCAATAATGCACTCATACTAGGTAAGTATTTATACCTCTATATGAGGCCCATCTAGTCACTCGAGGTGAGGTTTAGGTATTGGTGTAGGGTTGGGGCAACTTTGACATTCAAAGTGAGATGTACGAATAGAACAGTGCTCTCTTGTGAAGATTTGATGACCTTTGGAGTGAGGAAACTCACCCATAGATGAGATTTGTACAATGTTCTCTCAATCTAACCTAGCTCAGTTCAGGTAAATAGTCATGAAACCACCCACAAATTTGCCTGGGTAACAAGACGTTAAATTCAGTCAGCTTGCTTTTGGGCTGAATATCAAGATGAAGTTACCCAAACAAGGTTTTATTAAAAAATATATTTATATTCTGCTTATAATGGGAGCTATTCCAAATGGCACCGGCTCCATTTTAGTCTTACCATGTGACAGGGGCTGCCCAATGGCACTGGTAGCCCCTGTCACAGGGTAAGGGCAAAGGGCAGCCGGGCCATTTTGACTAATAGTAGCTCCCAGCCAAGGAGCAGGAAGTCACTCCTGGACGCCCTGCTAGACCATCTTAGATACTGAGTGAGCCCTGGGGAGGGTCAGGGAGTGGGGGGATTATATTTAAATAAATGGGAAGGATTGGGGTGGATTTGGGGTTTGTTTATTTTTGTGTGCTTTTTTTAGTTCTCTCACCCCAAAAAACGTTAGGGGAAACAACATGAAATTTTGTGATTTTTCCTATCATTTTTTTTGTTTTCCCCAAAATGCAGTGAAATAGGAAATATAATTTGTATTTCCTATTTCATTGCAGTTGACTTCCCACCTCTACTGAACACACAACACAGTAACCCCAAAATCCTTTGCCGCTAACTTAGGCCTGGATTCATCATTCATCGCTGAATGATGAATTCAGCTAAAATGGAGGACGGGGGGGGGGGGGGGGCAGCCTGCGAATGCCCGCCGCCTTTGCACCACTGCGGTGTGCCGACTGCCGGTTTTTGCATCGAATAGCGCCACCGTGAAAGGTAACATTATCACTGGCAATGAAGACACCCCCAACTCCATCCCCTTCCCTCCCCAACCCCCCTCCCCCTAATTTGCATGCTATCGCACGCGATACAGCCGTATCGCGTACGATAAGCCTTTGATACATGACCCCATTATTCCCAGCAGCATATCCAATGGTTACCCCCTCCTGCTTAACAAACTTATGTAGAGTTGCAGGGCTTAGCAAGGTGAAGAAAGGGTTTCACATTTCTGTTTCCAACAATATGGAAGACACCATCCTGCTTTTGTGTGCTGGCTGTCACTTCTAATGCAACTTCTCCTAACTCTGTGGTGCCAGCATTCCTTCTCTTTGTTTATCTTTTTATTTTTTTTAAATTCTTATATACCGCACGAATATGGCAGGTATCTGCCCGTCTAGGCGGTTTACAATATTACATTCATAAAATCAGGACAAACAACATTTAAATACACTTTGAGTACTTCAGGTGTGGTAAGTATATCTAGTCAGTTTAGCTGAAGTTCCTGGATGTTGAACGCTTTATTAAAGAGGTAAGTTTTCAGTTTTTTCTTGAAATCTTTGTGATTTGCTATCAATCTTATGTGTTCAGGTAGAGCGTTCCACTGAATTGGACTTTCCACTGTTCTATGCCCATGTGGTTCAAAGAGCTGATCTTCAAACCGCACAGCTGCTGTGGATAGAGGTGCTGCTACCAGTAGAGAGGAGCGACCAGTTTAAAAGATGTGTTCTCTCCGAGTCCACGTGATAAATCTGCAAGAAATCAGAGGTTGGCAATGGTTTCAAAGGTGCCAACCCAGAACACCTGTGCCTTTAAAGGGGCAAACACTAAGTAGGTAGCATTTGCCTGAGTTGCCTCTCCTGCAGCAGGTCCATCCAGCACAGCCCCTGTTTGGCCCGCTGACGCCAGCAGTGCCCAGGTGGACCTTGTCTCCCGGCACCCCGGGTGACTTCCCAGATTCCCCTAGTGAAAGACCAGCTCTGAGTCTTTGAAAGGATGAGAGCAGCAAGTTGTTTTCTAAAAGTTTATTTAAAGGAATCTGTGGTGAGAGATCGGGACAAGAGGAATTCAAGAAGTAGGGCTGGAAGCCTGGGCAAGGCTACCTGTATGGGATTTGCATGGTCCTAGAATCCAGAGGTATGCTGTAATAGAACCAGATTTAAAAATAATAATAATAATAATAATCATAACAGTCTTCCTTCATTTAATTACAAAACTGAAAAAGGGAAAAACATTTCTAAAAAAAGGATAATGAGGGGAGAAGATGTTGAAAAGATCAGTAATGTTCTCAGGCAGGAGGCTAGGTACGGATTCCAAGCCCTGTTTGAAGCCCAGTTACCCAAACAGATTGAGAATAAAGGATCTTTTCCATCCCTCGTTAGGCACTCAGAATACATTGTTTTGTTTTGTTTTGTTTTAATTCACGGGTCATCCCAAATACCCCTTTATGTTCTTCTTCATACAGCTCTGAATCTGGCAGAACCTAGTCCTGTGTGGATCTTGTTGCTCATTGTCCCTCCAGTGTGCTTATTAATGCGTCTGGCATGCCACGCGTGTTCCTCAGCATCGTTTCATTAAAGAATAAAGATGCTTTAATGGCCTCGGAAATTAGACTATTCCAGAGCTCACTTTTTACCCTCTTCTTGAACATCACCTATTCTCACAATATTTTTTTTTTTTGCTCTGTTCCTTAAAGCAATTTATATCTATATCTCTGTCTATAGACAAAAGGGATGTGCTTTTAATTGAAATGCCATTTCATGTCATTTTTTAAAAAATGAAATGATAGAAAAAGCACAAAGTTTTATGTTTTATGTTCTGTTGTTTTAGTGAGCACTATTTGCTGAAATCTAAGAAACCCTCCCCCCACCCCCACCCCCAGGTGAGAGCTTCCTACAAATAAAAAAAAAAATATATATATATATATATAGTCAGATTCAGCGGTGTATGAAGAAGAGCTTAAAGGAGTACTTGGGATGACTCAAGAATTTAAAAAAAATGTATTCTGAGTTCCTATTATTTTAAAGAGATAATCAAATTCTCTTTTAAATGAAAGAGATCATTAGTGCATCTTATAAAAGTCTCTTAAATGTTAAGATGCCATAGCAGAGAAATATCCCTTCAATGAAAGCTCCTTTTTTTTTTTTTTTTTTCATTTATTCGCAGGAGAAAGATATATAGAAATCAGAATCCTTAATTTCAAGCTTGTGGTCCAAAGAAAATGCTCTTTTCGAGGGCGGTTTGGTAATTATAATCCTCTTTTCTTTCCTCTCTTTTGTTACCGAAACAAAAAAAATGCGAGGAATCTAGCTGATGTGTTCGCGAGTGAACAGGAAAGTGAAGTCGTTTTCCAGCTCCCGGCACAATGCTTGCAGAGTCCACCTGCTGGAAACTGGGTGGTTCGTGTCAGAAAGGGAAGGTCATGGCAATTTGGAAACAGCTGAAAGCGAAAGGACGGCTTTTTCCTGCCCCCTTACTCACCGCACCAGTTTGCCTACCTCGTTACATGCCAGAATGTTTGATTGATATGTTTGCTTCGGTCACGGATAATTTTAACTCATAAATTAAGCAGCTACTGCTTCCACACCATTGTATCTCTACCCATGGGGCAAATCAGTGTTCCGGATTTGCCTACACTGGGCTGACCTGGGAGTCATAGCAAGCCTTTGTCCGCCTACAAGTAGGCGGCAAGCCAGTTTTTCACAACTCGCAAGCTTGTGCAATCTTTGACTTTTTTTTGCCTTAATTGTAGGTTTCCCTGAGGTAGAGAGCTTTTTATTGCTACCGTATAGCTTTTTAGGAACCCAAGGAGGTGAGAAGTTTTGTTAAAGTCTTTCTAAATACCTTTGAAATGCAGAAGATTTAAATGGATTATTGGCTGCAGACAGAATGTAAATGACTTTTTTTGCAGTTCATTGTTTGCTTTAGTCTGAAGATCATTTACTTTTGCACTCACGCTGCTGTTCAGAATCAGAAAGTTTTTAGATGTAATGCGGTATGACAAGAATATCTGAACTATAAAATAGGTGGAACCAAAGGAATGGCCATTTCTGACTGAAAGAGATTCTAAGCAAATAAGGAGGCAAAAATCAAAGCTCTTTTATGTTGGTAAACGCATTTTTATTACTGCATACTCCATTTAGTGTGGGTGAAAGTATGCACACTGTTCCCAGGATCCGCACGTCTACACATTTTAAAAAGGGGTGGGGATGATGGGAGGATTTGTATTTTCAAATCACTGCAGTCCTTTTTAGTGCCTACTTTGCACCTGTTTGCAGGCAGGAACAAGGTGCATGCATCCTCCCTCATTTGCAATGGAAAGGCCTGGAGGCGCGTGCAGTCCCGCAGATGCAAAGTACCCCGCCTGCAGTATAAACAAATTGCATTCTTAAATTTGAGAACATGTTTATATTGCATTGGTTGAGGGTATTTACCCTGACTCATCGTTGATTAGCAATGACAGCGACTATATCAAATGCAATAAAAGAGAGAACTTTCTTTTTATCCTGCAGGTGAGACATCAAGAAAATGTCTACTTGGAAAAGAAACAGAACCATCTCCATAGAATGGAACATTACTTACATATTTTTCTCACCAAGCCAAGTCAGAAACACAAATCTACGATGAGCAATGAGTGAAATCATTGAATATTCAAAGCCAAAACCTTTTGTGACACATGAAGTCTGCTACCAGTTTAGAAATTATGCTCAGTGTCAGTTTTGATAATCCCTTCTTAACAAGTTATTAATGGTATTAAGCAGTCTGCCAGATTGATCTGAAACAAAGGCAGCATTTTGTTTTTCATAACCCCAAGCAGGGACCTGTCCAGAAGAGTTTACTGTTTTTATTACAGTAGCCTATATTGTTTTGGATAGGTCTAAAGAATGAACTTCACCCCTGTAGGAAATTAATGGACCATTGCATATGAAATTGTTTGGAATAAGGCTGATCCATTTATTTAAGATTTAATACACATTGTACAGTGCTTTAAGAGAACAAAAAAAAGATACCTTGTGTTTGAAATAGACTAAGAACCCAGTCTTTGAGATCTCAAAATCCATGTGTAGATTCTTTTTCTTCAAACAACCTTGGTGATGGACAGAATATCCATATTTAGGTAATATTAGAACTTGTTAGTCTTCACCATTATTCAGTCTGGCCTGTACCTCCCTCACCACCATCACAAACTACAACTGCATTTTATTGATAGAGTGTTGACAATTTTCACTTAGGTTTAGCAGTTACATCAAAGCAGATGTGTAATGGGCAATTCAGGAATATGGCAAAGAGAAATATGATTTTCCCATTGAATCAATTAGCCTTTTCCCTACTTTACCAGCTACACAGTTACAATAAATGGTCACAGGTCAGTTGGGAGGTTAAGTAAATATAACAGTAGGTAATGCAGTCTTTAAAAGGAGATAATATGTTGGTTTTACAAGAAGAGAATATGTTGGTTTTACTAGCTATAATCAAAACGATTCAAAGTTATACTCATAGCATTGAACCATTCTTTCAAGTAAAGCATCTATCTATTTTCTGTTGGCTTTAAAAGAAAGTGACAAAAAAATGTGTTATTTTGTGAAAGACATTTCATGAATTCACCACAAGTGTTCAAGAAAGTTTAAAACCAATAGGGACTGCAGTTCCCATGTCACATTCTCTGTTAGCAGGCATCTGCTTTGATCTTTTCAGATGATAGGCCATGCATCTTAGGAATTAGACAGTAATATGGATGTGGGCAGTGATTGATGGAGGAACATCTTATTTCAGCCATGCAGAGCACCCCGGGAAGGCTTATGCTGTTTTTATTTTTAACTGATCCTCCTGCTGAATGCAATCCAGAGAAGATCTTTGCTTCCCTGGCTTTGTTTTCTCATCAGCGGCAAGTTTGCAGCTCAGCAATTGGTCTTTATCTGCTTCCATGGACCATGGTGCTATGTAACACTTTGTAAATGAACTCCTTAGTCCCTTACCAGAAAAGTGTGAGAAGTCAGGAAGCTGGAAACTACAGGTGTGTGAGACTGATCTTGTTGGTAGAGAATTAATGAAATTATTGCTAAAGAAAAATATTGTTTAATATTTTGAGCCCCATCAGTCTGCAGGACTGAAAGCAGCCTAGATTCACTTAGACAAGCTTTTGCCAAAAAGCTCATATTCTTTCTGTGGTGTTTTAGCTCAGAAGAAGACAGCACATGCAATCTATTTTGATTTCAATAAGACCATTGATACCTTCCCACAATAAACATGGAAGTCAACTTTTTAAAATGCCTGAGGTGCTAAACTCAACACCAACACATAGTGAAGGCATTTGCTTAACATTTTAAGTGTTCATGCACCTACGGCATCCACAGAGCTGGCAATTAAGAACATAAGAGATTCATAAACAAGGTGAATAGTGTGATGTGAAGTAATGCAAGCAGGTGAAAGTGATATAATGGTTTCGATATTAATTGGGCTAGAGGTAACAAAGAATAGTGATATATAGGTTTCACCCTGAGCAGAAGAGGCTGATCAGTGATTGCCAAAGGCTCAGTCCTAGGGTTTCTTCTATGCGCTATAATGACATTACAGAGAGTCTTGAAGGGAAGGTAAAATGTTAGTTGAAACACATCTCTACAGCAATGTTAGCACTCCAGAGGCAACAATAAATAGAGGAAGAATGTGAGAAAGCTTGAAAGGTAGTCAAGAGTGGAGCATCTAAGATTTAGGGCTAAATGAAGTAAGCCATTGACACAAGGAGGACAATTTTGAAAATCACCTGAGTGAACAACAAATTGAGCAAAGTGAAATAGCTACTCTAACAATTTCCCTCCTCTAGTTGATTACAATTATGGATGGGCTGCCATAGTTTACATACTTTTAGCCAGGCTGTGAGGGAGTATTCTCAGAGGGAGGGAAATGGATCATTTGCAAGGCATTTTCAGAAGTACATGCACTTTGTAGACCCTCTTGGTCATCCACAGAGAAGAGTAGGTGGAAAATGTGCAGCTAATTTTAGCATGCCTATTTTACACTAATTTGCACAGAGAAGCTATTGAAAATTAGGATAAAATACTTCTACAAAAATTGCCCTTGTACTTTCCAAATATATGGGCAATTTGAAAATTGTGCCTTTTTGGGGGAAGTCCCTTATGACAGTAGCCCTTGGGAGGCACCACAGTGGTTTAGTCCTGTGTTTAGTAGGGATGTGCAGAGCAAAATTTTATGTTCATATTTTTTATGTCCGAAAGGGGGTCCCACTTGCGGCCAATATGGACATAAAAAAAATCCAATGAGTTGGGTATATGTACATATGTGCAAAAAAAAAATTTAAACCCCCTCACCCTCCTTAATCCCCCCCCCAGACTTACCACAACTCCCTGGTGATCGAGCGAGGAGTGAGGACGTCATTTCTGCAATCCTTGGCGAGAAGCATGTGACGTCGGTGGCACGTCGAGTGACGCGGCGTCACGTGATTCCCGGCTCGTTCGCGCCGGACGGCTCGTTCGGCCCAAAAGAACTTTTGGCCAGCTTGGGGGGGCCTCCTGACCCCCCCAAGCTGGCCAAAAGTTCTTTTTGGGCCGAACGAGCCGTCCGGCGCGAACTTGCCGGGAATCACGTGACGCTGCGTCTGAGTGACGCGGCGCCACGTGATTCCCGGCTCGTTCGCGCCGGACGGCTCGTTCGGCCCAAAAAGAACTTTTGGCCAGCTTGGGGGGGTCAGGAGGCCCCCCCAAGCTGGCCAAAAGTTCTTTTTGGGCCGAACGAGCCGTCCGGCGCGAACGAGCCGGGAATCACGTGACGCCGGCGTCACTCGATGTGCTGCCGACGTCACATGCTTCTCGCCAAGGATTGCAGAAATGGCGTCCTCACTCCTCGCTCCATCACCAGGGAGTTGTGGTAAGTCGGGAGGGGGGGATTAAGGAGGGTGAGGGGGTTTATATTTTTATTTTGGCTCAACAATCGCGATTTCCCACATATCGAACATATCTATGTTCGATATGTGGGAAATCCGATCGTTTATGTCGAATCAATTTTTTAAGTAAAAAAAAAATATGAGTTGCGTTTTACTAATGCGGTCAATCCGAATGCACACCCCTAGTGTTTAGTACAAAGACCCATAGAGAGTTTTTTGGAGTTGGAGTTTTAGATGTGTGCTGCAGGAATGATGCACAGTGTGAGTGACTATGGCTGCCTTGGAAAAATGTCTTACCTTAGAAGGAAAGCAAAGCACTGGTTCTTTCCAGTTCTTGTGAGTTTCTCTTTTTTTTCTTTTCCCAAGGAAGATGATTCTTCTCTCATTGCATTTGTCTCCAAAGGAAAGACACATTTTTTTTCACTGCAATTAGTTTTTTATGCATGCGGTAAGAACCTATAACATTTTTCTGCATTATTTTGTTTTTTACTGCATTAATTTGTTGTGCAGAAGTGGATTTGCTTATAAGCTTAAACTTTTCACTACAAATGAACAAAATAGTAAATTCAAATAATAACATTCCCTTCCCAGACCATAACTCAACTTATCTTAGTTAAACACACCTACACCTCAGATGTTATAAAACCTCAACAAAAACAAAATTACATTTCTCCACAGTTCAACCCACTGCAAAAATTACCAAACAAATTACCAAGCAAGTTTTAAATAATATCTTCTATATTAAGGTACTTAGTTCCCATCTGTAACATCATGAAATCAAAAGGCATACAGAGGTAGATCTTCAAAAGATATGCGAGCGCATACTTTTGTCGAGGCCTCCGGACCAGCGGGCTGGTCCGGAGGCCTCGACCATGCTCCCGGGCCCGCCCCCTAAATGCCGCGGGCACGCCCCCAAAACACTGCGTCGTTTCGGGGACGCCCCCGGACACGCCCCCTCCCGCCCCTTTTCGAAAGCCCCGGGACTTACGCGCGCCGGCGGCCTATGCAAAATAGGTGCGCCGGCGCGCGAGGGCCCTGCGCGCGTAAATCCGGATTTACACGTGCGGCCCTTTTAAAATCCGCCCCACAGGGTCCTAGACACTAAAGCTTAGCGTGCGCAGTAAGACCCTCTAGCATGCATATACATTTCTATGCTATATATTCTGAGAATAACTTTAAAAGAAGTGCGCATGATGGCATATAAACATGTATGTGGCCACACATAGTTTTGCCATATTACTTTATAACATGTGCATATCATACACATGCATATTATTAGATACGTGTACATTTAACAATATGCAAATCAATGAAAAATATTCTCTACATATACACACAAGAAGAGAAAAAGTGATTCTCATGTGATCTTGCTGAAGGCTGCACAGTTAATCTGGTTCCTATTTTGGCTAAGTTTAACAATCTAATTTAATCTAACTTTAATCTTTATTTTCCCAATAGATTCGCTGTATCACTGCTTTTTATTTCCCTCTCCCTCCCTCTCCCACCCCTAGAGTGTTTCCTTTTTAAATAGTTCTTCAAAAGACTTAGAATAATTGAATAATAATAATAAGACTGAGGTACCAACCTCTCAACTTGTTTATTAGCCACTATTAGCACAATATCCTTTATTCAGTGCAATCCTTTATTCAGGCCTTGGTACTTTATCCCAAGGCCTGTCATTTGGAGAATTAAGGGTTGTTCAATTTGCTTTCAGCTGTCTGCTATGAAAATGGAGCTAATGCACCTGAAAGAGATATTGTCCAAGTTTCAAATAACCTCCCTTCAAATCAGCATCAGAAATATTTCTCTCCCAACTCTCACAGAGAATTCAGAAACCCAGGTATAAATGGTATATATCGGGCTCTGGTAGTACAAGACCTATGACTCTTAGACACCCAATTTCCCCAATTTTGAAGTATTCTGTGAGTATCCCACAGAGAAGTTAGATGCCAGGATTCAGAATCCCAGGAATAATTGGATTATAGTCAGTTCTGGCAGAATATGGCCTGTGATGATCAGACACCCACTTTCCCTGCTGTTACTCTTATGTAATGTATTTTTTTCATTGGAAAATGAAGAAACTCCAGCAGCAGAATATAAAATGATGTCTGAAAGGGAAGTAGTCACCCAATGAACCCAAAAATTCTTCAACATGATCAAATATCATAAACGAAAGCAGCTTCTGCTGGGAGACTCAATAATCAGAGGAAGCAATTTGGGAGCTCAATTTGATGGGAACACAACAGTTAAATGCCTTCCAGGATCTTCAGCTAATAGAAATGCAAACCAGATAAACAATGTAATTACACAAGAAAGTAAGAACTCTAATATTAATCTTATCATCCATCTGGGTACTAATGACTTCACTAGACATGATGACAACAAACTACAGGAAGATTTCCAAAATCTAGGGAAAAATATTAGAGACATGGCAAAGATGTGAATCGGTTCTGGAATCGTTTCCAGTATCGTGTTCGTAGAACCGTGGGAAATCTTTGTTTCCCATGGTTCTGACCGATTTGTTTTTCGGCTGTCCTATGCTGAAAAAAAAACCCCACCCCGACCCTTTAAATCTAATTATTTAGAATCCCCCACCCTCCTGACCCCCCAAAATCTTTTCTAAAGTACCTGGTGGTCCAGCGGGGGTCCCGGGAGCGATCTCTCGCTCTCAGGCTGTTGGCTGCCAGTAAACAAAATGGCGCCAATGGCCCTTTGCCCTTACCATATGATAGGGGCTATTAGTGCCATTGGCCGGCCCCTGTCACATGGTAGAAGCAATGGACGGCTGGCACCATCTTAAAAAATGTGATAGGGGCTGGCCAATGGCACCGATAGCCCCTGTCACATGGTAAGGGCAAAGGGCCATCAGCGCCATTTTGATTAGTGACAGCCAATGGCCCGAGAGTGGAAGATCACTCCCGGGACCCCTGATGGACCACCATGTACTTTAGAAAAGTATTGGGGTGGTTGGGAGGGTGGGGGATTCTAAATAATTAGATTTAAAGGGTCGGGGTGGGTTTGGGGGATTTTGTCTGTGTGCCCTTTCTTCCCCCCCAAAAAAAAACGATAAGAAAACTACACAGAACTTTTGTGGCCTATTGCTTTCAGGGACCCCCCCGATACTTGACGGATTTGAAAATATCGTACAATATTTTCATCCATCAGAAATATGATTCACATCCCTAGCAAAGACTATTGCCTTTTCAGAAGTATTACCTGTTCATGGAAAGGGAAGGAAAGTTTATGCCATATAGATAAGTTCAATGTCTGGCTCAAAACCTGGTGCAAGGAAACTGGTTTTGAAGACATTGGAGGCTGGGGCTGTGTATGGGGCAATAAAAGATATTATGGTAAGGATGGCCATCATTTGTCTATGGCAGGAAAGAGGATGCTAACTGAAAAATTCAGATCATACATTATCAGGCATTTAAACTAGGGAGCGAGGGGGGCAGGAGGTGGCCAGTGAATTTGGCATGTCACCCCCTTGGAAAACAAGAAGATGGAAAAGAAAGTAACACAATCAGTTAGTTCAAAAAAGCAGAAAAGGTGACTAGGAAGATCATCTGGAAATCTATGACTACAAATGTTCTTAGTCTGGTCAACGAAATCCCAGACCTTTAGAACCTAATGGTGGAAGCAGACTTGGACATTGTTGCTGTTACAGAGACCTGGTTCATGAATTGTCATGATTGGGATATGGCCATTCCAGGCTATAACTTGTTAAGAAAGGACAGACAGGACAGAAAAGGGGGAGGAATAGCTCTCTATGTCAAAAACTGTTGCGCCGGAGGTGGACCATTGGGCTGACTTGGGGTTGACACTACCCATAGGAGGGATCCTACGGGTCCCCACCATCAGCAGACAGAGAGGGCTGATGGACAGAGGCCAGCTGATGCTTCACCAATACCAGCCCTTGTTTTCCGTGGGTTGCGCCTTTGGGTGCTGGGCCCGGCTGGACTTAGGTGGCTTCCGTCAGTAGTCTTTGATGGGTGGATCGAGGTCAGCCCAAAGATAGCAACTGTTATGTTTTGTAAGGTTTGGGTGGACTCTTGGACACTGTGGCAGCTGACCACGTCCACGGGGGAAGTCCCGTAAGTGACCACAGGTCAGGCTCAGCTCTGGACACACAGACACAGATTATATCTTTATTTAGACTGTTTGTGAAGCTACCAGAGGTGGCGGAAGTGAGTAGAAGATGGAGCCCGGCTGGGCTAGTATTCCTCAGGGTGCTGGAACAGCAGTTCCTCTGGTAGCAATGCTGTAGTGAAAAGAACTGAGATAATGAGTACAATAAGACATTCACAGAGTCCCCAGTATGGAGAAGCCCCGAGATAAGGAGAGCTGGCCCTCAAGGAGAGAGTACCAGATCCCTGGGAGCAGAGACTCGTTGGCAAGTACTCACGCAGCAGTTCCACATAGGAGATGGTGCTGGCACTGGAACGGAGGCAGGCCCTCAAGGAGCGAGTACCTGGTTCCAGGGAAACAGCTCTGAGAAGTAGATGGTAGTAGTACTCACAGATGGTGTCAGTAGCAAATTCTTCCAAGTAGAAGACACAGGCAGCGAGTCAGGGAACATGGACCCTCGAGGAGTGAATACCGGTTCCTGATAGTGACCTGAAAGAAGCAGAGAGGCCCCCGAGGAGCGGGTACCCCGTTAGCAGAAAAGAGTCCAATAAAAGTTGGAGGCAGAGTAGATGGGTACGGAGAGTGAATCCCATCCATAGGAAATCCCTTGCTAACTCAACGGCTAGCAATAAACAGTAGGCTGAAATATCCGGGCATCGTGACGTCATTACAGAGGGACGCCCATGAGGTTCGCACCATAGAGGAAATAAGAATGAGGGCCACACAGCGCACATGCCCTAAGGTACCTGAGGAGCATGGCGGGAGGCAGCGCCCAAGCCAGTCCAGGGATGCCAGAGAGTACAGCGGGCAGACACTGCGGCAGCCAGACGTCCACAGGGAGCAGGAGGAGTCGCAGAAAATGAAAGGTAGGTGGAGTGAAGCCGTCGGGCAGCGACGGTTGCAACAGCAACTAGTGTAAGTATCAGTCTGTACTGGACGAGGCGGAGTCCCAGAGACCCGGGTGCCAATAGGAACACAGTCTGACAGAGGGCGCCCGAGCAAGAGCAGGCCGAAGAATGAATGAACCACATCCAGGACAAAGGCTGAAGAGGCATCTTAAGCAAACTGGGATCAGGGCTGGCGGCAGTCTAAAAGCAGTGTCAAGCAAGGCTGAGGTCTAGACGAGGAGGGCGTCAAAAGGATAGTCAGATGAAGCAGACATCCAGGGCGATGCAGAGGTCCGGGGCTGGAGAGAGGCAATGGAGTAGTCAGGCAATGCAGAGGTCCGAGGCTGGAGAGAGGCAACGGAGTAGTCAGGCAATGCAGAGGTCCGGGGCTGGAGAGAGGCAATGGAGTAGTCAGGCAATGCAGAGGTCAAACCAGGTTAGCAATCCGAAGGAGAGACGAAGAACAGGAACAATGGAATAAGGAAACAGGAATGAAGAGGCAATGAGTACTTGACTAGCGAGGGGACCTGTTGCAAAAACAATTTGAGAGAGCGGAGCCTGGGCTTATATACCAGAGCTCTGCCGACATCATCATCCGTGGCTGTGGCCAGGTTCCCACCGAGGGCCTTATTTAAGGACTAGCTGTGCGTGTGCACACGAGCCTAAGGAGAGGCACAGCGCTGGTCAGGATGCCGTCTCTCCACGGGCCACGTGGAGAGGCCCAACACGGAACATCTGGAGATCAGCAAAGCCATAGGTACCAGGGGCGGCCCGAGGACAGAGCCGGTGGCCCACAGCCATCAGAGATGAGGGACCATATGCTGGATCACTTCGAATGAGGTGAGGGGGCTGAGCCGTGGGTCTGCCGCAGCCGGCGAGCGTAATAAAAACAATATCCAAGCAACTGAGTTGCAAGGCACGTAGGTTCATGAAGAAGCATTATGGATTGTCCTAAAAATAGAACATGGTGCTTCCATTTTTGCTGGAGTGATCTATAAGCCACTGACTCAAAAGAAAGAACTGGTCAGAGAATTCATCCAGGACATCCAAAAGGTGGGAAATAAGGAAGAATTATTACTAATTGGAGATTTTAATCTGCCAGATGTGGATTAGAGTATCCTTTCTGTGGATTCCTCAAGAAGTAGAGAGATCGAGGATGCCCTTGAAGGGGCTCTACTCCAACAAATGGTATCATAGATTGAGGGAGGGTATGGTACTCGATCTTGTGCTCGTGAATGGTGATAATGTCTCTAATGTTTGGATAGGGGCTTACCTGAACACTAGTGACCATCAGACGGTATGCTTTGAAATTACAAATAGAATACAGAGAAGTCACATCAAGCCCTGAGTTTTGAATTTCATAGAAATGGGCTTTATAAAAAATGGGGACGTACCTGGAGGAATAACTGGAGGGCTAGGAGAAAATGGGTGAGGTGGAATAAAATTAAAAGGAGTTATTACAAAGGGAACAAATCTATATGTTACAAAAGTAAACAAGAGCAAGAGGAAAAAGAAACCGATCTGGTTCTCTAAGAAGCTGGCTGAAAAAATAAAGGCAAAAAGATTATCATTCAAGAAGTTTAAAGGATCTCAAAAAAGGGAACACAGAGATGAATATCTGTTAAAACTGAGGGAGATGAAGAAATAAATAAGGAAAGCCAAAGGTCAAGCAGAAGAAAGGATTGCAAAAGAGGTACATTGAGGTGACAAAACATTTTTCAGATTTATCAGGGAAAGAAGGGAGGTCAGAAGTGATATAGTGAAATTGAAAGGTGGCATGGTGTAATGTGTTGAGAGAAATGAAGAAATGGTGGACAAATTAAACAAATACTTCAGTTTAGTGTTCATTAAAGAAGATCCTGGTGATGGACCATTGCTGGTTCACAAGACTATAAATGGTGTTGGGATAGACAAAACTCCATTTACAGAAGTGAATGTATGGGAAGAGATAGGCAAACTGAAAGTGGACAAGGACAAGGATGAGATAGTGAGGGAGCTCAGAGATGTGCTGGTGGATCCATTGAAGGACCTGTTCAATAGATCCCTGGAAATGGGAGTGGTGCTGTTGGATTGGAGAAGAGCAGTGGTGATTCCTCTTCATAAGAGTGGTAGCAGAGAGGAGGATGGAATCTGAAGGCTGATTAGTAGGGATGTGCAGATGGAAAATATTCGTTGGATTCGGTATTCGTATTCGTCGGGTCCCAAATACATTGCATTCGGTCAATGGGGGAAAACCTGATCCGTCCACTAGTTGAATTTTGTATTTGTTTACCATTACTGTTGTAAAAACAAAAATAAAAACCCACCCCAACCCTTTAAATTTAATTAACTACAACTCCCCATCCTCCTGCCCCCCCCCCCCAAGACTTGCCAAAAGTCCCTGGTGGTCCAGTGGGGGTCCTGGAGTGATCTCCTGCACTCATGCTGTCGGCTGCCGGTATTCAAAATGGCACCGATAGCCTTTGCCCTTACTATGTCACAGGGGCTACCGTTGCCATTGGTCGGTCCCTGTCACATGGTAGGAGCAATGGACGGCCGGCACCATCTTGTGCTCCTACCATGTGACAGGGGCCGACCACTGTAGAACTCATGGATAGTTGAGGTGTCTCAGAGGTAGTTCTGAGGAACAGGAGGCCTTGCAGGTTAGAACCCAGGAGCCGCAGAGCCAGCCAGAGGAGTGGGGTAGGCAAGGAGAGCAAGTCCCCAATGCATACACTGGCCCCCGAGGAACGAGTACCAGACAGGGTCCATGTCCAAGGCACGAAGCATAGTCTCAGGAACATGTAGGCAATCGTTGAAGAGGAACAAAACTTGTTGCCAATTCGGCTAGCTGAGGGCGAAAGTGGAATTTAAATAAACTGGTCTGAGGATGTCATCAACCGGAGACGCCCCAAGGTTTCTGCCAAGGAGGCTTCAAAGTAGGGGCCCAGTGGTGCGCGCCTAATAAGGCACAAAGTTGAAGAAGATGGTGGCGGCATTCAGGCCACCATGAGGAGTCCCAGGGAACGCGGCGGTGAAAGCTGGCCCAAGCCGAGAGCAGCCTGGCGAGGGCAAGAGAGCAGTGCAGGAAGTAAGTACATGCGGTCGCAGCCATCTGCGACCGACGGGCATAACACCCATCTATGGTATTATCAAGCAGTAGGGATGTGAATCATTTTTCAACGATTAAAATTATCGTCCGATAATTTTTAAATCGTCTTAAATCGTTAAAGAACACGATACAATAGGAATTCTAATGATTTATCGTTAAAAAATCGTTAATCGGGTTAGTGCGCACTAACCATTGTTAGTGCGCACTAACAGAAAATGATACAAATTGACACTTTTCAGGTCAGTTAAGGTCAGTTTAGGAATTAATATGTATTCCTATTGGTTGGCTGCCCTCTTATTTATTGATGTTACCAAGGTTCCCACTGAGGTGATGGTTGGGGGGATGGGAAATGGAAACGGTTGGTAGCTAGACAAAAAAAGTAATGTGATCAGTCAATGTGACTAGAACTTGTGCCCTATCCCTGATACCGGGAGTGTTGTGATCTTCCTGCATGCAGTGCCATATCCCTGATACCGGGAGTGTTGTGATCTTCCTGCACGCAGTGCCCTATCCCTGATACCAGGGGTGTTGTGATCTTCCTGCATGCATCAGGGTTCCTGCATGCATGCATCAGGGTTAGGGCACTGTGTGCAGGAAGATCACAACACTCCCAGTATCAGGGTTAGGGCACTGCGTGCAGGAAGATCACAACACTCCTGGTATCAGGGTTAGGGCACAAGTTCTAGTCACATTGACTGATCACATTACTTTTTTTGTCAAGCTACCAACTGTTTCCATTTCCCATCCCCCATATATTGTCAGTGGGAACCTTGGTAACATGAATAAATAAGAGGGCAGCCAATAGGAATACATATTCATTCCTAAACTGACCTTAACTGACCTGAAAAGTGTCAAATTGTATCATTTTCTGTTAGTGCGCACTAACAATGGTTAGTGCGCACTAACTCCCGGTTAGTGCGCACTAACTCCTGTTAGTGCGCACTGTGCGTGGCTGCACATGCATGTTATAAAAACGGGCGTACATTTGTGCGCACCGGGTAGCGCGCACAAATGTACCCCCACGCGCGTATGTTTAAAAATCCATCCCTCAGTGTATTTGGACTTCCAGCAGGCATTTGACAAAGTCCCTCATGAGATTCTACTCAGTAAATTAAAAAGTCATGAGATAAGAGGCCATGTCCTATTGTGGACTGTGTGATGTCTCCAATCTCTCCTCTGGCTGATATTAAGGTTGCAGTAAATTCAAAACACAGTCTGTACTCCAGTAGGTAGTTCCACTCTGCAGGAGACTCAAACATGAACGTTTAGGTTTCAAGTTCACCAGCCAAACAGAATCACTTTAGATTGATTGTGTCACCACTGAATAGAATTTCCAGCACAAGTTTGGTTCACACTCTGTCTGGTTGTGAAACAGCTGAATAGCCTTTAGAAAAAAAAATTACTGCTTCCAGTTTCCCTAGCTGGCATTGTGATAATAACAATAGCCTTCCACAGCATGTTTAAATCACAGTTTCTCAGGCTGGCATGAAACAGCTGAATGACATTTTAATCACTGCTTAACTCACAGTTTGGCTGGCTTTGGCTTGCATATTAGCATTCACAGTACAAGTTTAAATCACAGTTTCCCTGGCTGACTTATTTAATCTGGAGCAGTCTCTAAGTGGATCTGCCCTAGTTCACCACCCTCTTGTGGCTTAACCTCTTTCCTTTTTTTTTTTTTTTCTGAGATTTCATTTTCTTTTTCCCTTGGCTCAATGTATCAGCTATCAAAAGAGGGGGAAAAAAACATAGAAGGAAAAAGAACTCAGCCACCTCGTCCCAACAAATCAGGAATGTACTTGAATATCAGAGTTTGAAAAATGAAGTTAGTCTTTGTTGCTGGGCCTTTCTTCAGCTGTGTGTCTTTCCCTTTCTCAGGCTGAGTCCTCTGTTTCCATGGGCTCTTCTTCATTTATTTGGTCCGGAATTCCTGGTTCCAGTGTTTTCAGCTCCTCTAGTTCTGTGTTGGAGAGAAGAAACTCAATTTCTTTCTCCTCCTCTGTCCCTCTGACTCCACAGGACCTGCCCCCCTGCCCTGTCTCTTGAGATTCTGCCCCTTGGATGTTCTACTCTGGTCCTGAGATCCTAGCGGGGTGAAACTCACTAATTCATCTCCTCCCTCTTAAAAAGGCCTGACCCTTAGTTCTCACCTAGACCATATCTCAGCTCTATCCTAGGTGTTGAAAAACTGCCACGCTTTCCTTTCTTCCTCATTTCTCTACAGGGATGTTATTTGTAACTGTTGCATCCATCGCTGCTCGACGCCCTCACTTCGCCGTCCTTACCACTGTGGCGATTCCCTCTGGGTCTGATGGATGGTTAGCTGCCGCGGCGTCTTCTTGCCGTCTTCCTCCCGCGTCCCCGGAGCGGCATGACGCTGTGGTCCGCCATGTTCCTGATGACGTAGGGCGCGCGCGCTCCGAATGATGTACCAGCAAGGGCGCGAACCTCGAGGGCATCTCCCTGTACTGACGTCATCCACTTCCAATATAAAAGGTCTCAGAAATTGCTAACGGATCGAGTTAGCAAAGGATTTTGCTACCTAAGCTAGTCTGCCTCTTCGGACTTACCAGGGGTTCCCGCTCCTCGGGGGCCTCGTTCTCTTTTCTCTATTTCAGATTGCCGATAGGAACTGGTACTCGCTCCTCGAGGGCCCATGTTCCTGAACACTCTGAAGATTCTCTACTGCCTGGAAGCTAACACAGATAAGGACAATTATGAGTTACCATCACTCTCTCAGAGCTTTCTCTGGAACCAGGTACTCACTCCTCAAGGGCCTAATCCTTTCCAGCTACTGAGATTTCTAAAGACCTTATCTGAGATCTGTCATCCAGTTCTGGCTATGAACAAGGCATACCCTGTCTACTCACTATCTATAGTTTCTCTACAGCTCAGCAACCTTGGGATTGCGGTTCCAGTACCTGAGGGACTTCAGCCTTGCTGGGCATAGCAGCTCACTACTGCCACCTCTGGTGGTTCTACTAACCTGTCTAATAAAAGAATTATTTGTGTCTGTCTGCATACTCAAGCCTAGCCGGTGGTCCCTCTCAGGATTTCCTCCTGGGGGCACAGTCATCTGCCATCGGCCCAAGGATTCACCTATCTACTACAGCTGAGTGTCCTCTCCAAGCACGCCGCTGGTAACAGATGGCTACTCCTTTCCTACCAGGAGTCTTCAGCAACAGATTCATAACAGCTTGCTAACTCCACCTCCTTCAGGAGCTAGTACACAACAGAGCTTTCCTAACAAGATTGCTAACTCCTCCCCTTCATAGGAGTTTAACCATAACAGATTGCTAACTCCTCCCCTCTCAGGAGTCGAAGCATAAGAGATTGCTAACTCCCTAGCAGATCCTCAACAGATTGCTAACTTCTATCTGATGTCTCCGCCCATCAGGCATCAGATCCTTAATAGTAACCCACCTAGAACTGTAGATAGGCAAGCTCTATACTCAAACAGTAACAACCCTACCTATGAATATGCAAAACTGCAAATATTACCATGGGCCCTAAAACTCGAATACAACCCCTGTTAGGAAAACAGAACAAGTCCGTATGTAGCTAACTCTCTAAAATGATCATTAGTTGCCTCTATTTTTAATGCTGTTAAAACTGTACTGTATTCATAATTCATGTAATTTGTATTTATATGAGTTTTCTTTTATCAATTTTTATAATGCAGAGAGAAAGACCTCAGAACTGGTAAAAAAAAAAAAAAAAAGGGTCTATGACCTCTAATTTTTCAAACCAGTGAACTCAATCACAGGTCTTTATTGTCTCTTATTTTTAATTTAAAATAAAAATGTAATTATTTCAGACTCATTTCTGTAAGAGTCTTTATGTGGCAATTTATGTTCTCCACATGTTTGTCTCACATTCCCATCGGGAAACAATTCATTTAAAAACTTATGTTCTCCACAAGTTTTCACATTCCCATTGGGAAATAATGCCGAAAGTCTTATATTATGGAATGTCCAGCTGAAAAAATTGCCGATGTCACGGCTACTTGCAATGGTTTCAGTCACTGCTATATTGTCCGGCAACTTATGCTCACATTATAAGCCCATAATCTTTGTATCTTCTGGCTTCTAAATGGAATGTGTTGTGGTTTCAGAAATTGTCTAAACCTGACATCATATAGCCCGACATCATATAGTAGCAAATTCTAAGCTTGTTACAGTGTTACTGGTTGTCAACATGTTTGTGCTACAAATCATCACCAAAGCACTTATCTGAAACTTGTTGTGGTTTTTCTTTTGCTGCAACAAGTCAGTGCCGCACATCACCACCAATGTTAACATTTCGCCTAAAGCTTTCTCAGGGCGGGTTCTGTGAAATAATGAAATAAACATGACAATGATAGTAATCATTAATAGCTGCAATATTTTAAAATTAATTTTTATATGGTCTGTACTCACGCTCCTCTCTCGGCCTTTGAAAAATCGGGCTTAGTTGTGCCAACAAACATGATTACGGTTTTTAAAGCTATCCTTGACTTGAAAAGTGACCAATCAGTGATCACGTCTAAGCGTGAAACGTGCTTATGTGTCGTCATAATGAACAAGGATGATTATATCCATGAGATAAACAGACAGATTGAAGATCAGACCACTTATCGTAAATTGCCCAGAAATCCAACAAAAGAATTACAGAGAATTATTAAACACCATACAGATGAGGCAAAAGAGAGAGGTTTTCTCACACACAAGGAATATAATTTTTTGAATCCCAGACATCCGAAAGTACCAACTATATATTAGGGATGTGAATCGTGTGATCAATCACCTTAACGATCGATTTTGGCTGAGGGGGGGGGGGGGGAATCTGATCGTCTTAGTTTTTTAGGTTAAAAAAATGTTTTATCGGGGGAGGGGGGAGGGAGGGAAAACCGGCACACCAAAACAACTCTAAAACCCACCCCGACCCTTTAAAATAAATCCTCCACCCTACTGAAACCCCCCAAAATGTTTTAAATTACCTGGGGTCCAGTGGGGGGGGGGGGGGGGGGCCCGGCATGATCTCCCGCTCTCTGGCCACGGCTGTGTTAAGAGAAATGGCGCCGGTGGCCCTTTGCCCTTATCATATGACAGGGCAAAGGTAGCGCTGGTGCCATTTTGGTTCCTGTGACCCAACATCACGAGTGCAGATCACTCCCGGACCCCCGCTGGACCCCCAGGGACTTTTGGCCAGCTTGGGGGGGGCCTCCTGACCCCCACAAGACTTGCCAAAAGTCCAGCGGGGGTCCGGGAGCGACCTTCTGCACTCGGGCCGTATTGCCAATATTCAAAATGGTGCCGGCACTACCTTTGCCCTCACTATGTCGACATAGTGAGGGCAAAGGTAGCGCCGGCGCCAATTTGCCCTCACTATGTCAACATAGTGAGGGCAAAGGTAGCGCCGGCGCCATTTTGAATATTGGCAAATTGGCCCGAGTGCAGAAGGTCGCTTCCGGATCCCCGCTGGACTTTTGGCAAGTCTTGTGGGGGTCAGGAGGCCCTCCCAAGCTGGCCAAAAGTCCCTGGGGGTCCAGCGGGGGTCCGGGAGCGATCTGCACTCGTGACATCGGGTCACAGGAACCAAAATGGTGCCGGTGCTACCTTTGCCCTGTCATATGGTAAGGGCAAAGGGCCACCGGCGCTATTTCTCTTAACGCAGCCATGGCCTGAGAGCGGGAGATCGTGCCGGGACCCCCCCACTGGACCCCAGGTAATTTAAAACATTTTGGGGGGGTTCGGGAGGGTGGGGGAATTCTTTTAAAGGGTCGGGGTGGGTTTTAGGGTTGTTTTGGTGTGCCGGTTTTCCCGCCCTCCCCCTCCCCCGATTTACGATTTTTGACGATAAATCAGGGGAATTGTTATTGTATCGCGGCTCTAACGATTTTTGACGATTTAAAATATATCTGACGATTGTTTTAAATCGTCAAAAAACAATTCACATCCCTACTATATATATCGTGCCTAAAGTACACAAAACCTTGGTAAATCCTCCTGGGAGACCTATTATCTCCTCGAATGAATGTTTGTTGGAACCACTGTCCAGATTCATGGATTGCTTCTTGAAAGAATTTGTACCTTTAATTCCATCATATATTAAAGACACTAGTCAATTTCTTAAAATCATTGAAGAAAGAAAAGAAGATATCAGAGACAAATGGCTAGGCACATTAGATATTAAATCATTATATACCTCAATGCCGCAGGATGAAGCATTAAAAGTCATAAAAAAATTATTTGGAAGAAAGAATGAAACCACACAAGATACCCAGTGATTTTTTATTGACGTTAGCCACTATCGTTTTAACCAAAAACTTTTTCATTTTTTGACAGAACTATTATCAGCAAATCTCAGGAACAGCGATGGGGGCCACCATGGCCCCATCAATAGCCTATCTATTTATGGCAGAATTTGGAAAGGAATGGATATACAACTCACCGTTTTTCTCCAGAATCTTTCTCTACAAGAGATAAATAGTTGATATCTTTATTCTCTGGAGTGGCAGTGAAGTAGAATTATTACAGTTTTTTAAATGGCTTAATACCTGCGATGAAAAAATTCAGTTTACTGTGACGTATAATTTTTCCAGGATCTCTTTTTTGGATGTAGCTATAGAGAAGACTATTTGTGGGAATATTGTCACCAGTGTTTATAAAAAAAAAGCACTGACAGAAATACCCTGCTACATTTTCAAAGTGCACATCTGCTACCTCTAAAAACTAGCTTACCCTTCTCGCAATTCTTAAGATGCAAAAGAAATTGTTCTAATAATGAGATATACAGACAGCAATTGGCACAACTGAGCACAGATTTAAAGAAAAGAGGTTATCCGAAAAAAAGTATAAGCAGTGGTTTCAAAAGAGCTCTTTATTACAATAGGGAAGCTTTATTATCTCCTCAATCTAAAAAGGAAGACAGTAATATGGTAACGTGCATTACCAGATATTCACCTATGTCTAAGAACATCATAAAGGCATGCGTAAGCATTGACATTTGATTCAAATGATTCCTGGTTTTGAAGAGCTTGAATTTAGGGTGGCATTCTCGAGAGGGAAAAATTTGAAAGATATTTTATGACCATCAACTTTGAGAGATTCAGAACACAGTTTACAAACTTTAGATGGGGAGATTCTACAAGGCCCCTATAAATGTGGCCACTGTAAGATTTGTAATCAAACAATTGAAATAAAGACAGGCTTCAGCATTTCACCACATGTCAAACTAATGTTGTCATCTACATAATCATTTGTCCATATAATAAAATATATATAGGTCAAACTATGAGAAATCTAAGTTCTCACATCAGTGAACATAAGAGCTGTTTAAAAAATAAAAGATTGACAGCACCAATTGTAGAACACTGTATTTCCAAAGATCATAAAGTACAAGAATTGTGTTGGTTTGCAATCGACCAGATACGTTCAGATTCAAGAGGTGGCAACCGGGAGAGATCTTTGTATCGGCGAGAACAAGAATGGATTTATAAATTACGCTCAGAAGAGCCCGATGGACTCAACAGTAAAACTGAACGGACCAGTTTAATTCGCTAGTCTATTTACATACTCCATTCTTTTTTATGTCTGAGATATCAATTAATATATCAGTTGATGAGTTTACCTCGCTATTTGATTCAAAGGATATTTAATTAATCAAAAAACATTTCATGTAAGTATGTTTCACGTTTAGACGTGATCACTGATTGGTCACTTTTCAAAGTCAAGGATAGCTTTAAAAACCATAGACATGTTTGTTGGCACAACTAAGCCCGATTTTTCAAAGACCGAGAGAGGAGCGTGAGTACAGACCATATAAAAATTTATTTTAAAATATTACAGCTATTAACAATTACTATCATTTCATTATTTCACAGAACCCGCCCTGAGGAAGCTTTAGGTGAAAAGTTAACGTTGGCGGTGATGTGCGGCACTGACTTGTTGCAGCAAAAGAAAAACCACAACAAGTTTCAGATAAGTGCTTTGGCGGTGATTTGTAGCACAAACTTGTTGACAACCAGTAACACTGTAACAAGTTTAGAATTTGCTACTATATGATGTCGGGCAGGTTTCAGGTTTAGACAATTTCTGAAACCACAACACATTCCATTTAGAAGCCAGAAGATACAAAGATTATGGGCTTCTAATGTGAGCATAAGTTGCCGGACAATATAGCAGTGACTGATAGAGATGTGAATCATGTGCCAGATCATCTTAACGATCAGATTCGGCTGGGGGGGGGGGGGGAATCTGATCGTTAAGATATGTCAATTGGAATCGTTTCCGATTCCAATTCACATCGCTAATTTTTTTTTAGGGATGCTCGCGCCGCTAAAAAAAAACCCACCCAAAATGTGAGAGAGAGAGAGAAAGAGAGAGAGAGAGAGACTGGCCATAATAGCATGTCCCATACATACGTATTTATATCCCTAGGATAGGCCACCTAGTAACTCGAGGTGGGGATTAGATAAGGGTGTAGGGGGTTAGGGGCCACTTTCACATTCTACATGAGATGTATGAACAGAACAGTGGTCTCTTGTGAAGATTAGCTGGCCTTCGGAGTGAGGAAACTCCCTCCAAGATGAGATTTGGGCAAGGGTCTCTCCCCACCTCGAGTTACTAGGTGGGCCTATCCTAGGGATATAAATACGTATGTATGGGATATGCTATCATGGCCAGTCTCTCTCTCTCTCTCTCTCTCTCTCTCTCTCTCTCTCTCTCTCTCTCTCTCTCTCTCTCTCAATAATACCACTTCACAGGCAGGCTAACCCAGCCCTCTCTCCACATTACACCATACAATATGGTGTGAACACATTTTTGCATGTCTTAAAGGCCTATCGCATGCAAAAACACCTTACTGCATTTTGATAAATGACCCCCAACGTTTGGCACTTTGCTTTAAGGGCTGAGTATCAGTTCCTAAGCATGCTATATTTGATTTGATTTAGCAGCTCTACTTTTTGAGAAACTAGAAAACGTAAGTAATCTGATTCATTCTTCAAATATACACCAATAGATATAGCTCCTGTTGCCTTCACTACGGTTCACATACCTAATCCTCACCCCACTAGCCGTTTATTATATTGTACAGTGACACCCTTATATGCCCCTCTGTTCCATGATTTCAATTGGTGCAATACCTTAGCGTCAACCCCTACTTTTCTGTTTCTTAGTTCAAGACCTAAGCCTAAGCCTCTGCGACCACGGATGTATTATATTTACTCTCTCTGGGACACTGTTTTCTGTACAAATGTTAAATGTTGTTCTGCTTGTTTGTTGGTTAATAAGATATTTTATTATTAGTTCTTTGTAATTGTTCACATTTGAAGCTCTGTTAATGTTCTATGTAATTGCTTTCATTTACCGAAGCACTGTTTCTGTTCAATGTAAACCGAACTGATTTGTAAACCCTTACAAGAATTTCGGTATATAAAACTGTTAAATAAATAAATAAATAAATAAACTATTCATTATTTCTCTCCTGAGAACGAGACTGCTGGGGATCTTTTTAAAATTTTTAAAATTTATATTTGTTGCGCCCGTTGGTCGCAGACTGCTGCACACTCTATTGCTCACCTTTTTTCTGCCTGACTCAGTTCCTTTTGGAAAGATGGCTGCCTCCGCTTCTCCATGCCGACCCCTGCGGCGTCCCCGGTCTGGCATGGGTGATTGCGTTTGCCATCTTTCTCCCGGAGTCACCTAGGGCATGCGCGCAGCCCCGTCCTTTACGTGCATCATGGCGGAAACCTCGGGGGCGTCCCCACCGCATGACGTCAGAAGCTCTGATATTTAAACTCCGTTCACGATTCCTAATACGAGCTGGCAAGGAATCCTCCATGCTGATCTCTCTCCGCTACCAGATGCTTCCGCTCTGTGTACTCTCGCTCTAGGACGACTTAGGTACCCGCTCCTCAGGGACCTTGCCTCGCTCCTCTACACCCTCTGGGGTTATCTGCTACCAACAAGGATGCCTAAGGTACCCGCTCCTCGGGGGCCTTGCCTTGCTTCTGTCGACACCCTGAGGTTGCCTACCACCTGCAAGGATGCCTAAGGTACCCATTTCCTCGGGGGCCTTATTTTGTCCTGGACCTCCACTCCTCTGGGGTTCTCTCCTACTACAACTGCCAGCATCAGAGTGAGTACTACCGCTCCAGTTCTGTCTCTGCATTGTCTCATCTATCTCTACACAGATTCTCGACCTTCCCCACACCACGGACCACTACCAGATCTACTCTCACTGGTCTTTCCATCTAGGCCTGGGTTCTCTGCCTACTCTGCTTCGTGGACCACTACCGGACCCATCTCCCTCTCAAGACCTGGTGAGACTGTGTAACTGCCTTTTCCACTCTGCAGCCTTCAGACAGAACATTGCCATCAGACATCTCCTCTTCTGGCTGGGATCATTGCCTGTTCCTCGGGTTACCATCTACGTTGCAGTATAATAAAGACTAACTTTCTTTGTGTACATCTCTGCTCAGAGATAGCCTATCGCTGCAAGTCCCCGCAGGGCTCTGCCCTGTGGGAGGTGCCATCTCTTGCAGCGACCAAGGGCCCACGCCTCAATGTCCAAAACCATCAGCCTTACAGGCCATTCCTGGCCTGGCCCTGCAGATTGTAGAGCAACAGAAATCTCTTGAGACACTAGCCGCAGCTTTCTACCAGTTGAATGCCTGACTGAATTCGCCGACAGTTCCAGAGAAAGATTCTTCTCCTCAAGTGGTTGCAGTTTGCACCACTGTACTGCTTCCAGCTCCTATACGCTTCTCTGTTGATGCACAGATGTGCAGCGGTTTTATTAATCAGTGCTGTATACACTTCTCATTGCAACCGAACTACTTTCCAATGCTGTTTCCAAGACAACCTATATTGATGGAAAAGCCCTGGCCTGGGCTTCACCTGTCTGGGAACGCAGCGACCCTGTTTTATATTATCTGACTGACTTCTTGAACCTGTTCAAATCAGTATTTGATGATCCAGCATGTAAAACCATCGCAGGGTCTACTCTTCTTCACCTTCAACAAGGAAGTAAGCCTTTACCAGACTATGTTATTGAATTCAAGACACTAGCATCTGAACTCCATTGGGACTTGGGATGTCTACGTGCTATATTTTTAGAGGGCCTCAACACCGGTATAAAAGATGAACTAGCGGCTCTTGACTTGCCAGACACCCTGGAATCTCTAATTGATTTAGCTGGGAGAGTTGATTGCAGGATCCGCGATCGGACTCAAGAGGTACGGGAGGTAATCGCCCTCAAGCCATGCACATTAGAGATGTGAATCGTGTGCCTGATCGTCTTAACGATCAGGTTCGGATGGTGGGAGGGAAAAATCGGATCGTTAGAGATTGTGAATTGGAATCGTTCCGATTCCAATTCACATTGTTAAATTTTTAGTGAGGCCTGAGCAGATAAACAAAACCCCACCGACCCCCCCCAAAAAAAAATGTTAAATTACCTGGTGGTCCAGTGGGGGGGGGGGGGGGGTCCCCGGCGCGATCTCCCGCTCTCGGGCCATCGGCGCCATTTTGGCTACCACTGATAAAAAGGCGCCGATGGCCCGAAAAAAAAAAACCACCCGACCCTTTTCAAATTATCCCTTTGCTTCTCCCACCCTCCCGACCCGCAAAAAAACCTTTTAGATGTACCTGGTGGTCTAGCGGGGGGTCCAGGAGCCATCCCTTCAATTGTGCCAGTGCCGGTGCTGGAGGTTTCAAAATGGCGCCGATCGCCTTTGCCCTTACCTTGTCACAGAGAGCGACCGTCGCTCCCTGTGACAAGGTAAGGGCAAAGGCGATAGACTGCCAGTATGGTGCCGATCGCCTTTGCCCTTACCTTGTCACAGGGAGCGACCGTCGCTCCCTGTGACAAGGTAAGGGCAAAGGCGATCGGCACCATACTGGCAGTCTATCGCCTTTGCCCTTACCTTGTCACAGGGAGCGACGGTCGCTCCCTGTGACAAGTTAAGGGCAAAGGCGATCGGCGCCATTTTGAAACCTCCAGCACCGGCACCGGCACAATTAAAGGGATGGCTCCTGGACCCCCCGCTAGACCACCAGGTACATCTAAAAGGTTTTTTGGGGGGTCGGGAGGGTGGGAGAAGCAAAGGGATAATTTGAAAAGGGTCGGGGTGGGTTTTTTTTTTCGGGCCATTGGCGCCTTTTTATCAGTGGTAGCCAAAATGGCGCCGATGGCCCGAGAGCGGGAGATCGCGCCGGGGACCCCCCTCCCACTGGACCACCAGGTAATTTAACATTTTGGGGGGGGGTTCGGGAGGGTGGGGGAGTGTAAGGAATTTGTTTTAAAAGGTCGGGGTGGGTTTAGAGGTTGTGTTGGTGTGCCGGTTTTCCCACCCTCCCCCAAATAATTCCCGTGCCCTATTTAACGATACAATATAAATGCTCCTGGCAATAAATCATGGGCATTTGTATTGTATCGTGTACTCTAATGGTTTAGAACGATTTTAAAATTATCAGACGATAATTTTAATCGTTCAAAAACGATTAACATCCCTAATGCACATGACTTCAGCCCAATCTTCTGCGCCCAGTGAAGAAGAAGAGCCTATGCAGTTAGGACGCAGTCACCTGACCTCTAAAGAGAGATGTTTTCACAGACAATCAGGTCTCTCTATGTACTGCGGCCAATCTGGCCATGCTGTCCAGACCTGCCCTATCTGTCCGGGAAAAGGCCAGACCTAGGATCTGCTGGTGGAATTCTTCTAGGTCTAACTGCACCTTCTCCCCCATTATCTCTCCCTGTTTCTCTCATCTCTGGAGGCCTTGAATTTTCAACACTCACACTTGTGGATTCAGGTGTGGGAGGAAATTTTATGCTAAAGAGAATTACAGACCATCTGCAAATTCCCACTACACCAATAGCTACCCCCTTACTGCTGTCTTCTATACATGGAGATCCACTTCCAGGGGAGGTCTCGCTTACCACGCAACCCATATGCCTTCACACAGGGGCCTTATACACTGAGAACATCTCCTTCCTACTCCTTGAGAAGGCCATTCACCCCATGGTGCTCGGCCTACCGTGGCTACAGGAACACACACCTCAGTTCAATTGGACCACCATGGAGCTTTCTGAGTGGGGCCCTGGCTGCCACGATCATTGTCTAGCCAAAGTTTCACAGCTGCCCTGCATGTCAACAACTCCCTCACTACCTGGTCTACCGCCACAATATGCGTCTTTTCAGGATGTCTTCTCCAAGCAAGGTGTAGACATATTACCTCCGCACAGGACCTTTGATTGTGAGATAAATCTCAAGCCTAACTCGGAACCTCCCAAGGGAAGGGTATACCCCCTCTCGATAAAAGAGACTGAGGCCATGTCGGCCTATATCCAAGAAAACCTGCAAAAAGGGTTCATTAGATCTTCTAAGTGTTATGGTTTTGAGGTGTTGGAGTGGATTCTTGGGTATGCGGCGATGGCCACTCCCACAGGGAGGATCCCTTTGAGGAACTGCAGTACTAGGCTAGACTCTATACATGCAGACAAAGAGGATTTGTATTTATTATACAGCTTGAAGATACTGGCCAGGGGTTGGCAGTAGTGAGGTAATCCAGTAGAATCAGTCCAGGGTTCCTCAGCAGAGGAGATCAGTCCCACACTTGAATAGATGGTAGGCAGCGCGAGGTAGTAGAGGAAGTCCCAGATGCAGACTCCCAGTGCTGAGCTGCAGGTGAGACAGACTGACAAGGTTAGATTACTCACTGAAGTAGATAGCTGTATTGATGGAGATCTTGGTAGGCAGAAGTAGTTGAAATGCAGGCACCAAGACAGGGAGAGCAGGCCCTCGAGGAGTGAGTACCTGGTATCCCAGATAGGCACCTTGAAGAAAGCATAAGGACCCCCAAGGAGTGGGTACCCAGGTTAGAGATGAAAGACCCCGAAAAGTAGAGGGAGTTTCCAGCGGCAGCAAAGAAGCGGCAGAGCAGCTTAGACCAGAGCCATTCCAATCCATTCACGATCCTTGCTAACTCAGATTGTTAGCAAACGAAGGGCAGGCTAAATACCCAGATGGCATGATGTCACTCGGAGGGGACACCCCCGAGGTTCCTGCCATGATGTGGATAAAGACGTGGGTGGCGTGTGCGCGCGCACACCCTAGGAGGCCCTCAGGAGAAACATGGCGAACACCGTCGCCATTGTCGTTCCGGGGACACTGGAGAGAGCGGCATGAAGACGCGGCAGCAGCCATCTTCCCAAGGCTTGAGGAGAGAGAAGGAAAAAAGGTGAGGCACAGAGGTCGAAGCCGTCTGAGCCCAAAGGACGCAACACTAATTCCTGCCTGATGTGGGGTTCTTTTTGTTGGAAAAAAAGATGGATCCCTTCGCCCTTGTATCAATTACAGAGGCCTCAATGAAATCACCATCAAGGATTGCTACCCTCTACCGTTGATAACCGAGCTGTTCGACAGACTCCAGGGGGCCAAGGTGTTTACTAAGCTGGACTTAAAAGGGGCCTACAACTTGGTCCGAATCCATCATGGGGATGAATGGAAAACAGCTTTTAACACCTTTGATGGACACTTTGAATACTTAGTCATGCCCTTTGGATTGTGCAATGCACCAGTGGTGTTTCAGAATATGATGAATGATATTCTGTGAAATTTATTGAACCAGTGCGAGGTGGTATATTTAGATTACATCCTGATTTTCTCTCAGGACTTCCAGACACACCAGGCATACTTGATAAAGGTACTATAAAGTCTATGTGACAATCGCCTTTATGCAAAACTTGAGAAGTGTGCTTTGACCAGGAGTCAGTGCCCTTTCTAGGGTACATCTTTTCCAAGAACGGCTTCCAGATGGACCCTCAAAAGCTGAAAAGCATTCAAGAGTGGCCTCAGCCCACTGGCTTAAAAACATTACGCCATTTCCTTGGCTTCACAAACTACTACTGTACCTACATCAAGCACTATTCCACCCTAACAGCACCACTCACGGCCATGACCAGAAAAGGGGCTGATCCATCCTGATGTTCTGCTGAGGCTGTAGTGGCCTTCCAACCTCTCAAAGAAGCCTTCCAAATCAAGCCTTGTCATCATAATGACAATCCTCAGCATCCTTTCATTGTTTAGCTTGACGCCTCCGACGTCGGCATGGGAGCAGTACTGAGCCAATACAGTGATGCCAATGTCCTCCATCTCTGCTCTTTCTTCTCACAACGATTCTCTCCCACCAAGAAGAATTATGGAATCGGAGATAAAGAATTGATAGCTATAAAATTGGCCTTTGAAGAGTCTCTGATTCCATAATTCTTCTTGGTGGGAGAGAATCATTGTGATTAGCCTATCACCTGCTGTCCAATGGCCAAACAGAGTGAATAAATCAGACGTTCAAACAATTCTTACGCTCATATGTGAATACTAGACAAAGAGACTGGGCAGAATTACTCCCTTAGCCTTAATTTGCTCTAAACTCACATCCAGCTGCTGCTATGGGATCAACACCTTTTCAAGTGGTGTATGGTCGCCAACATTACCTCCGTTACCCTCCAGTCTCCATGACATCTCCAGAAGCTCAAGTCACCGCAATGAAATTACAACAATTCTGGAAACAGACTAAGGATCTACTCCTTAAGGTAGGTGAAAGGGCCAAAAAGACTTATGATGCTCACCATAGGAAGGCACCTCAATTTCAGCCTGGGGATAAGGTATGGCTTAGTACAAAGTTCCTCCGTTTTATGCTACCCTCTGCACGTTTTGCTCCATGGTATATCGGACATTTTGACGTCCTCCGACATCTTGGAAATTTGACTTGCAGTTTGAAGCTACCGCCATCAATAATGTTCTCTCTTTTTTTTTTTTTTTTTTTAATGAGGCAGGTTTATTTACCTTGGTTTTATTTACCTTGGTCATTCTTTTGTTATCTCAGTGTTAATCTCTCTTTTGCCTTCTCTTCATTCCAAGTTGCATTTTATCCCTGTTTTATTGTAACTGCTACCTTATTCTTCTATCACATGTTAATGTTTTTAAGTTATTAAGTATTTATTCTGTTGTCACACCTTGTTATTTGTAAACCGGCATGATGCGACTCCCATCGCGAATGCCGGTATATAAGAAATTTAAATAAATAAAATAAATAAATAAAATAAGATTCATAATGCCTTTCACGTGGCACTACTGAAACCTCTCATCCTGTCTGAATTTTCCAGCAAAGCCACAGAGCCTGCACCACTTTATGCCAAAGAGGATATCGCGTATACCGTTGATGACATACTGGATAGAGATGTGAATCGTGTCCTCGATCGTTTTAACGATCGATTTCGGCTGGGAGGGGGAGGGAATCGTATTGTTGCCGTTTGTGTGTGTAAAGTATCGTCATAATCGTTAAAATCATGAGCCGGCACACTAAAACCCCCTAAAACCCACCCCCGACCCTTTAAATTAAATCCCCCCCTCCCGTCCCCCCCCCCCCAAATGCCTTAAATTACCTGGTGGTCCAGTGGCACACTAAAACCCCCTAAAACCCACCCCCGACCCTTTAAATTAAATCCCCCACCCTCCCGAACCCCCCCCAAATACATTAAATTACCTGGGAGTCCTCCGTAGCGGCGGTCCGTGGCTAAATCGGGGGAAGGGGGAGAGCACGAAAACCGGCACACTAGATCGTGAGGTCTTCAGCCGGCGCCATTTTTCAAAATGGCCGCCGCAAAATGGCGGCGGCCATAGACGAAAACGATTCGACGCAAGAGGTCGTTCCGGACCCCCGCTGGACTTTTGGCAAGTCTTGTGGGGGTCAGGAGGCCCCCCCAAGCTGGCCAAAAGTTCCTGGGGGTCCAGCGGGGGTCAAGGAGCAATTTCCTGCCGCGAATCGTTTTCCGTACGGAAAATGGCGCCGGCCATACGCGTATGGCCGGCGCCATTGTCCGTACGGAAAATGGCGCCGGCAGGAGATTGACTGCAGGAGGTCGTTCAGCGAGGTCCGGAAATCTCGCGAGGGTTCCGGACCTCGCTGAACGACCTCCTGCAGTCGATCTCCTGCCGGCGCCATTTTCCGTACGGAAAACAATTTGCGGCAGGAAATCGCTCCTTGACCCCCGCTGGACCCCCAGGAACTTTTGGCCAGCTTGGGGGGGCCTCCTGACCCCCACAAGACTTGCCAAAAGTCCAGCGGGGGTCCGGAACGACCTCTTGCGTCGAATCGTTTTCGTCTATGGCCGCCGCCATTTTGCGGCGGCCATTTTGAAAAATGGCGCCGGCTGAAGACCTCACGATCTAGTGTGCCGGTTTTCGTGCTCTCCCCCTTCCCCCGATTTAGCCACGGACCGCCGCTACGGAGGACTCCCAGGTAATTTAATGCATTGGGGGGGGGTTTGGGAGGGTGGGGGATTTAATTTAAAGGGTCGGGGGTGGGTTTTAGGGGGTTTTAGTGTGCCAGTTTTCCTGCCCTCCCCCTTCCCCCAATTTACGATTTTTTGACGATAAATTGGGGGAATTGGTATTGTATCGTGGCCCTAACAATTTTTGACGATTTAAAATATATCGGACGATATTTTAAATCGTCAAAAAACGATTCACATCCCTAATACTGGATGTACGCAAGAGAGGTAAACGTTGGGAGTACCTTATCTCCGGAAGAGATACGGTCCAGAAGGGAGCTCCTGGGAGCCCATGGCCAATATCCTTGATTAAGACATGATCCGTCACTTCCATCAGTCTCATCCTCGTAAGCCGAAACCCCCTGAGGGGTCCAATGGAAGGGGGGTACTGTTTCACCTGTCGGTCGCAGATGATTGTGTCCTCTATTGCTCACCTTTTTTCTGCCTGACTCAGTTCCTTTTGAAAAGATGGCTGCCTCCGCTTCTCCAAGCTGCCCCCTCCGGCGTCCCTGGTCCAGCATGGGCGATTGCATTTGCCATCTTTCTCCCGGAGTCACCTAGGGCACGCACGCGCACAACCCCGTCCTTTACGTGCATCATGGTGGGAACCTTGGGGGCATCCCCACCGCATGGCGTCAGAAGCTCTGATATTAAACTCCGTTCATGATTCCTAATACGTGTCAGCAAGGAATCCTCCATGCAGATTTCTCTACGTTACCAGAAGCGTCTGCTCTGTGTACTCTCGCTCCAGGATGAATTAGGTACCAGTTTCTCTGGGGCCTTGCCTCGCTCCTCTACACACTCCGGGGTTATCTGCTACCAACATGGACGCCTAAGGTACCTGCTCCTCGGGGGCCTTATTTCATACCAGACTTACGCTCCTCGGGGGTTCTCTCCTACTACAACTGCCAGCATAAGAGTGAGTACTATCGCTCCAGTTCTGTCTCTGCATAGTCTCATCTCTCTCTACACAGATCCTTGGTCTACCCCGCACCACAGACCACTACCAGATCTACTCTCACTGGCCTTTCCATCTAGGTTTGGGTTCTCGGCCTACAAACTACTGAATCCATCTCCTTCTCAGGACCTGGTGAGACTGTGTAACTGCCTTTTCCACTCTGCAGACTACAGACGGAACATTGCCATCAGACATATCTTCTTCTGGCATGGATCATTGCCCGTTCCTCGGGTTACCATCTACATTGCAGTATAATAAAGACTAACTTTCTCTGTGTCCATCTCTGCTCGAAGCTAGCCTATTGCTGCAAGTCCCTGCAGAGCTCCGTCCTGTGGGAGGTGCCATCTCTTGCAGCGACTAAGGGCCCACGCCTAAGTGTCCAAAACCATAACAATATTCTGTCTTCCATGACTGGTCAGCCTCTTCAAATCAAATTACATTCAGGCATTTTAGTTATTTTCTTATTCAAAGAATCTAAGGGCCTTATTTACTAAGCATTTTTCTTCTAATTACAAAATAGTAAATAAAAACCTTTAGTAAATGACTCCCTAAAAGGTGAATATTAAAAGCCCAACATTCATAAAAATTAGGGGATATGCGAATATGTCAGGCTCACTTGCACCAAGCGGACGATGAAAGCTGCCTGGATATGTGCGTAAATGCCGCTGCCTGCACATCTTAGAAATTCTAAAAAAAGGGGTGGGGTGGGTAGGTGTGGTCTGGGCAGGGCATGGGCACTACATGGGCATTTCGGGGCTCAAACCAGAAATTTGCATAAATTCTTACGTGATCCGGCATGCACTGAGGCCCGCCTGCCGCCTAACTTTACTTCTGCTATGGATGGCGTTTAAGTAAAAAAATAAAATCAATGAGCCATTTTGGAGGGGTGTAAAGGCTCTGGGGTAACCGGGGGATTATACATGCTATCAAAGCAGGCAGGTTTGGAGGACATAGACGGTAACCATGTGAACTGGGCAGGAACTGGTAAACCAGGCAATGGCGTCAGCACGCGTCCCTTTTAATATTTCCCCACTTCCACAGTAGAAGTGGCTTTTGCGCACACAGGTGCATGCCCATCTAAAATTGAGCGCACTTGAATGCTCAGCCAAGCTCTTTTATATCTTGCGCATATATTTGCACATATGGTATAAAATAGCCACATCCCTTGGTGTGGGCGAACAAACGTGTGCACATGTGCACCCATGCGCCGCTTTGAAAGTTACTGTGACTGATTGCACCTGAAGCAATGAAGGCTGAAGTGATTTGCCCAAGGTCATAAGTAGCATCAGCGAGATTTGAACCCTGGCTTGGGTTTAAAAATCACTTTATATCATCTTCTAAATCTTAAGCAAGCAAAATTCAGAATAAAATAGTGACTTTGCTAAGCTATTTATCAAGACACATCATACAAATAAAGCATGTAACAATTTTAAGCAATTTACCTCAATTCTCTTTTACTTATATTTCTATGGCAGGCAATAGTCTATTAAGCAAAACCTCATTTCACAGACTTTCTAAAGCTCCAAATGAAGAAATAATTTTCAGATTCTGCTCCTGGTTTGCTTTTGAACAGTATTTTCCAGTTTTAATTCCCTTTGATACAGTGTTAAGTCTCTTTTCACATAGCAATTTATATGCTTAGGCTGCTAAATCTTGAATGGAAACTCTTTCCTTGAAGCAGCATTTTAAATTGTAAAGACATGTCACATCAACATAGACTCATTAATAACATTTTCTGGTTCTTCAGTAAGCTAGTAAATGTTGTTTTTTTCCCCCCCTGTTAAATACAGCTGCCTCTTCCTGCACATACCCTGCCTTTGCTGCCAGAGTGATCTCTTTATTTCAGAAGCTATAAAGAATCACTTGAAGCCATCACAAGATTCAAATATTATTTGTTGAAAGGATGATAGAGTCAATTCAGGGATTAGTTCAAGGTTTTATTCATTTGCTGTTTTAACCAAAAAAAGACTTCTTCCAAAATAAATGGTATAATATAGTTTCTTGGCACACATTCCAGAAAGGATTGTTATTGCTTGGAAACAAAAGAAACATTTAAAAGGAAAGACAGAATATGCAATGGGCACATCTTAGAGACATATTATGCCAGCTCAGAATTCACGGTATAAGAAAGTAAGCAGACATAGGAGGGACTGATTTTCAAAAACATTTGCACACCTAAAACTGGGTTTTATACATGTAAATGCACTTTACCCATGTAAGTGAGGTGTTACAATATTTGCAGTTGAATTGTCAAGAAGTTTCACCTGTGTTAAGTACACTAAAGGCCAAATTTTCAATGGCCTATGCATGTAAAACCCGGGATTTATGCATGTGCCCGGGCCTTGCGCTCGCAGCGCTTGGCCCATCCACGTGCCTAAACTCTGGTACACGCACAAGTGCCAGGACCTGAAAAAGGGGCAGACTGGGGGGTGGGGGCGGGCTGGGACAGCATCTTACGCTGTCTTGGGGAAGCGTGCGCTGGCAGCCGGCCGACGTGCGCAATCTGTTGCTGCTCCAGAGGAACAGCAAGGTAACAAACAAAAAAAAAGTAAGTGATTAGTAGGGGTTAGGTGTCAGGGAAGAGAGGGGAAAGGGTAGGAAGGTTAGGCAGGGGGGTAGGGAAATTCCCTCCCATTCCACTCCTTTATTGGAGTGGACTGGGGGGGAATTGGGGGAGGCCCGATTGCGTCACCGTGCATATTTACGGAATATTCGGCCCCCCAGCGTGCACTGCCCACACATGTGCGTGCGGATTTCAAAATCTGGCGCTCATGTACATGTGGCCTTCGGATTTTATAACATGCTTGTGCCGGCACACGCATGTTATAAAATTGGTGCATCAATGTGCGCACACCGGGAACCACGCGCACATAGACGGCCACACATTCCTTTTAAAATCAACCCCTAAGATGGTAACTTTGAAACAGCTGTGTGGGCATACATGTACATGCCTATGCTGACTTGCGCCAACGGATGCAGCCATTTTTATATATACATGCATATATTTATGCACGTATGTTACAAAGTCAGCTGTACATGCATACATGAGCACTCAATGTTTTATGGATGAGTGCATTTGCGCACAATTACGTCCACTGCATAAATGGTGGGAATTTTCCAAGGGGCAAGGGCCAAGGCTACTTACCCTTTTTCCAGTTCATTCCCAGTTCGCCCAGTGTTAGGGATAGTTCACCCAGTGTTAAAGTTCCCTTCTCCCCTGTTAGGCCCCCACCCTTAAAACCCCCCTGACTAGCCCTGATTTTTTAAATTTTTTTACTTACTTGCTAGCCATAGCAGAAGTAAAGTAACACAGTAGGGACCCCTGGCTCATTCTGGTGCATGTAAGTATTTATGTACACATCTCTTGGTCTTTTCCTGACATACCCATGCCCTGCCCAGACCACGCCCATCCTCTGTCCCTTTTTGGAACTTTATTTGTGCATGTACTGGGAGATATGCACGTACTCAGGTGATTCTTAAAATCCGCACGGTGTGCGCTAGCCCGAGAAACACATATCTCCCGGCTTTGGTATGCATAGGGCTTTAACATTTACCCTAAATAGTATATAATCATGCTAGTGCTATTTTAGAAACCTCACACATACATGCACAAGTATTTCTGTGCAAATAAAATTGTGTGTATAAGTTGCAACTTTATAATCTGCAAATGCAATGCTTGTACTGCTGTTACTTGTGCATATTTACTTCTGCTATTTATCAGGTGCAAATCAGAATAGAATTATTTAAAGTCCAATAGTGACTGAGTGAAGATTCAGGGTAAACTGGGGGGACTGGAGACTGAACAGCCAGGGGTTCTAAATGACTTAGAGATAGACTGGACAAACTGGTGGACTAATTGGTAAAACTAGTAATTTGTTTCACTTGCACCTGTTACAAAATGTGCTGACTTGTGTATTTAAAAGCCAACAAGTGCTAAGGAAAATACACAAATAACATTTCCTCCTATAAATGCTTAAAATTAGGAGCACACATATGTGTGACTAGGTGTATTTTATATAATGTGTGCACACATGCATGAACAATATAAAATGCATGCACAAGTGCACTCGTGCCCACGTAGGCATGTACACAGGAAATGCTTTGAAGTTACTCTCTTACTGAGTCAAAATCACTCATGACCATAGAGATTAAAACCAAGCTACAGATGACTAAAGTGATATAGAGGGTATTTTTCAAACACATTTCTGTGAGTAAAATTGTGCTTTACCCACACAAATGTCCTTTTACAAAATTGTCCTCCTGATATGCAAATAAGTTCTATTTTTTAGATTTATCTGGCTATCTGACTTTGTTGGAAAAGTTGCACTTTAAGACTTAACCGGCTAGGTAGAGCTTTTTTTAGACTTATCCAGCTATCTTAAATATTTATTGATTTAGACATTTTATATACCATCATTCCATATATAGATCACAATGGTTTACAAAGTGACATTCATAGTTAACCAACAAAGATTGGTTCCAGAGGTGGTATTCATAGGCATGCGTTAGTATCCATCAAGTGAAATATTCTAGTACATATTAATAATTGATCTAGTACATAAGGCAAAGAGTATGGATAATTAAAACAAAATGATAGTTTTCACATCTTATTCAGTGGGTTATTTTGAGAATCTTGCATTATCTCATTTGATTTATTCTTCATTATTCTATTATTATCTTTTGTCCTTCTTGCCTTTGTGGCTCTGTATATTCTGATGTTTTTTAAGTTAAATTATATGCATTTTTTAATAACCATGTTTTCAGTTCACATTTAAATCTCTTTCGGTCTGGTGAAATACATAGCATTTCAGGCAGAGAATTTCAATGCTTTGGACCCACTATGGAAAACACACAATCTCTTATTTGTGTCATATGTGTGTACCGTATTGTGGGAATAGTCAATCGTCCTTTATTTTGAGATCTTAGTGTTCATTGAGGATTGTAAGGTTGTAGTGTCACTCCTTATAAGACAGTGTTATTGTAATGAATGATGTTGAATATTATCGTTAATACTTTATAGAAAATTCTGGATTGTACTGGCAAACAATGCAGTGACATCAGCGAGGGTGTAATGTGATCATATTTCCTAGATCCTAGTAATAGTCTTGCTGCAGCATTTTGTAATAGTTGTAGTGGTTTTAAGTGACTTGCTAGAAGACCTAGTAGTAAGGCATTTCAGTAGTCAAGGTTTGAGAAGATTAGAGTTTGCAATACAGTATGGAAGTCCACTAAAGTTAGTAATGGTTTCAACCGATGAAGTATACGCAACTTGACATAACCTGTCTTAATTAATTTACTGTGAGGTTCTCATTTATCTGTACACATAACTCTCGTACTTGATTTGAGGGATTAATCTGAAAATTACTCAGGTCTAGGGCTGGTGGTTTACCTATCAATGAGTTTCTGTTCAGCCAAATGATTTCAGTCTTTTTTTTAGGGTTTAATGTCAGTTTAAGTTTTGATAGTTTTTGTTTTATTGCTTTCATACAGTTAGAGAGTTTCGAATCGGTATTTTCAAATGATCTGATGAGTGGGATATAAAACTGTATGTCGTGGAGTCACGTGATGTGAATGAGCTGAGCAGGACGTGTCCAATGCAGCTCTGGATGCCACGCCGCCTTTTTACAGTTTTTACCTACTTTTCTCCTAATGTTCAAACTCGTGGGTGAAGGCATAGAAGAAGGTTCATGTGAATAGTGACATATATGAATAAATCCCCATCGATAAAGCTGGCTCGGGGTGGGAGGAAGGAGAAAGAATGAGGCCGAGGCCCTGAAGACAAAACGGCGACCGCGGCCCCAGCGACCAGCGACCGCACCTTGGAACAGACAACTAGTAATAACAGTAATTTACAAAGTGGGAGCATGTAAATATTGAATAGTGTTGCTGAAAGGGCTGATCCTTGAGGGACACCTGTATCACACTGGAAAGTGTCAGATAAATACCTGGCTAAGTCTATAAGCTGTACTTAGAAGGACAAGTAAAGTTTTTCAGTCATATGCAGCTAAGTGTCACTACTTAACTGGATAAATCAGAATTTATTCAGATAAATACCACACTTATCTGGAGAAGTCTGAATTTATTTATTTATTTATTTATTTATTTAAGGGTTTTTATATCCCGCAGTACGTAAAGAAATACATCACCGCGGTTTACATTTAACAATAACTTAGCAACAGGCTTTACATTGACATTATTAATAGGTATTAAATTGCACAGATCATGGTTTTTACATGCATGTGCATGTTTGCACACATATATAATGATATTTTACAACTTGGGCATATCGTATGCGAGCAGGTTAGAAAATACAAGAGCAAATTTGCACGTGTAAATGGGCTCACAAAGAAGTTTTGAAAGTTATCCTTGCTGGTTTCAGAAATGTGAAGTGGCATTTGAGTTATTGATGCCTACAGATCAGGAGAAACACTTTTGCTTGATTATACCTCATATGTTACTCAGATGTATGTTTCAATTGTATGTACTTTGATACAGCCCCTAAGTTGCTGTCACATACTTTAAAAAGTACATAATAAATAAATGATGATAATGATGACATCCAATGATTTCAAGGAAGCAAAGCAGTGCAACAAGGTGGCTTCCAGAGCACAGGTTATACTAGGGTGCATAAGGAGAGGTATATCTAGTAGAAAATGGAAATTATTATGCCATAGCACAGATCATTGAAGAGACCTCAGCTGGAGCACTATGTCCAGTTCTAGAGGCCATATTTCCAGAAAGATATAGACAGGCTGGAGGTGGTTCAGCAAACTACCACCAAAATGGTTCAAGGGCTATAGTAAAACCTTATGATAGAGTGCTGCTAACTAGACCTGGTGACTCCACTGCCAGTTGGATTTTCAGGATGTCCACAAGTAATATACATTAGTAAAATTTGCATATATTGGACTGCCAATGCATTCAAATTTATCTCATGCATGTACATTCAAGTCAAAATTCAGTAAACTGTTAAACAGAAAAGTTAACTGCATAAACTTATTCTAATAACTTCAGCTGAGTATTCAGTGCTGCTTAGCTGAGTAAAAGTACCATTCTATCTTTGCTGCTCACCAGCTGTTGAAGTTTTTTGTGCATACAATGATGTCAAAACAGCGAGTAAACCAGTATAATCTCAATAATCCAAGAAAAATGCAGATAATCTGCAGGCTCGTTAAACATGTCCAGGACAGAGTTTTTTGCTGTTTTTAGTCCTTACTCCATTTTTACTGAAAAAACTGTTCAGTTGGATAGTTCAAAACTTCAAATTAAGAGTCAAGTCAAAAGTCTTGGTATTGTTTTAAATAGCACCCTTTCATTTCAACCTCAAGTTAGTCAAGTAGTCAAACAAGGATTCTTTAGGCTACGCATTATTTCTGGTCTAAGGAAACTTTTACATTCCTCCAAATTTCACACCGTACTGCACACCTCAATATTTCCAATTATTGACAATTGTAACAGTGTTTATGTGGGCCTTCTGTATTCAACACTATGACCTTTACAGCTTTTATTAAATTCCTCGCTTTGCTTACTCAATGGTTTGAAATGATTTGACCAAATCACCCCAGTTCTGATTGAGTTACATTGGCTGTCAATTGGTGAAAGAATCAAATATAAAATAGCTATGATGAATTTTAAATTGATTAATATCAAACTTGCCATGGGCTAATGCTATTTTACCAACCCTTAAGAAATGTACGCTCTTTTCAGCAGGGCTTATTAGATGTTCAATCACCTAAAGTTGCACATCTACATGTTACTCGGGAATGTTGCTTTTCAATTGCCAGTCCAGTCCTCTGGAACTCTTTACCAATGAAGCTACTGTTACGCACCCCGCCCGTGGGACTGCTCACCTTCAGGGTCATCCAGCAGGCTCTGGTCCTGTCTCCCTTGCAGCCCTCACGAGCCCAGCTAGACCCCGGCGTCCTGCGGCGGTGGTCGGCGGGCCTTCACTCGCACACCAGGCCCCACTCCAGGCCTCAGCATCCCAACAGCTAGCCATGCTCCTACATGCGCGCAGACCAGCCATCCTGATATGGGTTCAAGGGCGGGCCCTAGTTCCGCGGCACACCCTGATTGAAGGGAAGTTAAAAGGAAGTTCCTGGCCTCACTTCCTTGCCTTGGCAATCGGTTCGGTTTGTTCCTGAGATTGCCCTTGCTTGTGGTCCTACTTGCATGTTCCTAGTCTCAATCCAGGATCCTTCTGTTCCAGTTCCATGCCTGCTTGTACCTGCTTCCTTGCCCCACTTGTTCCAGTGTTCATCGTTCATCTCCCTGGTCTAACCTCTGAATGACTTTCTGGTAAAGACCACAGCTTGTTCCTGACTCATCTGCCTGCCTGCCGCCTGCCAATGACCACAGCTTGTTCCTGACCTTGCCTGACCTCAGGATCTTGACCCTTGCTTCATTGACCACTCTTTGGACTGATTCCTGGACTTTGACATTGCTCGTCTGACCTTGCTTGATTCTGGCTCTGTCCCTAGCCTTGTCATCATCCAACGCTCTTCTGGTTCTGCTATCTTCAACCTGTTACCAGCCTAGAACCCGATAGCGCTTCTCCTCCTCTGTGGGCACGCCGAACTCTAACTCTCCCAGGAGACCCTGCGAGGCCCACCTAAGCCCCAGCGGCCCGGTTCCCTAGGGCTCCTCCTGGGGGGACCGCGGGCTTCCAGTCGTGAAGATCAGCACTGCCTTTGTTTCCTCTCGTGCTTTGCCCCTGTGGTCAGTTCCCGTATTGCCACAGGCCAGGGGTCCACCCCCCCGAGTGCAACAGCTACGTTACTGTGATTTGGTTAAAAGTTTTAGAGAGCTTTCAAAGACCTTCCTGTTTGAGTCAGCTTATTTTTAGTGTTTCATTATTTTAGTTTGCTGTTTTATTTGATTATAATTTTATTTTATTACCTCACAGTTTTAGTATATATTCTATATTTTTATTTTATTCTGTTATTTCATTCTATTTATTATATGTTATTATTGTATGTATGTTACCTTATACATCGCCTAGACCTACTTTTAGTTTTAGGCGATTCATACATTTTAATAAATGTAAAGCATATTTCCTCTCACCCTGCTTGGTGAAGTCTCAGTATCGTGGTCCTTCCTAAAACTTGACTGTTTTATATGAAATGCATTAGTAGATAGGGATGTGCAGTCGTCTAAAATGGAATTGTAAAATGCGATGAATAAGCCAAATTTGTTTCATTTGGAGAGCCCCGAACCAAATCAGGGCCCCCAATTGAAACAAACCTTATTCATTCATTTTGTTTTAAACAAATGCATCAGGCCTAGGTCTAGACCTGAAGCCAGTTCCTCGCTTATAGCACAGGCTGAGGACCAAAGTAGGGGCCATGACATATGCCCTTGGAGAGGCCCTGGCTTTGGGCCTAGGCTGAGGTGCTTGTGTCACACTCAGGCATAGGCCAAGCCTCAAATCAAGGACCACAGCCTAAGCCTGAGGATGACTCTGGCATCTTTGCAGAGGCCTGAAGCAGAACCCTCGGCCAAGACCCCCAAAAATTAGAAAAAAATAATCCCTTACCTGATGTCGAGTATCCATTAGAGGCTGGGCCTGACACTGGGCCTTGGCCTAGGCTAGGGCCCGACCCAATCCCAATGCCTTGACCGACCCAGAGCCCGGCCCCAGGCCGATGTCACAAACTGATCTGAGTTGGATCACTGCATCGGACCTGGGTCTGGCCAAAGTTCTGACATTGAGACCCGACCTCAGGGCCAGGATGTGGCATCGAACCTGGGTCAGGCTCCGACTAATGCTGAGGACCGGGCATCAAGCCTAGGACCAGGTCAAGGTCTCAGCCTAGTCTGAGCTAGTGAATCCCACCAGACCAGGTAAGTGGGGGCCAGGGGAATCCTGACCCTGGCATTTTTACGGGAGGGTGGGAGGGAGGATTTGGGGCTAGTTTTTGTTTTTTGGCTATTTTTGGTTAATTGCTTGATTTGTTTTTTTCACACAAATGAAACAAATCAAGCAATCCACAAACCAAAATTTGTAGGGAAAAAAACCTCCTGAAAATGAGCTGAAAAATGAAAACAGTTTTTTCCCTGCACATTTCTATTAGTAGATTCCAAGAACGTCATAATGTTATTAACAACAACCTTTTCAATAACTTTAGAAACAAATGCAAATTATAAACCAGTTGATAATTATTACAGTTTGATGAATCTAATGAATTCTTTTTTTTAAATAGGGGTCAAATAATTGCATGCCTCAAATCTAAAATCATCACTCTTATTTAAAGTAGAGTTGATGTTAATAGATAGATTTACTTGACTAATCCTAATTCGGGATTTCTTAATTAATTTAGTAGGAATAGGGTCAAGATCTAAGGTAGCTGAGCTCAGAGATGCCAAAATGTGATTAATTTCAAAGGAAGCTGTTTCTCTGAAAGATTTGAATTTAGCAATAAGGACATTCTGCCTGGAATCAATAGGGTCACAGTCTGCCTCCTCAATAGTTATTTCTATAAAGATACAACTGGCCCTAAATCTTCCTGAATCTGATGAATTTTATTATGAAAAGTAAAGGGAAAAGACCTTGACTAGAGCTCTGTCCTGAATTGTGTTATTATTGCCATTAACAAATCCCCTAATCATTTGGAACAATTTCTAAATGTGTTCACTGGACAGATATACTTTTTTAGCATTTTTTTTATTTCCAATCTATAAAATTCCAAATTAGCCTTATGTTTATTAACATTTAGTGGATTATTAATCCCCCTCCACTGTCTTTCAAAATGTTATTCATTGTTATTGCTGTTATTTTATGTTTGTGTACCACAAACATAAAGGACTTTTCAGCTTGGAGAAGAGATGACTGAGGGGGGATATGATAGAGATGTTTAAAATTATGAGAGGTCTAGAACGGGTAGATGTGAATCGGTTATTTACTCTTTCGGATAGTAGAAAGACTAGGAGGCACTCCATGAAGTTAGCATGTGGCACATTTAAAACTAATCGGAGAAAGTTATTTTTCACTCAATGCACAATTAAACTCTGGAATATGTTGCCAGAGGATGTGGTTAGTGCAGTTAGGGGCGGATTTTAAAAAGCATTTACATGCGTAAATCTGGGTTTTACGCATGTAAATGCACTTTACTTGAGTAAGTGGGCTTTTGAAAATTGCTACAATAGTAGTTACATTTATGCGCGTAACTCCTTTGAAAATTACCCCCATTGTGCGTACAGAAAAGTATGCATATATTTTGAGGGGCAGAGATACGTGTATTTTAAAACCTGTGCAATTTGCTATGTGTAGATTTTAAAATACTTTATCAAATCTGTGTGGACCGATATGACATCATGCAGATATTTTTGAAAGCTGGGGGAAGTGTCAATATTTTTACAATTCAATAATAGTGAAAAGAAGACAATTTAATCTGGAAATGCATTGAATTTTATAGACACTGAAAATGTGTTAATAAACAGGGTTGACTCCAGTAAATTGTGTCAAATCTTGGAGAAGATTGAATACTCTCAAAATTTAGCAAATGCCACCAAACATCCATATGATAAAGCACTAATATTTATTGATTATGGAAAGAAACTTACAAAGTTGTTTGAAATAAATAAAGGTGTCTGCAAGGATTTTGCTTATCATCAACACTGTTTAATATCTCTTTTGAGGCCTTCACATAGAATGGAAAATTAATTTGACTCTAAAATGCCACTGAATTTCTGCAATACATTTGTGAATACAATACTTTGTTTTTGTTAGGTATATTTTGAAATTAAAGTTATTACAGGGTTATGTAACTGCTACATTTATTTCTGAAATTCTTTTCTAATTTTATGCAAAATGCTTCATCATTGCACTACATATTTTTGGCTGATGACCAAGTTTTTTGCATAAAACTGGAAAGAACTTCAGAAATCAGTTTTTCAATTAAATAATCCTATAATTTCAAAATACCCTTAAAGAAAACAAATGCAATGTTCTTTAAAGTAAAATGATCTTTTAGAACTAGGATTGCCTTGGATGAGTATTTTTCTTGAACAAATTTCAATTTTTAATTATCTTGGCTGTGACATTACTTTTCGATATAAAAATGATATAAAGGTGAATTTTTAAAACCTGACGTGTCAAAACCAGGAGATATGCAAATTTGTTGGACGTGTGCTCCGAGCAGATTTTAAAAGCTGCCACGATATACGCATATCTCCTGCTGAGTACAAAATGTTTTGTTCAAAAAAGGGATATAGCATGGGTGTTCCTGGATTTCACATTGAAATTGGCATATTAATTCTTATGCGCACAAGTGCACGCTGGAGTCCCCTGCTGTGTAACTTTGCATCTACTATGAGGGGCATATAAGTCATAAACAAACAAAGAAACAAAAAATAGATCAACAGGGTTATGTCTTATCCCTTACCTGAGGGAACTGGGAACAAACTGGGAAAGCTGGAAATGGCGTCGGCACCTGTCTATTAAAATCCCCCAAATTGTGCAGAAGTTGCATTTGTTCACATAGGCGTGCGTCCACTTAAAATTCCACACACGTGCATATGGTCAGCCTATTTTATAACATGCGCGCATATACACGTGTACGTTATAAAATGGCCGCCTCCCTGGGAGTGGGCTGATGAACATGCACATATGTGCGCTCGCACGCCTATTTAGAAGTTACCATCATAGCAAATACATTTCATCAGTCTCAATTTGTGGTATCATCCATAGAGCATTGAAAGGGAAAATTAGAAGAGAAATGCACACAGTTTAAATGTTATAAAGTATGGCAGCACCTCCACATTTATATGAATCTATAGCAGGGGTTGTGTATAATAAAGAGGTTAGCTGAATTCAGACATCAGAAATGACGTGTTTAAGATTGGTTAAAGGATATGATAGACAACATTGAATTAGGACTGATGATATAAGATAGAAACTAGAAACCAAATACTCAAAAGCATTTGTCACAATAACTTTTGATTTACCTGGATAAAACCTGAGCTTTGAATATATCCTTCCCCCCCCCCCCCCAACTGTTCAGCTATATTTATTGCTGATATCTTATTGCCCACATAAAATTTTGTTGGATAAAAAGAAGTAGTGATAGGTGGTTAAATATTTGCCAGTGAGAACTGGCTAAGTCTTCTCATAACAATACCTATCCCAAGATGACCTGGATAACTTAAACACGTTTTGGTAAATTCCTTTATTTATAGAGTTTTCAAACATATACAACAAATGTATCATAACACAATGCTGAGCATATAAACAGAAACCCTCCCTTCCACAAACCCTCCCCCCCCCCACTCCCCATTGCCAATATAATCTATGTAGAGAGCCAGCATCTGTTCCTTTATATTCATTTTACAATATTCTTAGCTGGGCATCACAACATAAATCAGTGCACTAAAGCAGCATTTAGGTGCTAAACAACAAACTTCTTGCTTTAAGAGACATTGCCAAAGTATATTCATGCTAGGTATCTAGGAATAAATCATATTTTTATGAGGCCATGTTTTTAGCAGTCAGGTGCTCAAAAATTAACAGCCTATGTAGTCTTAATTTCCATTGCGATAACGAAGGACCTTCAGTCTTTATCCAATTCATCAACATAGTTTTATCTGGCTAGAAGTAAAGCTTTCCCTAGGAATAATATTTTTCTCTTTTGCAAAACAGAGACGAAGCAAGGCAATGGGTAGGTGAACCACTAAAAGCTTTCCCAAATAGGTCAAGATGCTTTTCCCAAGTCCAAGTGTGTAAGAGCAAGTCCAACAATTGTGGCGACATATATAAATGGCATAAGAGCTTACACTGTGTTTCACGCAATAACATGTTTCCTGGTATAACTGGGTGACTTTATCCAGGTATATTCAGCAGAATGCTTACAGCATCTGGATATGATAGTGGGACCTCCTCCCACAAAAAACCTTGTGGCTTAGTAAATCCAGGGGTAAGTGTGGCAATTCGATGGTTACATTTTCCCAGTTATAAATCAATAACCCGCCCCCCCTTCCCGACTAAACCTTTGTGCAGAAACTTACTATGTGCACGTATTTAGCCAGTCGAAAGACAGCCACATTAGGAGCAGGGTGGAGGCAGGCTCCAATATTTTGCCAAGCAGCATAATAATCATCAGTGCTAACCAGCTAAATATGATTGGAAAAATCTAGGGACTACAAAAGCAGGTTTACATCTGGCCAGTCAAACCTCCTTGCCAACATTAAAAAAAAAAAAAAAGGTGTCCAGCTTTCCAAACCCTGGTCCTGGTAGTCCGATATTTACAAATGTTGCTGGTCCGAACCTCTATCTGCTCCCAATCCCCTCCAATCGATAAAATCTATAAAGATTGTGAGGATCAACCCCTTTCCTGAGTCTTTTCCCCTCCCCCCCAATCTTTTAAGAAAAACCCCACGGTTCCATGCCTGAACCCCCTTCAGTCCTCCATTTTAGCTGCATATTAAGAAAAAAAAAAAAATCCTGAGTTCATGACCAAAGCCCTTCCTAACCTCCCCTTCAGTCATACATCAACTGCTTCCAGGTCGGGCACCTGAGTGTCCTTCAGACTCCTACCACCTTCAGCCACATATTTTAAAAAATGGTCCTGTGCCCATATCCCTGCTTCATCCCCTCCTCCTGCTAAATATTAAAAAAACATCTGGCCGATACAGTACAGTACGCTACGACGGAGCACACTGTTAGCCGGCATTTGGACGTGCGTTTTGGACGCGCTAGCTTTACCCCTTATTCAGTAAGGGGTAATAGTGCGTCCAAAATGCGCATCCAACTCCCCCGAACCTAATAGCACCCGCAACATGCAAATGCATGTTGATGGCACTATTAGGTATCCCCACGCGATTCAGAAAGCAAAATGTGCAGCTAAGTCGCACATTTTGCTTTCAGAAATTTGCACCTACCCAAAGGTCGGCGCTAATTTCTCCGGGCACTGGGACAGTGCACAGAAAAGCAATAAAAACTGCTTTTCTGTGCATCCTCCGACTTAATATCATGGCGATATTAAGTCGGAGGTCCCGAAAGTTTAAAAAATTTAAAAAAAAAAATTTAAAATGGGCCCGTGGCTGTCGGATCAAAAACTGGACGCTCAATTTTGCCGACGTCCGATTTCCGAGCCCGTGGCTGTCAGCGGGCTCGAGAACCGACGCCGGCAAAATTGAGCGTCGGCTGTCAAACCCGCTGACAGCCGCCGCTCCTGACAAAAGGAGGCGCTAGGGACGCGCTAGTGTCCCTAGCGCCTCTTTTTACCGCCGGGCCTAATTTAAATAAATTAAGATACTGTATCGCGCGCACAGGAGAGTGTCCTGTGCACGCGCCGGGAAAGCGGGCGTTCGCCCGCTCTCCCGCATTTTTACTGTATCGGCCCGCATGAGGGACTGTGGTTCCTCTTCTCTATACCCCTTCCTCCTTATGGAAAACCCAAAGGGGTAGATTTTCAAAGGGTTGCGCACGTAACATACACGTGCAACCCCCGTAAACCTCCCCCTGCCTCCACCTGCGCGCCGCTGAGCCTATCTTGCATAGGCTCGGTGGTGCGCGCAAGCCCCGGGATGCGCGTAAGTCCCGGGGCTTGAAAAAATGGGCTTTCTGGGGGCGGGGCCGTAGGTGGGACCGAGGCCTCCAGAACAGTCAGCGGGCCGGGGAATGGAGAGCCGGCAGGCGTAATGTCATCAATAAAGGTCAGGGGGGATTTAGTTAGAGCTGGGGGGGGCGGGTTAGAAAGGGGAAGGGAGGGGAAGGTGCAGGGGGGGGGGAAGGAAAGTTCCCTCTGAGGCCGTTCTGATTTCGGAGCGGCCTCAGAGGGAACAGAGGCAGGCTGCTCGGCTCGGCACGCGCAGGTTGCACAATTGTGCACCCCCCTCCATGCGCCGACCCTGGATTTTATAACATGCGCGTGGCAGCACGCGCATGTTATAAAATCGGGTGTAGATTTGTTTGCGCCAGTTTGCGCGAACAAATCTACGCCCGCGCGCATGTTATAAAATCTGGCCCCAAGCGCTTCCCTCAAGCCTCCAGAGGTCCTATGGTTAAGCCAGAAAAAGGAAAGGATCTTTCCTTTTCTTGCCTTAGCTGAATTCAACCTATTGGTACTGGTAGAGCTGACTGCTACAGGCAATTGGTATTCTTATATTCACTGCAATTTCACAAGCCAATGCAATAAAATGCACGCAAAAATGTGCATCCAAACTGGAAGCACGTGTTTTGAATACGCACACAATCACCTCTCCTGGGCACTTGATGCAATAGGTAAATGAGCTGCCTCACTAAAAAAGATGCCATTGGGCACCCAGGAGAGGTGGTTGTGTGCCGGTTAGGGAACTGGATGCTCAATTAAAGCTTCCTTTTTCCTAACCTAACCTAACCACTGGCAATATTTTTTTGTTGTTGTTCATGCTGCTTCCTGTGGTTCCTTCTACTTAATATTGGGACAATGCTAACTAGGAGGATGCACAGAAAAGCATTATTTGGGGCTTTTTTTGGTGGCTTTATGGGGTGTTTTTCAGATCACTCAGAACACATAAAGACTTAATACCAGGCCTGGGGCTGGCATTAATTTTTCCATGCTAAAATGTACGTGTCAGGTAAACAGTGATATTTTGCATCTGGTTAATAGCTACTAGCCTCATCTACATACATTTACATGTGATGAGGGTATTAGTTACGAGCTGGTTTGGACGTGTGTTTTGGACATGCTAATTCCCTTATTGCATCAGGTGTTAGCCTAGTGCGTCCAAAACGTATATCCAAGTACTTGTTAACCTGTGTGCTAGGTTCAGTGCCCAATATTGCATTGGCCTGACATTGAAGAAACCAAGCCCCATTCAAACGTTATTTCTGAATGGGTATTGGTTCCTTCACATTTAGCCAAGAGGGTAGAAAAGCTTGGCTGGGGGGGGGGGGGGGCTTCGGGGGAGGGCTTTGGGGTGGAGAACTTTAGATTTTGAAATGGAAATGTGGCTCTCACCAGTAGAGAAATATTTCTAGTAATGCTAGCATTCTCTGCCAGAAATGAGCAGAACGGGCCACAAATATCAAATTGCTTGTTTCTGTCAGCCTCAAGAAGTTTTGCATTTGAATTTTGTCAGGAAACAGTTTTACATAATTCCAAATCATTCTGTAAATCAATGTTTAATGCCGAATCATTAAGACAGTCATTGTACAGATTTTCCAGCACTACAAATTGAGCACTTCCTGCCAATGTCCAATGTTCCCTGGCATTCCCATTATTTTCTTGCCGATGACACCCTACCTCTTCTTAGTAATAGCACCCATCTTTTCAGTTTTGTTTCCACAAATCGCAATGCCCTTGGAAAATGCTACCAGCTCGATAAAACCTTTTCACAAGGAATGCATGCTGCTCTGCTGTGCACGCCAATTTGTTTTCTACTGCTGAATGGCTTATGAAGCTACTGCTCAGGAACAGAACTGTGCAGACAAATCTCCATGCCTTGTTCTCCATGACACCAGAAATGATGCTGTAAATAAAAAGCTTCAATGAATATTTGCAATTTAAATTCTACCGACCTTTTGTGAATAGTCTGTATATGCAGAATAAATAAATTACGAGAAATTACATTTATACAGAATAAATGTTTATTTCCTAATAATTATTTATTTACCTGTGGAAGTCGTTTTAAAAATTGTCCTCTTTAAACTTATCTTTCCAGAACCAACGTTCTCTCCAAGCACTTACAGGTGGTATCTGAAAATCACCAGCTGTAGAGGCTAAGAGTTCCCTGGAATGGAATGGAATGCAACACCAGTAAAATAATTCTGGTGGTAACTAAATGAAGTGATTGACTGATTTCTGCTCTGAAGATTTTTAAAAACAAGTTTGAGAAATACTTTGGCAGAAGGCCACTGGCTGGGGCCACAGAAGAGGGCTATTTGCCTTCTGGGCAAGTGAAGGATTCCCTGGGTTTTTTGCCTGCTCCACAGGAGATCATGTTATTTTGTCTGCCTCGTGACTGCCGGAGCTTGGAATCACTGGGCTGCTTGTGCTCACTGAAGACAAGTTTTCCGAGAACTGCTGGTTTTATGACTTGTGAAATTTTGGTGCTTGCTGAATGGCTACATTCAAATATTGAGGCTCTCGTGAATCTCTTCCCATGGGAAGGGAAGCTATTTGACTAGGGATCAGGATTCTTACCAGAAAGCTCTTTTTTTGACATGCTGCTTTCTTTAACATGCTAACTGCACACTTCAGTCTCTACCTCTGTTTAAAGACTCCATTTCTCTAGCTCACAAAAGGAGTCAATTTTATAAGGAGTTAGAGGAAAAATTTTTTGTAGATAGGATCCTTTATTATTGTTTTCAGTGTAAATATGAAAAATGTGTAAAAGGTAATTACATGGAAAAGTACACGGCCTATAAGGCCTGTATGGTAGAATACAGAAAGGTGGTTGAGTTAACCACAAGCTGGAATGATTACACTGCATCCTGCAACATCATTGACAAAGTGACCTGCTATACTCACTGACTGGAACTGTCACTTTGCCTGCAGATTCCTGATGTAAAATATAGTAAGCACCTTAGTATAGTATCTTTTGGTATCGAATGTGATTGGGAAACTGCGAAGCATGAAATGGAATTGTGCCAGAACACGGGGCCCGCATTACAAGGTGTCACTTAGTAATGCAAGGCATGCATGAGAGCTGAAACAAAAAGAAATGACAGCATCATTAAGATCACAAACAAAGAGCCAGAAACCCTGGCTTTGAAAGTAGACACAATTCATTTGAAAAGATGGCCAGACTGCAGGATCAGACACAGAAGAAAAAAAAAAACAAAAAACATGTCCATGCGGTAAAAATTCCATAACCCTCCAGCTTTTCCCCTGGGAAGGCTGAAAGCACCTGAGGCTGAGAATGAGATGTCACTAAAATAAGAATATTTCCCTTAGCACCCCGAGGCTTGCACTGCATATAAATTTAACCTGAACCAGAGGGAAATGCTTTCTATGATCATTTTTTGTCCTGCCTGCTAGCAGATGTTTTCATAAACTTGTCTTTGTTACTTTGTAATAGCTAACATGATTGTTGCTGTAGAATACCATGAGGGCAATTCTCAAAGTATTTACGTGGATAAATAGTGATTTATGTACATATATTGGTGTCTGAATATTTCCCCCCTCCATGTGGCTAAAATCATGTGTGCTGTTCCACAGAGCATGCAGTTTTAGCCACATTAAGAGAAGGTCTTCCTACAGGGCATTATTAGGTTGGGGAAGGAAACCGACATGCATAGATCACCTTGTCAAATCTACACATGCTGAAAATGCAGATACAAATGTCCGTGGCCAGTTTCAAAACAAAAATACAAGTTTATGTTAGCTTTGAAAATCCATGCAAACTCTGCTCTTCAATTGTAATCCACTTAGAACAAATGCAAATGTTTTTTAGTTCAGGGGAATAAAAGAACCTGAAAATTAGGTATCTGTGGCCTTTGTCGCAATGCAGACAGCTTGGAAATGGCCCTTTTATCTGTTCTATGGTTATATTTCATTAAACTAAAAAAGCCCCTAGCATTGTATCAAACCTGGAAAACAAAGTTTGGTTCTTTTGTCTACCATTCAGCTCATCAATTTTTTCACTATTCTCAGCCCTAGAGTTAGAAGGATTGAGAGGTTAGGTAAAATGCATGTGGACATGATGCAGTAAGCTGCAAATGGCTTTTGCAAATGTGATTATGTGCACTACAATTGCAAATAATGTATGTAATTGTGTTTATAAAATTTTGTGTGCTCTGTTTTCCATTTTAACATGTAATTTAACATTTATTAAGTCATTCCTTGAAAATATACTAAATCTCTATTGAGCAGAAAAAATCATGCACATCAACTCATTGAAAATTGAATATTAGCTAAATTACCTGAGAAAAAATTCACAACAGTGAAATTCTTTGTAAGAACATAAGAGCATAAGAACATAAGAAATTGCCATGCTGGGTCAGACCAAGGGTCCATCAAGCCCAGCATCCTGTTTCCAACAGAGGCCAAAACCAGGCCACAAGAACCTGGCAATTACCCAAACACTAAGAAGATCCCATGCTATTGATGCAATTAATAGCAGTGGCTATTCCCTAAGTAAAATTGATTAATAGCCATTAATGGACTTCTCCTCCAAGAACCTATCCAAATCTTTTTTGAACCCAGCTACACTAACTGCACTAATCACATCCTCTGGCAACAAATTCCAGAGCTTTATTGTGCGTTGAGTGAAAAAGAATTTTCTCCGATTAGTCTTAAATGTGCTACTTGCTAACTTCATGGAATGTCCCCTAGTCCTTCTATTATTCGAAAGTGTAAATAACCAAGTCACATCTACTCGTTCAAGACCTCTCATGATCTTAAAGACCTCTATCATATCCCCCCTCAGCCGTCTCATGGAGGTGTAGGCTTTTTTTTCACTTGCAATAAAGTCTGTGATTTTGTACGGGCTTTATCACAAGAAACATACTGCAATCCAAACGATATATTATTTAAATGAATTATTTAAATGAACTGGTACCATGAGAAAAACTTTGTGTGGATCTGGATTATTTTGACAAAAATCTTTCCATGAGGTAGAAAGAGAAGGGGTGGGGGAGGCAGATGGTCTAGAAAATTGGAGTTTTGTTTGATTATATTTTCAAAAATTTTCTGTCATAAACCTAGGTGGTTGGGGGTGGCTGAAAAGTTGGCTAACAATAACTAAATAAAACTATCCAGTTTACTTTACTATTCAGTAGCTGATTGAAAATGTATCTATATGTTACTATGTTATTAGAAGCTAGGGATGTGAATCGTTTTAGGACGATTAAAATTATCGTCCGATAATTTTAATATCGTCTTAAACCGTTATGGAACACAATACAATACAGATTCTAACGATTTATCGTTATAAATCGTTAGAATCGTGAGCCGGCACACTAAAACCCCCTAAAACCCACCCCCGACCCTTTAAATTAAATCCCCCACCCTCCCGAACCCCCCCCAAATAACTTAAATAACCTGCGGGTCCAGCGGCGGTCCGGAACGGCAGCGGTCCGGAACGGGCTCCTGCTCTGAATCTTGTCGTCTTCAGCCGGCGCCATTTTCCAAAATGGCGCCGAAAAATGGCGGCGGCCATAGACAAAAAAGATTGGACGGCAGGAGGTCCTTCCGGACCCCCGCTGGACTTTTGGCAAGTCTCGTGGGGGTCAGGAGGCCCCCCACAAGCTGGCCAAAAGTTCCTGGAGGTCCAGCGGGGGTCAGGGAGGATTTCCCACCGCGAATCGTTTTCGTACGGAAAATGGCGCCGGCCATATGCGTATGGCCGGCGCCATTTTCCGTACGGAAAATGGCGCCGGCAGGAGATCGACTGCAGGAGGTCGTTCAGCGAGGGTTCCGGCGCCTCGCTGAACGACCTCCTGCAGTTGATCTCCTGCCGGCGCCATTTTCCGTACGAAAACGATTCGCGGCGGGAAATCTCTCCCTGACCCCCGCTGGACCTCCAGGAACTTTTGGCCAGCTTGTGGGGGGCCTCCTGACCCCCACGAGACTTGCCAAAAGTCCAGCGGGGGTCCGGAAGGACCTCCTGCCGTCCAATCTTTTTCATCTATGGCCGCCGCCATTTTTCGGCGCCATTTTGGAAAATGGCGCCGGCTGAAGACGACAAGATTCAGAGCAGGAGCCCGTTCCGGACCGCTGCCGTTCCGGACCGCCGCTGGACCCGCAGGTTATTTAAGTTATTTGGGGGGGGGGTTCGGGAGGGTGGGGGATTTAATTTAAAGGGTCGGGGGTGGGTTTTAGGGGGTTTTAATGTGCCGGTTTTTCGATTTTTCGATTTTTAACGATTTTTAACGATTTTTCACGATATTTTACCCCCCCAAACGGCAACAATACGATTCCCTCCCCCTCCCAGCCGAAATCGATCGTTAAGACGATCGAGGACACGATTCACATCCCTATTAGAAGCTCCTTGGAGCAGAGAGATTGAAACAATATGAATTATGTTATGCAATACTGAGACAGATTGTCATGGAATTGGGGTGGCAGCTAGATGGGGATCCCTGCAGTAGGGCCAGTCCCTAGGGCAAAGCTAGACAGGAACTTCTGCCTTGACCAACCACTTCTCCCACAGGTTGAGCCCTTGGGTTCTGATAGCCAGGAGGACAGGCTGTTCTGGAGATAAACTGAATGGAAACTGGAGCTGGAACCAGAGGCAAAGGCTGAAACCAAAAGCAAACAGGAGCTGGAACTGGAGATGACTGGATACAAAGGCAAGGCCTGAGACTAGAAAAAAGGGTAAGGCCTGGGACTGGAGACATAGAAAGTCAAGTAAAAACTGGGGTCACAGGGAGGAGTGGATAGGATGAGACAAAAACTAGACAGGACTAGACATGGATGGACAAGGAAGGCAGGACAAGGAAGCATTAGAAGATCCAAAGTGCAAGGCAAGGAAATAGCAAGAAGGCTCAAAGACCTGAGGGCAATATAGGGCAAGGGCTAGAAGGCCCAAGGCCATAGAGCAAGGCAAGGCAGAGTTCAAAGGCCCAAAGATCACAAGGCAAAAAGGCCTGAAGGCCGCAAGGCAAGAAACCTGAAGTCCACAAAGCAAGAAAGAGCAGGGCTAGAAGGGCTGAAGGTCAAGAGATAAGGACAGAAGGACAAAGAGGCCCCAGGACAAGGAAATTACCAAAACAAGAGGTTCCAAGGGCTCCACAGGAATAGGCAGAGCAGGGCCAAGCAAGGAGCCAAAGAGACTCAATGACAAAGCATGGTGTTCTATGAGATGGAAGGCTAAATAGACTGGTCCTGCTGAGTCATGCACCTATTAAAAAGGTAGCTAGAGTGAGAGGAAAGGTAGCTCCATGAGGACCTCTGCTGGTGGGGAGGCTGCATAGCACCAATAAGACAAATCTGCGTAAATATCCAACATCCTTGCTATATTTATTTATTTATTGGAAAATGTTTATATTCTGCAACTTCCAAATAACAGTGTACATTGCGGAGTACATTATAATATATATAAAACATCAGTTAAAACTATACAATATAACAAAAAGAAAGTAAAACATTTCAGGATTTAAAACATACCAAAACCTTACAAACTGTCTCATTCCTCAAATGCCTCACTAAACAAAACCTTTAAATGTTTCCAAAAGACTTCCACATCAGCCTTAGCATGCAGTTCAGCAGGAAGGGTGTTCCATAAAACTGGAACTAAATACAAAAATGCTCCGGCTCTGCTCTGCAGCTTTAAATTTTGAAAGGCTAGAGACCATAGTATACAGACACTGGCCCATAGAGTGCAAGGGCCTTGTAATGCCCTTGGGAATGGTGGACCCTTGGTGCTGTGGTGCAGTTGGTGCAGCCTAGTGAGTAAGCCCACTAGGTCCACACTGACAGCTAGCAGACAAGCCCAGTGAAAGGACTAGCTGGAGCCTCACCTACCAGCCACCTCTCCCCACAGTTTGAGCCTTTGGGTTCTGGTGGCTGGCATGTCTTCGCAGAGTCACTAAAGTGATCGAAAATTGAAGAGTCTAGAGCCAGGCAAAAGTCAAGGTGGGCAGCAGACAACGGATAAGACAAAAGGTCAGGGCAGGCAGCAGACAGTGGATAAGTGAAGACAAGTTAGAGGTCAGGGCAAGCAGCAGACAGCAGAAGATCAAAATCCAAAACTGAGATCAGGATCCAGATAATCAAGCTGAGACAAGATGAGACAAGACAGGGACCAATACAGGACAAAGACTACACATAGGGTGAAGCAAGAGAATGGGGATAAGAACAGGGAACAAGACAGGGAAGGCAGGAGAAAGTAGGAACACAGGAACAAAGGAAGACAAGAATGAGGCAAGACAAGGCAATACACACTAAAGACCTAAGGAACTCCTGTTGCTGAGGCATCTGTAAGGTGTTCAGGACAGCTTTAAATAAGGGGAGCTATCTAATGTCAAAAGGGGCACCATGGATAGGTTCCCACTGAGGACCCTTGGCAGTTCGCAGGATTGGTACGGCCCTCTGGTTGGACCCAGAAAGCGTCTGCCACCAGGAGGTGGAACACACAAGGAGACAGAGGCTAGCTGGAGCTTTGCTAATAACAGTCCAGGGTTTCCGCAGGTTGAGCCCTTGGGTAGCCGGACCACCTGAACTTAGGTGGGCCTCAGAGGATTTCCCGGAGAGGTAGCAGAGAGGTTTGCCCACCATGAGCAAAGGTGTGCGGCTGATGCAGAGAAGGTGGACCAGACCTGAACTGGAGACTCCGGGGACCTCAGGGAGGTAGCAGTTCAGGAAGGCTCTCCAGATGGAACAGGCGGGGCCTGTGGGTCTGGTCAGATGAAGGTCATGGTCAGAGTCCAAGCAGGTCAGTCTGGTGGTCACGGAAGGCAAGAAGAGAGTGTCCAAGTGAAGCGCAAGGGTCAAAGCCAGGGAATCCATCCAAAAGTGGTCAGCCAAAGCAGGGGTCAAATCCAAGGTCAGTCCGAGTGTAGTCAAAGCAAGTGAGGGTCAGATCCAGGTGGCAGTCAGCATGGTCAGGCAGGTAGAGGTCAGTTCCAAGCAGCAGTCAACATGGTCAGTAGGCAGGCAAAGTTCAGGTCCAGGCAGCAGTCAGTTGTAGCCAGGCAAGCAGAGGTCAATACCAAGAATCAGTCCGAAGGGTACTACCAGGGAATGTGGAGCATGAAGAAGACAGACGCTGGAGACACGGAGGACCACAGGGACACTGGGACACAGAGACGCTGGACCGAGAGAGCGCAACTACATGAAGAATTTTTGATGCTGGGCAATGGCAGAGCTCGAAGTGTGCAAAGAATAGAGCCCAGTGGGCTTGTCTCAGGTTGAGTAACTGGGCCTCTTTTAGGTGCTTCAGGTTTTTATGGTTGGTATATATCATGAACCTGTGTTGTGCCCCTTCAAGACAGGGACGCCATTCCTGGAGGGCAAGTATCACTGCTAGGCATTTGTGATCCCCTATGGTATAATTTTGTTCTTTGGGAGAGAAATTGTGTGAATAAAAGGAACATGGAACCAGGGATCCCTTGGTGGAGTATTGACTCAAGACCGCTCCTGCTCCAATGGTGGATGCATCGATTTCAACTATGAAGGAGTGGCTTGGATCTGGGTGACGTAAACACGGGCCAGTGCAGAAGGCCTCCTTCCAGGCATAGAATGCTGATTGGGCCTTGGAACTCCATACTCAGAGATCACATCCCTTCCTTGTCATGGCAGTGAGTGGAGCAGCCAGCATGAAGTAATTGGCGATGAAGTTTCAATAGTAATTTGTAAAGACAAGGAATCTTTGTAAGGCTCAGAGACCCACTGGTTGAGGCCAAACCTTGGAGTTTTTCAGGGTCCATGGTGAACCCGCGGCTAGAGATGATGTAGCCCAGGAATGGGAGACTGGGTTGCTCAAAAAGACACTTCTCCAATTTAGCATAGAGATAGTGGTCTCTGAGATGCTGGAGGACTGTTTGATCGTGGAAATGGTGAGACTTCAAATCTTTGGAGAAGATGAGTATATCATTGAGATACACTATGACAAATGAGTACAAAACATCCCGAAAAATCTCATTCATTAGACACTGGAAGACTGCAGGGGAGTTGCATAGCCCGAAGGGCATTACTACATACTCGTAGTGTTCATCTTTTATGTTCATGGCGGGCTTCCAAATGTCTTCTGGTTGGATCCATACTAGGTTATATGCCCCACGTAGGGCTAGTTTAGTAAAGATTTGCACGCCCTGCAGGCGGTCAAAGAGTTCACTGATCAGTGGCAGTGGGTATCGGTCCTTACGGGTTACTGCGTTCAAACCCCTATAATCTATGCAGGGTCTTAGACTGCCATGCTTTTTCTTTACAAAGAAGAATCCGGTGCCTGCCGGTGAGGTAGAGGTCTTATGAACCCTTTGGCTAAATTATCTTTGATGTACGCTGACATCACTTGAGTCTCTAGGAGTGAAAGAGGGTAGGTTCTGCCCTTGGGAGACATGGCACCAGGTAGGAATTCTATGGGGCAGTTGAACTTCTGAAGCGGAGGCAGGATATTGGCAGGTTTTTTTGAGAACATGTCTTTAAATTCCATGTACAGAGAAGGTAACTCAGGAAGGGCTGTAGAACTTAAGACTGAGATAGAAGGAGACATTTGTCGTAAATACTGGGTTTGGCATCGAGGGCCCCACTGGGTGAATTGCAGGGATTACCAGTTGAAGTGAGGTGCATGTAACTGGAGCCAATGAAGTCCAAGGACCATGGGGTGTTTGATCGTTTCAGTATCAGTATGGTGATCTCCTCATCATGGAGAGTCTCAATGGTGAGTCAGACAGCCAGGGTGCGGTGCATAATATGATCAGAGAATGGTTCTCCATGAATTGAAGCAATATGTAGTGGTACATCCAATAGCTGAACTGGTATCTGAAGGAGTGTGACAACCTCCTCTAAAATAAAATTTCCACTCGCCCCAGCGTCCACGAGGGCGGTGGTGGCGAATGAACATGACTCCCTGAGGAGGTAGACCAGCAGCAATAGTTGAGTGCTGGAAACTGTTGCGCCCAAGCTCGGGACCCCTGCCGGGCTCAGACTTTGAAGTTTCCCGGACGCACTGGACAAGTCTGGAGAAGATGGCCAGAGTCACCACAATACAGGCAGAGGCCAGAATTTCTTCATCACGGTTGATCTGCATTGGTTCCTCGGGAGGTTGAGGGACCACAGGTAAGGCCTTCAGCCACGGGCTCGCAGAACGGGATGACCGTAGGGCAGGATGTCGAAGAGCCCTTACTTCCTGGTATCGTTGCCAAAGACTGTAGTCAATCCTTCCGAACAGAGAAATCAAGTCTTCCAGAGAGGCAGGGATCTCCCGGGCAGCCAGTTCATCTTTAAGGACAGGAGACAGTCCCTGCCAGCCTAACTCTGTTGCCAGAGATAGGAACTCCACTGTATATTCGGCTAGCAGGTGTGAACCTTGATGGAGGTGGAATAGGTGGTGGCCAGCGACCACCTGTCAGCCTGGGTCCTCGAAGGTGCATCGGAAGACATAGATAAACTGAGGTAGCTGGCGTAGAATTGCATTGGAACGCTCCCAAAGCAGAGAAGCCCATGCCAGGGCCTTCCCCTCAAGACGCGAGAGGATAAACGTGATCTTTGTCACTTCATCTGGAAAGATCTAAGGTTGCAGTGAGAACTGCATATAGCATTGATTAATAAAACCTCAACAGAGACGAGGATCTCCATTGAAATGGGGTGGAGCTGGGAGGGCCAGCGGTGCTCATGAGGACAAGGTATGCGCAAGAGCCCCTGGATTAGCCATGGCTGATTCCTCCAATTGGGAATGCATCTTTTCCATGGAGGAGGTCAACACTTCCATGATCCATTGTTGTTCTCGGACATGAGTGACCAGACCAGGAATGGCCTGCAAAGCCAGAGACTCCACTGAGTCCATGGCCTTGGCAACCTGTTGCACTGGAGGTGGGTCTCAGAGGGTCTCCCGGAGAGGTAGCGGAGAGGTTGGATGGACCAGACATGAACTGGAGACTCTGGAGGCCTCAAGATAGGTAGCAGTTCAGGAAGGCTCTCCGGATGGAGCAGGCCGTGGTCAGAGTCCAAGCAGGTCGGTCTGGTGGTCATGGAAGGCAAGAAGAGAGTGTCCAAGTGAAGCACAAGGGTCAAAGCCAGGGTATCCATCCAGAAGTGATCAGCCAAAGCAGGGGTCAAATCCAAGGTTAGTCCGAGCGTAGTCAAAGCAAGCGAGAGTCAGTTCCAGGTGGTGGTCAGCATGGTCAGGCAGGCAGAGGTCAGTTCCAGGCAGCGGTCAATGTGATCAGTAGGCAGGCAAAGGTCAGGTCCAGGCAGTGGTTAGTCGTAGTCAGGCAAGCAGAGGTCAGTACCAAGAATCAGTCCAAAGGGTACTACCAGGGAACATGGAGCAGGAACAAGACAGATGCTGGAGACACGGAGGAACAAGGAGATGCTGGAACAAGGAGATGCTGAAACAAGGAGATGCTGGAACAAGGATACGCTGGAACAAGGAGACACTGGAACACAGGATCAGGCACAGGAGCAAGGAACAGGCAAACTTGAAACACCGAGCTGTCCACCTGCTTGCAAGGCGTGGTTCTGGGGACAGAGCCTCACCTTCCATACTGTGGCCATGTGATGTCATCAGCGTGCATCTGACCCGGGTTTCCTGCGCTTGGCCCTTTAAAGGGTGAGACGTCGGCCACGCGCGCACCTAGGGGCAGGGCCGAGGAGATGTAAGATGCGGAGCCCCTACGGGAGTTCCACTGAGAGGCCTGTGGCATGGAAGAGGCCGAGAACACCTGGGGAGAGCATCAGGGACATCGGGAGCTAGCAGCTGTGGCAAGGCCGGAACTGGTGGAGGGCAGTGCGAGGTGAGCAGGCCTGACTACGGCACCAATGCAGCCAGGACGCGCAACAAATTTGAATGCCAGAACTAACAACCAAAAACGTATTTGATATTTAACTGGCAACCAGTGAAGAATTTTGAATACTGGAGTAATGTGGAAAGATTTACTAAGTTAATACACATACTGTGGCATGGTGAATCAGTTGAAAAACCCTCAAGAAATTGTCAGCCTGTAAACCAATTGTGCTTTAAACCCAGTATACAAAACCACTAGTATTATTTACTAAATATACAGGCATATTAACATTTAATGGGGCCACAGATGCAGAACATTAAAATAGCATGATCTAATTAGCTATTAACATGTTATGTACTAGAATCATATTAGCAGGACTTAAATTTAAAATGTATGTGATATTTAAGTCTAGCTCTGGGATTGTATTTAAGTACTGGCAACAACATTTGCAGATGGGAGGACAAGACAGCAGGAGGTAAGAAATGCACCTTCTGCTGTCCCAGTGAGGAAGGTAGAGGGCTTGCAGAGGATCCATCGGGGTTTGATTTTGTGTCAGAGGAGATGGCATTCTCAGACTTTCTGTTCTCAGTGGAGGGGATCAAAAATGAAGTGAGCTATTCTTCCAGATTAACCAGCCTATTTAATTTGGATCATGTAGCACAAGAATCTTTATTTCTTTATATAGTAGTTTCTGTTCTCGATGATGCTCTACAGAACTTATCTTCAATAGTTTAACAGAATTGCACATGAAACCAGTGAGGCCTTATCTGTACTTCAAGGGGAAATAGCTTTCCTAGCTGGAGTAGTGGTTAATAATAAAATGGTTCATCAAGCTCATGAACTGCAAACTGGGTTAGAAGGTTGGAATTTAGGATATATTGGGAACTGGATCATGGTTTAGAGGGTTGGGAAAAATATTACAGGATGGATACTGAATATTGTTGTTTTGGGTAGTGGTTTTGATTTGTTTTGCTTGTGGGTAATGCATGATACCTGGTTGGTGCCATTTTATACAAGATATCAACATTGGCACTGACTTTGGTCTGCTGGTGCCATTGTTAGCTTGTCCAGACAAAATGTCACCAGCCAGGTCAAGGCCCAGGCCCTTTCAAGTGCCATTCTTTACAAAAGAAATAAAAAATGGCACTGGGCTCGGTGTTCAAGCATCATCTTGAATTGTAGTACCAGCAGGGCAGGAGTGACTGAGGATCATTCCTGCCCCATGAAGACCATCAACATAGTAAAAGGGTTTGAGAGGAGGAAATTTGGGAGAAAGGCCTGGGAATGGGGGATTTGGAGACTCAACATTCATTTGTTTTTGTATAATTTCATATTTCATGCATTGTTTGTTTTTTGGTTTAAAAAAATATTAAGAAACTCTCCGCATCATTCTTCAAAATGTGTTATGGCATTAACACACGCGTTAACACTATAACACATGAGAAAAATGCTGTGATCAGAGAACATAGTACTAAATTTCATCGTTGTTTGACTTCACCAAGGTGTACTGTGCTGTTCGTACATCTCACTCCACATGCAAAACTGGCCCCTAAACCCAAAACCAGCATTAATACTTTGCCTTGATCTATTAGGCAGCCCTCAACTTTGTCTTTTTGACACGGGACTTTTTTGAATGGCCCTTTAAGGCAATGTCGGTTATTTGAGGTTGGGGCTGCCATTGCATCTAAGGGGCCGCCAGCCGAGTTGTTTTGTCCCAGATTGTTTTGCTGTGAGACAAAATAACACACCATCAAGCTACGATGGTTTTTCGGGGGAGGGTCCCACTATCGTGGCAACACTCCCCCCATGATTGTAGGAGTCCTCTCACAAAAAAACAATTAAGCTTAGTGCCTCTAGGCCATTGTTTGGAAAAAGGACAGGATACTGGCTGTGTCCTCATCCTCCAGTGAAATAAAAAATGTAAACAGGTATTTTTAGGTTCTGAAAGTTTGTGAATGTATGTATCTCACATTCTCTTTGAACCTTTATCTCTATACAATAAACACATACGGGCTGATTCAGTAAAAAACGCGGGAGAGCAGACGATCGCCCGCTCTCCCGGCGCACGCACCGGCCACTCGCCAGTGCGCGCGATTCAGTATGTAAATTAGGTGGTGCAGTAGAAACGGGTAAAAGGAGGCTCTAGGGACACTAGCGCATCCCTAGTGCCTCCTTTTGACCCGGAGCGGCGGCTGTCAGTGGGTTTGACAGCCAACGCTCAATTTTGCAGGCGTCGGTTCTCGAGCCCGCTGACAGCCACGGGCTCGGAAACTGGATGCCAGCAAAATTGAGCGTCCGGGTTTCAGCCCGACAGTCGCTGGCCCAATTTAATTTTTTTTTTCTTTCTTTTTTTTTACTTTTTACACCCTTCGGGACCTCTGACTTAATATCGCTGTGATATTAAGTCGGAGGGTGCACAGAAAAGCAGTTTTTACTGCTTTTCTGTGTACTTTCCTGGTGCCGGCAGAAACTAGCGCCTACCTTTGGGTAGGCACTAATTTCTTAGAGTAAAATGTGCGGCTTGGCTGCACATTTTACTTTCTGTATCACACAGGCATACCTAATAGGGCCCTCAACATGCATTTGCATGTTGAGGGCGCTATTAGGTGCCCGGGTTGGACGCGCATTTTCCGCCCTTTACTGAATAAGGGGTAAGGGAAAACACGCGTCCAAAGGCAGGTTAACAGTGCGCTCCGTCGGAGCACACTGTTCTGTATCAGCCTGATATAGAGGTCCATACTTAAAAGATTTATGCTGTGAAATTGATTTTACCTGCATATATCTGGCCCTTTAGAAATATCCTCCTTTGTTTGAATAAGTTTGTCTACAGAAACATTTTGTGCAGGCAAAGATATTCAGAGAAAAATAGGGCATATCTAGAGGTGTGGTAAGAGCAGACCAAAATATTATTTGGATGGGCGGCTTGAAGGGAGGTTGGGTGGAGAGTCGCTCTGATTGTGGTCTGAATTTCTTGATTATAAATGCCTCATACTATACCATAGCATAATTTTTATGTGCCTTAATGTAAAACGTTGTGACGGTATCCACTGAACGACGGTATAGAAAAGTGTTAAAATAAATAAATAACTAAATAAATACTAAGAGAAAAGGGAAAACCCGAGTGGAAATCTCAACCACTCCGATATCTGCCCTATCTCATGCAACAATTGAGAGCTTCTTTTCCCCGGTAAACATAATAAACATGGGAGAATCATCCGCTATGGCCGTCGGGGATGAGCAGACGCCAACGGCATTGGACCTATATACATCTTTGAGCCCTGGGGCTCCCATGATGCCCTTGCCTCCATATCTCGCGCAGCCCCTGGATTCGGGTCTGACTATCTGACGGTTGGTGCCAGAAGAGCTTAGGCCCTTTGAGGAGAAAATGGGGAATAATGGCTTGAGAGCACAGGTCACCGGGGAAGCTGTGTCTCCAGCACACTCGCTGCAGCAACAGTTGAGAGTGAGTGGAGAAAAGATCCTGGACACTGCCCCGCTGACTTTTACACCAGAGGGGCAAGCAGGTCTGACTGTGGCCTCAAGATTGAGGCAGGAATGCCGTCAGGATGGAGAGGTAAGCGCTATTGTTGCTTCAAGTGTGGTTGAATCACAAAAAATTACCTTGGAAAATGTTTGGGCTGTACTACTTTCTTTATAATCCTCAATAGTAACTTTATCATCAATCATGACTGAGACACAACAACGTATTCAGCAAATTGATCCATTACTGGTATCACATTCTGACAAATTGGAAGGCCTGGAAACTCGAGTTTCTCAAATGCAAACTGTTCAATCCAGTTTAGTTCAAGGAGAACTGGTAAACTCAAGAAAAATAGAAAACATAGAGAATGAAATGAGATATAGGAACCTGAGAGTATTAAATTTTCCATATGCCAAATTATTATCACCAATAGAGCAATTTAAAAAATATTTGTTGGAAAATGTACAAATGCCTCAGGAAGCAATACCATCAATTGCAAAGATTTTCGTTTTAAATGCTGGGAAGAAAGCAGGAAATGAATTGCAGAATAGAGTATTACAGCCATCAGAAGTTGGTAATCTTACAGATTTTCTTGAGTAATCGTTGGAGGAACAAATTGATTTCTGGGAAACTCTGTTTGTCAGTTTTGTGTTCCCATCAGATAGAGACTCTATAATGAGGCTTTTTCTCCGAAATAGAGAAAAACATTATTTTGGACAGAAATATGGATCTATCCTGATATAACCAGGGTTACTCAATTACGAAGAAAAAGGTTTCTAGCGATGTGCCAGGAGGCGAGAGATCTTGGTGCTCAGATTATAATTCGTTATCCAAGTAAATGTGTGGTGAAATTTAATAATGTAAGATATGTGTTTTTTGACCCACCTGAATTATGTACATTTCTTGATACTCATTCCCTTATAAATCATAGTGCTACTTGAACCAGTCATGGTATATTATATAATGTTGTAACCTCATTTATTTCAAATAATATTTTCCTATGTGAGCTCCTGTATTAATCTTGGATCTCCCTATTTCTTTATAATGGGTTGTATATTTATTTTGATAAAAATGTTATGCTATTTCTTTTTCTGTTAGAATTTATATGATAAAATGTAAATTCAAGTATTTACGGTAAATGTATTTCTTTTACCCATTCATTGGCAAGCTTGTTTGCTGTCTGTTGTTTAAAATCCATAAATTAAAAAAAAAATAATAATAAATATATATATATATATATATATATATTAAAAAAAAAATTTATATATATATCCAATATATATATATATATATATATTGGATAACACCATATTGAGCCTTATCAGGAAGGGACGATAATTTTTAAACTGGTGCACAGGTGCACATTTGTGCACGTGCTTTTGCCCGCACCCAAAGACATGGCTATTTTATAACTAGCGCGCATTTATGTGTTCATGTTATTACATAACCTACCCATGCACACATGTGCACAAATTTTAATGGAAGCACAAGGGCACACAAATCCCGCTTCTACCATGTAAATTGGGGGATTTTAAAAAGTACACTCCCCGATGCCATTCCCAGTTTACCAGTTCATCCACAAATTCACCCAATTAACAGCTAGGTCCTCCAGACCCCCCTGGTTTGATAGCCTGTCTCCCCCCCCCCCCCCCCCCAGTTTAAACCTCTCCAAAATGTCTCAATCCTTTTTTTTTTTAATTTAAACAAATGTGCCATCCATAGCAGAAGTTGTTATGCGACAGGGGGCCTCAGCGCACGCCCATCTCTTGGTCAGGCCCCACATGCCCATGCCCCATCCAAAAATTGTGAGATGTGCATGACTGTGGCATTTATGAGCATATCTGAGTGCTTTTTAAAATACAGTCAGCATGCACGCGTCCGACTTATTCATGTCAGGCATTTAAAATTCACCATTAAATTTATAGGAAGTCAGTCAGCACAAACAGCTATTCTAAAGGTATCCAGATAGCTTTATCTGGATATTTAGTGGGACACTTGTCTGGATAGATTCCATTGAATATCCAGAAAAATATTACTGGATACATTTATCCAGTTATTGAACCTGCTTGATGGGTTTTTAATTATGTGGCTCTGGCTTCCATTTTAGGATTTTCTATGACAAGTCTGTGTGCGATGAAGATGAACTGTGTGTACACTGCCATTGTTCCTCTGGTGCCACCTTGTCTATTCCTCCAGGTTTTGGCCCTTCACTTTGGACTTCCAGCTCACTCCTTACTCCTGTGCCTGGTCTTTCTAATACTGAAGACCCAGCATTGCCCCATGACCTGAACCATGCTCCTGGCACTGCCATACTTGCTCAGATTCCTGGGTATGCTCTGTCAGCCTTTGTCCTCTCTCTCTCCCCTCTAGATAACCCCCAGCTTTGCAGAGAGTCTGCCTGGAGCAGCTGTTTTCTTCCCAACTGTTCCCAAACCAGTTGGTTTGTAGCACCAAATCTTATACTAGGTTTCTTTACCTTCAGTATGAATGCTTTTTAGGGCTTGCAGAGAAGATGGTTGCGCTCCTTATCTTCCGTAAAGAAGGGTAAGGGTCACACCAACTGGATTTCTTCTTTACTCCCTTCCCTCCTCTCTTCCTTTGTGTACTCCCACCCTCTTTAAAGTAGTTGAAGCAAGGTTTTAGGGCAGAGTTATAGATCCCTGTCCCTCACATTACACAGGACCTGACCCCAGGAGCCCTACTTGCCTCAGAAGTCAGATATCTTTCCTTCTTGTTTCTTCTATTTCTCTGTTAGGTACAAATCTGACAATGCTATGAAATAACCTTGAATTGGTGATAGACTGAAATCTCAATAATGAATGAACTGCCAATATGGAGGTATACAATTTGTATAAAAGACACTACAACCTTTTTTGTTACAAAATTATCATGAGATAGCTCTAAAAATATAATCATTGGTCTCAAACTTTTTTTGAATATTTCTTGCTGCATATATAAATATTCCATATTAGCAAAATTCTCATAAGATCATGTAAAATATTCAATACTTATCTTAGAACATAAGAACATAAGAACTTACCATGCTGGGTCAGACCAAGGGTCCATCAAGCCCAGCATCCTGTTTCCAACAGATGCCAAACCAGGCCACAAGAACCAAACAAGTACCCAAACACCATGAAGATCCCATGCTACTGATGCAATTAATAGCAGTGGCTGTTACCTAAGTAAACTTGATTAATAGCAGTTAATGGACTTCTCCACCAAGAACTTATCCAAACATTTTTTGAACCCAGCTACACTAACTGCACTAACCACATCCTCTAGCAACAAATTCCACAGCTTAAATATGCATTGAGTGAAAAATAATTTTCTCTGATTAGTCTTAAATGTGCTACTTCCTAACTTCATGGAATGCCCCCTGGTCCTTCCATTATCCAAAAGTATAAATAACCGATACACATCTACTCATTCAAGACGTCTTATGATCTTAAAGTTTTCTTTTATATCCCCCCTCAGCCATCTCTTTTCCAAGCTGACCAGCCCTAATCTCTTTGTTATGATTTGTGGGTTTGTGGACCCTTGGCCCGAGGCACAAGTTGTTACAGCCTGTGAGGAGGAGCCCCACAGGTCTGCGCCATCAGGAGGTGGGTTATCGCCCCAGTGAGGAGCTCTAGGCACAGCGGTGGAGAGACCCAGGGGCCAGTAGCTAACCCCCGCAGGATGGTAGACTGAAGGATGTTTTCCAGGTGGTCAACCCCAAGTGGGCACAGCTGCAATGTGATGGACATAGGAGGGAACGTAGACTACCCACAGGTGGAGAGTCTGGTCTCGGCCTTAGCTGCTGGTGTACATAGGAACCCAGAGAGCAGAGGTGATGCCAGAGATGAAGCAGTAGCTGACCTGAGGAACGGGACATTGCCAGACAAAGACAAGCTGGTTCGAGCCCTGAGGAGCAGGGCAAGACTAGGTAGATCTCTGAAGTAATGGCGGGGCCCAAGGAGTAGGCAAGCGCTGTCAGTCTTAGACAATGATACAGGCACAGCCCCGAGGAGCGAGGAGGCCAGACGAAGAACTCACTGATACTGTGATGATCCAGAAGATGATTCACAAGTAGCTGGAGGCAAGGCAGGGTTGGACCCAAGAGGCGCAGAGCCAGCCCGAGGAGCGGGGTAGGCCAGGGGAGCAAGCCCCCAATGAAGCACACACTGACCCCCGAGGAGCAGGTGCCAGTCAGGGTCCAAGGAGCGGCAGCAGGCGACGTCTCAGGGATCCGCAGGAGCTCAGTGCAGGATGGAATTTTTGCCAAATCTGTTTGCTGGGGGTGACGGTGGAGCTTATGAATTAGAGGCCGATGACATCATCACAGCAGGACACCCCTAAGGTTCCCGCCGAAGAGGCTTCAAAGGCGGGGCCTGTGATGCACGCGAGTGCCTAGGAAGGCCCAGTGTTGGAGCAGGGAGTGGCAGCATCCATGCTGCCGAGGAGAGTCCTGCGGAATGCTGCTTTGCAGACAAGCCGTGCAGCGAGCAGCCCCGGGGAGGGCAGGAGAGTAGTGCAGGACATGAGTACTCAAGGTCGCAGCCATCTACGACCGACAGGCATAACTCTATTCAGTCTTTCTTCATAGGGGAGCTCTTCCATTTCCTTTATCATTTTGGTTGCCCTTCTCTGTACCTTCTCCATTGCAACTATATCTTTTTTGAGATGCGACGACCAGAATTGTACACAGTATTCAAGGTGCGGTCTCACCATGGAAAGATACTGAGGCATTATGACATTTTCCGTTTTATTAACTATTCCCTTCCTAATAATTCCTAACATTCTGTTTGCTTTTTTGACTGCTGCAGCACACTGAGCTAACGATTTCAAAGTATTATCCACTATGATACCTAGAGCATTTTCCAGGGTGGTAGCTCCTAATATGGAACCTAACATTGTATAACTACAGCAAGGGTTATTTTTCCCTATATGCAGCACCTTGCACTTGTCCACATTAAATTTCATCTGCCATTTGGATGCCCAATATTCCAGTCTTGCAAGGTTCTCCTGTAATGTATCATAATCCACTTGTGATTTAACTACTCTGAATAATTTTGTATATTCCACAAATTTGATAACCTCGCTTGTCATATGCATTTCCAGATCATTAATAAATATATTGAAAAGCACTGGTCCAAGTACAGATCCCTGAAGCACTCTTTAGCCAGTTTGTAATCCACAAAAGGACATCACCTCCTATCCCATAACGTTTTAGTTTTCTTAGAAGCCTCTCATGAGGGACTTTGTCAAATGCCTTCTGTAAATCCAAATACACTACATTTACTGGTTCACCTTTATCCACATGTTTATTAACCCCTTCAAAAAAATGAAGAAGATTTGTTAGACAAGACTTCCCTTGGGTAAATCCACATTGTTGACTGTGTTCCATTAAACCATGTCTTTCAATATGATCCATGATTTAGATCTTTAGAATAGTTTCCACAATTTTTACAGTACTGAAGTCAGGCTCACTGGTCTATAGTTTCCCAGATTGCCCCTGGAGCCCTTTTTAAATATTGCAGTTACATTGGACACTCTCCAGTCTTCAGGTTCAATGGATGATTTTAATTATAGGTGACAAATTTTAACTAATAGATCAGACATTTCATTTTTTAGTTCTTTCAGAACCCTAGGATGCATACCATCTGGTCCAGGTGATTTGCTACTCTTTAGTTTGTCATTCTGGCCTACTACATCTTCCAGGTTCACAGTGATTTGGTTCAGTTCGTCTGACTCATCACCCTTGAAAACCATCTCCGGAACTGGTATCTCCCCAACATCCTCATTAATAATCATAGAAGCAATGAATTCATTTAGTCTTTCTGCAATGGCCTTATCTTCCCTATTAGCCATCTCAACAATTTTTGTCTGCTGCAGCACAGTCCCAACTTCAAAAAAGCTTAATCTTCCCAAGATGTTTCACAAATTTGAAAGGGTGGAACAGTGCCTTAGGCACTACTGTAGCTCATAGTTGGATGCTGATTGTTGAATGGGGGAATATATTGAATGCCTATAATGGGCCACTCAGAACCTTGGAATTCCTGTCAAGAATGTTTGCCTAGGTTTGTAAATGTAATGCTGTAACCCTAGAAGAACAAGTTATGTTATACTTTTCTTTGGGGATTTTATTGTTATTATACATAAACAGTTAAAAAAAAAAAAAAGAAGCCATACATTGGCTGTGTTTTGCTATCCTTTTCAGGGATGTCTATGCACAAGTAGGCGTGCTTATTGGTCTCAGGCTCCAAAGTATGCTCCTGCAATCACGGATAGTTTATATATTCAGCTTCTCTTAAATTTACCACCTCATTACTAAAAGATGAGTTTTGAAAGCCTGGTGCATGCACTAATAAGGGGATGTGTGAATAAGTCGGGCTTGGGTACACCGAGCAGATATTAAAAGCTGATAAGCTATATATGTATCTCCCGCAGCACAAACATTTAGAAAGTTTTCAAAAAGGGGTGGGAAATAGAGATGTGAATCGGAACCGGAATCGGTTCGGATTCCGGTTCCGATTCACATGTGTTTTTTTTTTCATCAGGCCCGATCGCGGTTTTGTTTATTGGCTGCGCCCGAGTCGATAAACAAAAAACCCACCCTGACCCTTTAAAACTAATCCCTTAGCTTCCCCCACCCTCCCGACCCCCCAAAATTTTTTTACAGGTACCTGGTGGTCCAGTGGGGGTCCCTGGAGCGATCTCCCGCTCCCGGGCCGTCAGCTGCCACTAATCAAAATGGCACCGATGGCCCTTTGCCCTTACCATGTGACAGGGTATCCATGCCATTGGCCGAACCCTGTCACATGGTAGGAGCACTGGATGGCCCGTGCCATCTTGTGCTCCTACCATGTGACAGGGGCTGACGAATGGCACTGGTAGCCCCTGTGACATAGTAAGAGCAAAGGCTAATGGCGCCAGTTTGATTACTGGCAGCCGATGACCCGAGTGCAGATCGCTCCCGGACCCCTGCTGGACCACCAGGGGTTTTTTGCAAGTCTTGGGGGACCCTCCTGACCCCCACAAGACTTGCCAAAAGTCCAGCGGGGGTCCGGGAGCGACCTCCTGCACTCGGACCGTCGGCTGCCAGTATTCAAAATGGCACCGATAGCCTTTGCCCTTACTATGTCACAGGGGCTACCGGTGACATTGGTCAGCCTCTGTCACATGGTAGGAGCACAAGATGGCGCCGGCCATCCAGTGCTCCTACCATGTGACAGGGTCCGGCCAATGGCACGGATACCCTGTCACATGGTAAGGGCAAAGGGCCATCGGCGTCATTTTGATTAGTGGCAGCCAACGGCCCGGGAGTGGGAGATCGCTCCAGGGACCCCCAATGGACCACCAGGTACCTGTAAAAAGTTTTTTGGGGGGTAGGGAGGGTGGGGGAAGCTAAGGGATTAGTTTTAAAGGGTCGGGGTGGGTTTAGGGGTTATTTTTGTGTGCCGTTTTTCCCACCCTCCCCCAAAACGATAAGAGAACCCCCACACTCAATATCGTGGGGTTTTCCTATCGTTTTGGGGTAGCCCCAATTTCTGATGATTTTGAAAATATAGTCCGATATTTTCAATCGACCGAAGCCCGATTCACATCCCTAGTGGGAAATAGGTGTGGCTGGGTCAGGGCAAGGGAATTTTGGGGCAGGTACTTGAGATGTGCATGTGAATACTTACACAACCCAGGTCCCCTGCCACGTAACTTTACTTCTGCTATGGATAATCTGTAAATTAAATTTAAAGAAAACTAGGCAGATCTTTGAGGTTTTAAAGGTAAGGGCTAACTGGGGGGATTCAAGAATATTAAACTAGAGTGTTTTTGAGGACCTGTCCCTTAATCAGGTGAACTGGTAAAACTGGGAATAGTGCTGGCATGCTCCCTTTTAAAATCCCCCACACACCTGGCCATTTTATAACATACATGCTATAAAACTGCTGAGAGTGAGAGAGGGCGAGAGAGAGAGACTAGCTATAAGGTGCTTCTAGTAGTTAGCTATTTACATCTCTATAGTAGGCCCACCTGGTAACTCGAGGTGAGGTTTAGGAAGTAGTTTAGGGATTAGGGGCCACTTTGACATGCAGAGTGAGACGTACGAACAGAACAATACACTCTTGTGAAAATTGCACGTCCTTTGGAGTTAGGAAACTCACACAAAGATGAGATTTTTTTTTTTTTTAATTCTTTATTTATTATTTTAATTTCAAATTTACAAAGAAATATTGAACAAAACAGAATATTAAACCAATATCTGTATCCTATTTTACAGGAAAAGGAGAAAACATATAAATTACAAAAAGGAAAATTTACCAGTTTGACTAAACAGATCCTGTAAAATACAGATTACAAAAATACTTCTAAACCAATGAAATTTACTCCCAGTTGTAATATATATTTTACAAAGAAAATGGAGGCTGATTTAAAGTACTAAGGAATTTACGAAGATAATATTATTAATTAAGGCAAATGCCTTAACTAAATAACAACTGTTTCTATTTTACTATGCCCTTCATAGCTACTCACTTATCTGTATAACACTTGTAGGAGATGATTCTGCTATTGGTGCTTCTATTATCGGTATATTAGATTGCTGTGCTTCTACAAATTGTTGTAACTGCTCAACTTGATGAAATATATATATTTGTTCTCCCTTCTTTAATTCACATCTACATGGAAAACGCAGTAAAAACCCAAATCCCAAAGAGACAATCCGTTGGCGTAAGGCCAAGAATTCCTTTCGTCTATTCCTGGTAATTGGAGCCAAATCAGGATATAATTTGACCACTTGGCCGTGGAAACTTATTGGGAATTTTGTAAAATACTTTTTCATGACGCTACTCACATCCTGAGTTGAAACAAAGGATGCAATTAGTGTGTTCCTATTGACTACATCTAGTGTAGAATCTTCTAAAAAGTTAGTCAAATCTACAGGGACCTGGGATTTTTGTGAAAGGAAATAACATGTATTTATTTGTGGAATTACTTCCTCTGTAAAGGATAATTTTTCTATCAGAAATCTTTTTAGGGATATATAGGGTAACTCTCCCAGTACCTGTGGAAAATTTATTATTCTTACGTTAAGATGTCGCGTCTTATTTTCTAGGAATTCCAATCGTCTCACACTGGCCATGTGGTCTTTTATCAAACAAACATTTACTTGTTGCAATGATTTTATACTTTTTTCACTCTCGGTTAGCCTTCGGATTGTCTCATTGTTTTGAGCTTGTACTAGCAATAATTTCCCTTGAAAATCTGTAGTCACATTGTCCATTTTCTTTTCCATTCGAGCCATAGCACTACTTAAACTGTTAACAGCTTGTAAAATTCTTTCAAGTGTTACCTGTCCAGACTCTGATGTTGTTTGTAATAGATCTCCTTCATTCGGGACTAATGGCCCCTCTGGGTGCTGCTCCTGTTCCGGAATTTGCAGACCTATTCCAATGTCCTCATTACGCTGAGCTGGAGGTGGGCGGCTGTCTGGGCTGAGGGAAGCTTCTTCCTGGGGGGTACCAGACTCTCCGTTTCTTGTACCTCCAACGGAGTCCTCAGCTCCTCGATTTTCCAGTTGAGTCAAAAATTTGTTGATTTCCAGTTGAGTTAGAGCAGTTGATGGGGGTACTGAGGGGAAAACCCGGATCTTGCCCTTCCTTTTCGCCGGCATCACAGATCTTATTTTTGACTGTGTATATCCTTAATCTCGGTGAGTTAGAAAGTAAACTTTCCTGGAGATAAAGGACTGCTGCAAACTCCTCAAACTCCTCGAACGAAGTCGAACAAAGTCGCGCGCGACGCGCCGGCGGCAGCGACGCGCTGCAGGAGTGCGCCTTTTTAGCTGTTCCTTGGCGCCTCCCTCTGACATCAGGACGGCGTCGCTGAGGAGAAACCAGGTAATTGTAGCAGTCTCTGCGATTCGGAAACAATTTCTCACCGTCAGCCTCACTCGAAACGCTGCAGGAGTGCGCCTTTTTAGCTGTTCCTTGGCGCCTCCCTCTGACGTCAGGACGGCGTCGCTGAGGAGAAACCAGGTAATTGTAGCAGTCTCTGGGATTCGGAAACAATTTCTCACCGTCAGCCTCCACAAAGATGAGATTTGTACAATGTTCACTCAATGTTCTCGCAATCTAGCTTGATACATCAAGCTAGATTGCGAGAAACATTGTACAAGTCTCATATTTATGTGAGTTAGACATATGAACAGAACAGTACTCTCTTATGAAGATTTGAAATCCTTCGGAGTGAGAAAATTTACACAAAGATGAGATTTGTACAATGTTCTCTGAACCTAGCTTGATGTATCAAGCTAGATTGAAATAACATTTAGAGAACATACAAATCTCACCTTTGTGTGAGTTTCCTCACTCCGAAAGACATCAAATCATCACAGGAGTGTACTGTTCTGTTCGTACGTCTCACTCTGCATGGTAAAGTGGTACCTATACTTCCTAAACCTCATCTCGAGTTACTATGGTACCACCCCCAGAGGCTCTCTCTCTCTCCCCCCCACCCCTCATCTCAGGGCCATCCTTCAATCCTTTCCCAGCCAAAAAATGCCCAAATCACAATTTGCATTATGGGCATATCACATAGCTTAACACCAATGAAAAAGGTGTAGTTATTTTTGGCATTAAAACTGTGCAATATGGCTTCACAAAGTGTGAAGCCAGCCCACTTTTCCCAAAATCCCACCTTCAACTCCTCACCTTTTAAAAATTAGCATCACACCATGCGTTATGGTGCTTTTCACATGCGTTAAGGCATTTTTCACATGCGAAAAGGCCATAATGGAAGTTGGAAAATAACCCCCTATGTAATCAATTACTGAAAAGGAAGAAGAAAGTAAGCACCAATCAGGTTGTCTCTAATAACCAACATGAACCAATCAGAATAGTTATAGGGACCACAGTCAAATCAAACTGAACTGATCAATGGTTTCATTAATGTCAATAGCCTGAATGATGTCTAACAAAAAAAATTCCATTGGTATTCTCTTTGATTTAAAATAGACACACCATACCAACACTTCCCCTCATTTAGATGGTGTTAAAGATTCTATGATATTCCATTGTAAATTTTCAAAATGGTGATTACAAGACAAGCAAAGTTTCACAATGGGACCTTGTTCCTTGTATGTTTTAAGACAACTTGTATGTTCACATAATTGAACCCTAATGGGACACTTAGTTCTCTCTATGTAAAGTTGGGGACAGTCACACTGAAGTATTTATATTACATTCACAGAACCACAGACAGTATTCATTTTATATTTAAATTCAAAATGAGTTACTGGACATTGCCAGGATTTACCATTTATCATGTAGCACACATGTAGTGCTGCGATGGGGGAGAGCACTAGGATGCACTCACCAGTGCGGGACAAGATGTGTGCCCTTGCAATGAGACGATCCTAGGCTGAATCCCGGGGACCTCTACCAGACCTGCATGCTTCCGTGAGACCACCAACACAATGGTGGTCTCTGAATGGTCCTTTGACCGTTCCCAGCCCTTTTGGACACGCTGCAGGGAGCAGCAGAGGCAGCAGGCCGGGCAAGAGGAAGAGATGGACAAGGACCAAGAACAGGCTTGGACGAAGGGCAGATGTAAATGAAGGTCAGATGTGGATGATAATCAGACGTGGTCAAAGGTCAGACGTGGGCGAAGGTCAGACATGGACGATGATCAGATGTGGATGAAGGTCAGACGTGGATGATTTATTTAACATTTTTTCTATACCGACATTCGCACGAGACATCACATCGGTTTCCAGATAACAGCAAATTCAGCCAACAGGGCTTTACATTGTAACTGATATTATAACTGGGGGGGGGGGGGGGAGGGAAGGGAGGGGAAAGGGCAGGGCTGTAACTTGGAACTGAAGGAGTAAGCTGGGAACAGTGGCGGGGAATAAGGGAATAAGGGAATAAGGGGTTAGTTTACAAGGAGGTGGGAGATAAGTACATTCTATGTGCATTCCATTATATATATTCAATATACACGGCGAGGGAGAGGAGGGGGGCTATGTGAGGGAGGGATTGGAGGGTAGGGGGGTGTGAGGGGGAGGATAGGGACTGGGTGTGAAGTTGGGTGGAATGGGGAGGGGGTGAGGGGGGGGAAGTGAACTGGGCTGGTAGATTAAGAGTATGCGTGCGTATGATGATCTGACGTGGATGATCTGACGTATGATGATCTGATGTGGATGAAGACATGGACTCAGGATCAGACGAAGACATGAACTTTGGCAAGGCAAGGCAAACTAAAATCATCAATAAAACTCAGGATGGAGTAGACTCCAGATAGAGCGCTAACACCCACAGCCAGGAAGGAGGCTGCAGTGGCCAGAAAGACCCGCAGGCTATGGACTGGAGCACTGCCCGCTGGGGGCTAGGCATAGCCGGAGTCCAAAGCATCAGAGAACTATATATAAGATGGCTTCCAGGTGGAAATCCAGGACGTCAGGACGAACTCCTCGGACACTCAATGAAGGGCAGCCGGGACGGACAAAGTGGATGTCCCAAAGACTCCAGACCTAGGAGGTGACAGACAGACATGGAGATCCTTGTCTCCAAGGATGGAGAAGACCCACCAGCCCCCTACACACCCCAGTGGGAGTGGTCACGGACCACTGGGCCACAGCATGCCCTACCAACCCAGCCGGGCTGGTCACGGACCACGCAGGGAGAGTCTGATGAAGCCTTGGACATCTGTACAAGATGGACATCAGACAAGAACTAGGCCAAGGAACATCAGGACTGGAAGACATCAAGGCTGGGACAGAACATCAGGACTGGAACAGAAGACAAGACAAGGAACATCCAAAGAAGAGACCAGGAACAAGATGATGAAGAAGCTTCAACAATGAAACAGGAACACCCAGCAGGAGTAGAGAACAGGAAGTCCACGAGAGAACTTACTCCTTGCGAAGGCAACATAGGAATGACTGAAGAACTATTTTATAGGATGAAGCAGGAACACCCAGGAGGAGCCTGAAGGTGGATCCAGAGGGACCACTCCCTCTTAGCCCTTTAACTCCGGAGGAGAGATGCGGGCCTGCCCCTAGAAGGGCAGGAACAGGAAGAAGTCTGCAGGACCCTGGACAGCGGCCCTGCAGACGCCGATGTAGGAGGAGGAAGAGCCGGAGCCAGCCATGCAGGCCCCAATGTCGGAAGCGGCATCCTGCTACTGAAGCAGGAAGCTACAAGAGCTGGAGAGGGCCACAGGCAGGTCCCAGCGAGGGAGGCGGCTCTTGCCACGGGAGAACACCGACGCCTGTGGCCTCCAGGCTACAAAGGACAAATGATGTCGGTGGCAGCCTCTTGCTGCATGGGAGCACCGGCGGCAGCCTCCAGGCCGTGAGAGCTGAAAACGGTGGCTCCAGCCACAGAGCACATGGTGGCAAGGCCCGCCGTGCCGAAGACCATGTGGGCAGCCTCTGGCCATGGAAGAACAGCGGCAGCGGCATCAGGAGCCAGGCAAGCTGACTAAGGGAGGTAAGGTCTGCTCGCGGCTTGGCCTGCGAGCAGAACTGCAACACACATGCAAAATACCTTATTGTGCATTAAATACCTGGGGGTAAATATTCAGCCATTGAGCGGCTAGTTAAGTTAGCTGGATACACATATCTGGCTATCTTAACCGGGATATTCAGCAATGCAGCTGTGCCTTTGAATATACCTGGATAAATTACGGTTATCCAGATATGTGGTATCTGGTTAACTTTAGACCTGCCAGTTCAACGTAACCAGCTAACTCTGCTCCTTCCTGGATTACATTTCTCCCACCCCAGGAATGATCCTGATTTATCCGGCTAAATTCTAATTGGATAATGAATTTAGACGGATAAGCCTTTTAAATATATGACTAAGCCCTTTAGATGGATAACTTTCCTATTATCCATTTAAATGGCTTTTGAATATGTTCTCCCCGATGTTGTGAGACATTATTTTAGTATAGCTTTTAAAAACATAGAGCTAGCATTCACCAACCTCTTTAGCCAGTCCAAGTAAGCCGTACATAACTAAAAAGCTATAGCCCAGAATATCTGGAAAGTTTATGAATCATGTAAAGATACTAAAATAGTCACTAGCTAAGGTTAAGGCCTTGATGATTGGAATTAATACTCACAACTTTGAAGCTTGCACAGATTCAACTTTTCTTAAAATGTTTTACCATATGTTGTTCACTATAGGGGTAATTTTAAAACTGCCCACATTGGTAAAGATTCTCCGGGTACTTTGTATTCGCAGAATTTTAAAAGTTTGTGCGTACTTTCCCTTTGATAATTATCCATTCCAAACGACCCACACATTGTACAAGTTAATGTGTGTGCATAGTTTTTTAACAAATACAGCAGCATCTGCATAATTGCAAACTCAACCCAAAAGAGTGCTCTCTTCAAATATGGGTCAAAGTAGTACCATACAGGACATATATACACACATTTACCCACATATTAGGCAGGCAATTTTATAAGAGGCATCTTCCATGGATAAAGCATTGTTTTATCTGCAGAAATAGCTTTGAAAAATACTCTCTAGATGTGCATTCATTGTTATGAATTTCTGAGCCTTGGCTGTTAAGAGTGGGATTACTGTTAAATTAGCAATCTGAAAATTGTTCTCCTTCAATGTGGATGTTCCTGAATGCATGTATATTTAGCCACATGTTCCCCAGGATTGAAAAAGAACACATGCAGATTGCAATTTCAAGTCAACATACATTATTTTCCATAGAAAATCTACCAGCAGAAAAAAAAAGTACTTTTAGTTCAAATGTTCATAGGTACCTTGTAACTACAAGTTTCAAAGTGAAGGTATGCAAACAAAAAGTGTCCATGGGCCTTGTCTTATTTATTTATTTGTAATTTATATATTTTCAATCCGAAGTCAATTACAAAGGTTTACAAAATAAAGATAAATAACATAATAACACCTACATAAAAATCATATAATACAATATCAAATAATATCAAATATAAAAGAACAGATATAACAGGAATAAAATATAGTTAAAAAATATAGAGGTATATTTTTAAAGTGACGCACTGATTTTAGAATGTGGACTGGGAGGGAACTTCCCTATCCCCCTAACTAACCTTCCTCCCTTTTCCCCTCTCCTTCTTGACCCCTAAACCCAACCTTCCTACCTTATTTATTTTTGTTATAGAACTTACCTGCTCTCCTAATGGTACCTAATGGTACTGCCCCAGCTGGCCCCCACCCCTTTTAAAGAACCCAGCACTTTCATGCATACCGGCAGATACGCAGGTGGCAGAGCTGCTATGAAAATGCACTCGACAAACATGCGGCCCCGCCACACACGTATCTGCTGGTATTGGCGCACGCCAGGGAATTAAAATTCCCTGATAAATTAAAAGAAAAAAAGAAAAGGAAAGGAAAAGAAAAGAAAATACCTTACTCATAATCTAAAATAAGAAAAGCATCCTGCAGGCCAGATAAAATAAGAAAATCTGCCTTATCTAGCCATTGCTCTCATAAGCTAGTTTGAAAAGCCAGGTCTTCAGTTCTTTTTTTTTAAAACAGAAAAGTCTCTGAAACAATTCCATGTGCATAGAATTCCACAATTTAGGACTGGCCACTGAAATAGAGGTTTCTCTTACCTCACTCAGTTGCGCAGTGCGAACTGAAGGAACTGACAAAAGGCTTTTATTTATGAATCTTAAGTTCTGTTGAGAAGCATGTAATTGAATGACTGAATTTAGCCATTCATCCTTTTCATTATATATTGATTTATGTAATAAACATAATACTTTAAAATCTATCCTGCATTTTTTTGGTAGCCAATGTAGTACAATCAATATATGAGTGATATGATCATACTTTTTTTCCGCCTATTAAAAATTCTTGCTGTGATGTTTTGAAGTAATTGGAGTGGCCTTAGGGTATATGATGGGAGACCCATTAAAAGTACATTGCAGTAGTCTAAATTAGAAAAGATAAGTTTGAAGCATGGAACAGATGTCATCATAGTTTAAAAGGGGTTTGAGTCATTTTAAAGGATGCAATTTGAGAAATCCATCTCTAACTCTAAGGTTAATGTGCTTCTTCATATTTAGGTCAGTGTCAATCATTACTCCAAGATCTCGTACATGATTAGATAATTCAGTTTATGTGGAACCATAACTAAAAACAATAGGAGTGTTTTAAGAGACCTTTCTGTTTAGTAATAAAATTTCAGTTTTTTGGGTATTCAAAATTAGTTTCATATGGTTTATAAGTTGCTGGATAGCTGACGTATATCTCTATAAATTTCAAAGTTTTTTCTATGGGTTCATTGATCAGAATCAGTAGTTGAATGGCATCTGCATATATAAAGTGGGTGATCCCTAATTCTGACAATAATTTGCAGAGTGGTAATATGTAGACATTGAAAAGAGTGGCAGACAGTCAGAGATGAGCCCTGCCAAACACAAGATCAACCTGAAACGTTTGATCCTTTAAATTTTAGGAAAACCATTGAAGGGTTGTACCATAAAGATCAATTTTGGACAATCTTTGAATCAATATCTTATGGTCAACGGTATGAAAGGCAGCTGACAAATCCAGTTGGATCAAGAAATAAGCTTGACCATTGTTGAAATCCCATAGAATTGATTTGTTTGAAGCTAATAATAGAGATTCTGTACTGAAATATTTTCTGAAGGCAAATTGGGTTGGATAGAGTATGTTATTTACTTTCAGGTAGTCTGCTAACTGGCCCTAGACTAATTTTTTCAATAAGTTTGGCAATAAAAAGCAAATTTGAGATTGGTCTATAGTTATTTAGTGTGTTCAGGTCAGAACATTTATTTTTGACAATGGGTCTCACTGCAGCAAAATTTAGCAGCGAGGGCACTTTTCCTTTTGAGAAGGATACATTAACAGTAATAGAAAGAGGAATTGATAAAAGATGAGCTGCTCTCTTCAATACCTTTATAGGTACTGCATCATTAGGATGAGTTGCATGGTTCATTCTCTTTAGAATTGACTCAACTTCTAAAGAAGATACATCCTCAATTTGATAATATAGTTATCTTCTGGTCCTGTAAAGACGGAAGTTTGGTGGCCAGGTTTTGAATTTTCTCTTTAAGAAAGTTGCACATTCATTATATTTATTTTCTGAAATGATATGATCTGTTTATCCTTAAATTAGAATTTGTCATGGATTACTTTATGGTCTGTCCATAGAACGGATTTGGCAGATATAACTATATTTTTGACTAGGTTATTATTAACCAAAATTAAATCTAATGTATGTCTTGCTTTATGAGATGTCTCTTGATTAATCTGCTCCCAGCCTGAGAGAGTACCTAGGAAATTGTCACAGGATGAAGATTGTGATATAGCATCGACATGAAGATTAAAATCACTTATAATGATTACTGGAACCTCGTCAGATAGATTTTTGGCTAAAAACTCAATTAATGGAGAACTACTGTATTCCAATAGGCCAGGAAAGGCAGTAAGTTAAACAAATCTGCAAGGAATTAGATTTAAATAGGCCTAATTTGAAAGGGGGGGGGGAGCAATTGAAAAATTAATCTGCTTCAGGTTTAAGACTTTTCATAGCAATTAACATTAAACCAGCACCTTTACGATTCTTTCTCGGTATTGAAAAAACATCATATAGAGTGAACATTAATTGGCTAGTTAAAACAGCATCTAAAGTTTTTAGCCATGTTGTAATACAACAAATTGTTGGAGAGAGTTCATTTAACAAAGCATTGACTACGGGTATCTTTTTTTGTTATCGATTGAGCATTGAACAGAAGTATAGAAAAGAAAATGCAAGATGTTTGGAAATAAAGGAACCTGAATATTGGTTCTTTGTGTCATATATCCTTAGGATTATATTTTCTGTGATTGAGAACAGTGTCTATCTGGTTCTTCTGAGAATCAGTAGCCATAATGCTGCTTAATTTGAGGTGTTTGATCTTGTGATGTTCTGTAAGCAGGTCAACTTTTAAAGTTCTTGGGGAGAAATGAAGGGGTGTACAAAGGGGAATGCCTCTAAAGTTTGCTCCTTTGGCATGCAACATCTGGCATGCAGCACCTCCGGCATCCGTTTGTGCCTTAGAAGCCTGTGCCCCTTGATGACATCAGTGTGTGTGTGTGTGTGTGTGTGTGTGTGTGGGGGGGGGGGGGGGGGTGACACAGGCTGCAGGAGGCTCAGTGATGGTCCTAGCAGGGAGCTAAAGCAAGGCAGGTAGGATGGAATGGCTGAGAGCTTCAAAAGCCTCAGATGGCAATAGGAGGCAAGGTGCTAGAGGCAGATGGTTAGTGCCTCCGGTGTATGCTCGCACCTTAAAAGCCTGCGCCCCTTGATGATGACATCAGCTGGGGGGCGGTGTCACAGTCCACAGGTGGCAGAAACTTTGAACATTATCCCCTTCAGTTGTCCAATTAAATTTCAGATATATGCAGATGATTATCACACAGAAGTGACAATCTTTATCATAAGGAGTAAATGGTCTTTGATCTTTAGAAATCTGGAGAAAGAACTAGGAATGTGATTTGATTCATTTTGTTTAGTGTGCTCAATTTTGTAGCATGCGTTAAATTGAATTAGCATGCACTAAATATTTTTAGCACGCACTAAAAATGTAGTTCTTGCTAAATGAAATAAAGAAAAACAAAAAAATAAATTAAAAAATCCTGAAACAAAACAAAAGGCATCAAATTAAAAAAGTTCATAGGCACACCCCTAAAAAGAACAAGACAAAGACCTGTTTTGGTTTGCATTTAGAAAAAACAATGAAGGTCTTTCTTGAAGATGAATGGTAGTTAAGAGCATTTGGAAGAAGCAACTCTGAATCTCTGAAACAAAGTGTTTGATATGATTCAAGTTCACTTTAAAGTGAACAACAGTGAAGAACAGCTAAATTGAAGAAACCTGGTTGTCTCACAAAAGAACAGTAAGGTGTTCCTCAAATGTATCTTTTGCTTCATAATTTTTATTTTGGATATTATTTATGCTGCTTGTCTGCTTCAGATGCATCCACTTCTAGAAGATGAAATGTTGAAATCTGTTTGCCTGACAAGGAAGTTTCTTTTGTTTTGACAATGCAGTGCCTCTAGGTACAAGAGGTTAGACAGAAGCACATGGTGAAATGACAGTAATACTTTTATTCTGATCTGGAAAGATTATGTAGCAGAAAACAAACATCATGTTTTTGTAAATAAAAAATAAACAGCCAGGTTTCTAAAAAAATAAAAATAATAATAATTCACATTTGAAACAGGATTCTGAAAGCCAGATATCTTAACGGTACTCATCTAGCTTCACTTGTCTTTCCTTTTCACTAGAGAGCTGTAGGAGATATGATCGGCATTCACAAAAATAGCCCCGTTTATAAGCAGTCTATGTCTGAAAACTATTAGAGAGAATGTCATCCTGTATTCCATCATATTCATTTTACTCATTGAGACCTTGATTCTGTTCAAAACAATCTAGAGAAATATTTATTATTGTAAAGCTTGTCTCTTTTTTTGGGGGTGGGGGTGGATAGAGGATGTCTGTTTTTCCCGTTGATAGCAGGGCTGAATTAGCCATGCTGTCTGGAAGCATGCACGTGACCGGGAGTAGGGCGGAGTTTTCCTCAGTGAGTCACAGAGCTTTGACTCTGTGTGGCTGCGCGGTCATCTTCCCAAGTGATTCCCTTCTTCTCCACAGTCTCCTTTTTCCGCGAGCTGTTAGCTCACAGGGTTTTTTCCTCTTACATGTTTTTTTAATATTTTTTATTTTTCAGAGAATTTTTCTCATCATGATGGCTACGAAGCCAACTGGATTTAAATACTGTCAATGTGGCAAAGTTATGGACATAACTACTGCTACATTTGTTTAGGACCAAACCATGACCAAGCCTCATGCAGAGACTGTGGTCGAATGTCACCCAGAGCCCAGCGCCAGCACACTGAAAAAATGGTGTGGCTGAGAATGGGCTCATACACTCCAACTGTTATGATATCGAGTTGTTTGGCGGATTTTTAGGGGCAACAGTGATAGTGACTCCCACGGGGAGGAGCACTCTAGGGAACTGTAGCACCAGGCTAGATTCAGATGCACAAACACAGAGAATATATCTTTATTATGCAGCTTGTATGGTTCACCAGAGGTGGCAGTAGAGAGTCTGTGATCCTCGGCGGAGGAGACCCATCCCACAATGGTGGTATAAGGCCCTGATGCAGATATCTAGTGAGGCGCTGTAAGAGAGACAGACTGGCACATGTTATTACACATTCCCTTGTAGCTGTGTAGATATAGTTCCCAATAAGCAGTAGAGAGAGGACAGGTAGCAACAGTCTGTGATCCTTGGCAGAGGAGTCCAGTTCCACAATGGTGGTGTAGGGCCCAATGAAGATAGACAATGAGGAACTGTAGATGAACAGACTGGGAGAAGTAGTACTCACTCTCTGTAGTTGATAGATAGTGTTCCAGCAGTAGAAGAATTGGTAGCAGGCACCAGGATAGACACACAGGCCCATGAGGAGTGAGTACCTAGATTCGGGATAGGCACCTGGAAATAAGCAAAGGGCCCCCGAGGAGCGGGTACCCAAGTTAGTAGAACCCCGGAGGGTGAAGATAGTTTCCAGCAGCAGCAGAAGCGGCAGAGCAGCTTCAGACCGGAACAAATCCAATTCATTGCTAACTCGGCGAGAGTCAGCAAATGGGCAACCTTTTGTAGTCAGAAGCAGTGACATCAAACAAGGGGGATGCCCCCGAGGTTCACGCCAACACTGCTACAAGACGTGCGGCATGTGCTCATGCGTGACCTAGGAGGCTTCAGGTCAACATGGCGAGATGCCGCACCAAAGCCGCTCCAGGGACGCCGGAAGGTGCGGCAAGGAGACTCTACGGACGCCATTCTCCCAAGGCTGGTGGAGAAGGCTGAAATAGAGGTGAGGCATGTCAGGCGAAGCCATCTGAGACCAATGGACCCAACATACTGGTTCAACATCTTTTTGTCCAGAATGTTAGACATTGGTTTCCACGAGTTATTTTCTGATCCATAGCCCGCCCATGACAGGAGGTATTCCCATACTCTGCCTCTCTTCCTTACATCAAGTATAGCATCTACTTTGTACTCAGTGTCCTCTTCTGCATCAACTGGAGGGGCATCTGGTGTCTTGGTGCTGAATTTGTTGAGAATGAGCGGTTTCAGTAATGAGACGTGAAATGCTTTATGGATCTTCATTGCTGGAGGAGGTTTGAGACTGTAGGAGAGATTGCCCAGACGTCGGAGGATGGGGAATGGTCCGACATAGCGTGAAGTGAAGCGAGCAGATGGAAACTTCAATCTAAGGTGCTTCGTAGACAACCAGACCTTATCACCAGGCTTGAGTTCAGGAGCCTTGCCGTGATGAATGTCATAGTCTCATTTTTCTCAGATTCCAGCTTTGATGAGCATCTCCTTTGTCTTCTTCCAAAGTTGTTGAATCTCATCGGCAGTGGCTTGTACTGCTGGGGACGACACTGAAAGTGGAAGTGGCAAAGGTGGTGAAGGTAGTCGTCCATATACCACTTCGAATGGTGTTGATCCAGTAGATGTTGCCGGATGAGAGTTGATGGAAAACTTGGCCCACGGTAGTAGTTCAGCCCAGTCATTCTGGCGTGAAGAAACGTAGACTCTGGGGAACTGTTTGAGGGTACGGTTCATCCTCTCAGTTTGGTCATTGGATTGCAGATGGTAAGATGAAGTGAAGTCGAGAGTGATATCAAACTTTTTGCAAAGAGCCTTCCTGAATATAGCTGTGAATTGTACGCCTCTGTCTGAGATGATGTGCCTCTGTATTCCGTGCAGGCGGAATATGTGGCTGATGAAAAGCTTTGCAAGTTCACTGGCAGATGATAAGCCAGGAAGCGCCACAAAAGTGAGCCATCTTTGAGAATCTGTCCACCATTACCCAGATAGTGTTGTTGCCCCCAGAGAAGGGTAAGTCCACCACGAAGTCCGTGGCGATGTGAGTCCAGGGCTCATCCGGTATGGGTAAAGGTTGCAGCTGACCCCAAGGATGTCTGGGTGGAGGTTTTTGTCTGGCACAGTTGGTACAGGCCACTACATAAGCAAAGGCGTCTTCTCTCATAGACGGCCACCAGTAGAATTTTTGCAGTTTTGCCAGGGTTCTCCATTGACCGGGATGTCCAGCTAGTTTAGAGTCATGAGCCCATGCTAGGACTTTCTTCCAGAGGTTGATAGCTACTCACCCGCAGGTACTGGGTGAGTAGCTGATAGAATGACTCTCTCAGGTTCAATGTTGTGTTGCGGAGCATCAGGTACATCTTCAGATAAGGAGGAGTGAGATAGGGCATCTGCTCTGATGTTTTTATCTCCAGGTCGGTACTTCAAGATGAAATCAAACCTGTTAAAGAACAGGGACCACCTTGCCTGTCTATCATTGAGGCACTGGACGTGACGAAGGTATTCTAGGTTTTTATGGTCAGTAAAAACCATAATCTGTGTTGAGCACCCTCGAGCCAGGGTCTCCACTCTTTGAACGCCATCTTTATTGCCAACAATTCCTTATCTCCGACTCCATAGTTCCTCTCAGCCGGTGTGAATCGTCTGGAGAAGAAGGAACATGGCTGCAGGATCTTGGAGTCACTGGTTTGACTTAATACAGCCCCTACACCAACATCAGAGGCATCCACCCTACACCAACATCAGAGGCATACACCCTACATCAACATCAGAGTTCTCCACTCCGATGGATCGACGGGAGAGCAGGCCTGCGCGATCGACACCGGGGACCCATCGGGGTAAGGCCTAGAATTAATTGCTCTCTTACCCCAAAAGGGTCTGCCCACCGACCACGAGGCATTCTGTTCCATCCACCCGCCAGCAGCCGGACCTCCTGCTTCTTCAGGTCTTCGTCCCGCCTCCTCCGCAGAACCAACCAATGCATGGAGACAGGGACATCGGCCAATCAAGGCAGCCCTCCCTGGGCTTTAACTTTCCAGCTCAGCTAGGCGCCGTGCGCCGAGCATCGCGCGCCGAAGGAGCACGTCAAAGGGGCCCGCCCCTTCATGCGCCCCTTCGTGCACCCCAGAAGGGCACATCCTGAATTAAGGTGACGTGTAGCACTCGATTTAGACGCATACCTTTACCAATTTTGACTTCCGTTTTTCCATACAATCTCCTGGCATTGAAGCTCCCCTCCCCCTCCGTTTTATAATATCCCAGATCCATTGGATCTCTGAAGTTACTTCCTTGCCTTTCACTGCCCTCGGAAAGGCCCTACTCCTACTCCCACTCTCATAGAAAAAACCCAATTAGGGGTTGGAACAGCTCTCTTCAACTCGAAACTCCACTGCCTGGCATTTGAAGTTCTGCCACGTTTTTTCCATGAATACCCCTGTCACATGGAGGGAGCACTGGATGGCCAGCGCCATCTTTAAAAATGGCACGGATACCCTGTCACATGGTAAGGGCAAAGGGACATCGGCGCCATTTTGATTAGTGGCAGCCGACAGCCCGAGAGTGGGAGATCACTCCCGGGACCCCCACTGGACCACCAGGTACCTGTAAAATGTTTTTTGGGGGGTTGGGAGGGTGGGGGAAGCAAAGGGATTAGTTTTAAAGGGTCAGGGTGGGTTTTTTGTTTATCGGCTCGGGCGCAGCCGATAAACAAAACTGCAATTGGGACTGATGAAAAAAAAAACACATGTGAATCGGAACCGGAATCCGAACAGATTCCAGTTCCGATTCACATCTCTAATAAAGAGAGTCTCTCTCCATTTCTAAGCCAGGGTCCAACCACAGAGACCCCCATTCTTTGTAAAATAAACAAAACAGAAAACAGCAAGATGCATGCTGCCCCTCATCGGTTAAGGTCAACTCAGACTTCCATAACACAAAATGGTGGCTATTGTTTATATAGGATGGAAGCATACCATTATCAAGTTCCCTCATGGGAAAGCTATATTTCTCATCTTTCCTAACTCATCCCCCCCCCCCATTTAGGTGAAACCATATACTCCTGGTAGAGAACCATGGTTCTCTACCAGAAGTATATGAAAGTCCTCTGATTTAAGATACAAATGGTTCCTGAAAACTGTGTCTTAAATCTAAACATCATGTCAAAACTGATGGTCCCATAAGAACAATGTTATAGAGAATTAGTTCCAACACCAGGGTCCGGTCCAATAACCTTGAATTTAATAAAATATAGCATTACAATAATCATAAATTGGAACGAGAGAAGAGTGGTACTAGCGTAGTAGACCTCAATAAAAAGAAACACATTTTCAAGAGGCAATTATGTATTTATTATGAGAGACTCCTACTGTCAAATTTAGCCTAGATTCATCATTTTGCTATAAATTTCATGAGAATAGTGCAAGTAATAAAAAAAAGGGGCATGGCTATTTTCTGGGGAAAGAGAGAGAGAGAGACTCTTAGAAGGCTTTCATATAAGTCAACTATTTATACCACAGTAAGAGAGGTAACTAGTAACTTAGGGGTGAGGTTTTGGTGGTGGCCCGAGGTCTTATGGGGCAGATTTACATGCACAATCAGAGGTACAAATAGTACAGTAGACAGCAGTGAAGATTTTATGTGATTTGGAATCATGATAGGTACTCAAAGATGAGATTTGTACATTGTACTCTCAACCTAGCTTGAGAGTACAAAAAGATATAGTTATTTCCAGCATTAAATCATGCGATGGTGTACATTATGCTATTCTATTGCACACAATGTTAATCATCCCTCATTTTTATAAACTCCGCCCAAACTCCTCCCTTTTGACTAATTTTTTTGAATTTGCACACGCATCTCGCAATGCATATTTATCACATGCATTATGGTGTTATCACAGGAAATAGGGACCTAACGCCCACGATAACGCCATAATGCAATTTGAAAAATGACCCTATTAGTGAGCTTTGAATATGTCAGTGACCCCTGACACAGTCCTGTGTTTCGTCAGAAGGCCACATTGGGAGGGTGATTCAAAAGATGTGAATGTACCAATCAATCAGGTGTAGGAGCTTTTTCAAGCAAGATCCTTTTTCCCCATTACTAGTTGACTATAAAAATCATAGGCACACAGTAAAACATTACTCTTTTTTTTTTGTTTGAAGAGGAAAGTTCCAACTCATGCCTACAGGACATTGCACTGATACTGCTTTGAGGAGAGGAAATCCCTGGTACTCGTCCTACTGACATCACCTTGTGAGGCTTCATGGTTATTGGCTCACCGATGTGGGAAATGATCAAGTGCTTTATAGTCAAAATAAGTGTTGTAGGTTGGATAATCATTGTCAATCTAGAAATGTAGCAACTGTGAATCATTATAAATCAAGATGCCTTAAGTTGAGAATTTCCTATAACTACAATTTATACAAAATACATCCACTTTCTTATTTCTACTTAATGTATTATAGTTCTTACATATTTACTTGCAATCTGTGTATTATATATGTGTATCCATTACTTATGTACTCATTGCCGTGTTACTTTATATTATTTGCTTTGTGTTTATCTTTGAAACAAGGAAGAATTTCCAAAGAATATAAGTCAATCTCAATTGCTAACCTAGAAGCTTGATAATTTGTAGGATATTGCTCCTTAATTAAGTCAGTTTTGTCATCTTGCTCTTTGGGTCTTTATCATCCTGAGTAAAAAAATAAAAATCATATAAATTCTCCTACTTAATCTAACATCCAGGCCCCTACCTTCAAGTTTTACAGCAATCCCGAAAGTTATCAAATCTAGCAAGGCTGTTTCACTTACAGCAAGTCACATATGGCCCTGTGGCTTTGATGGATGGTACTGGGCTATAACCAAATTGCCAGCATCAGTACAGTTGATTTCTGATTTATTTCTCCATTTTTAATTTCACCATTATCTAGTATCCTTTAAGGTTCATTGTTTTGTTGTTCTGTACATTGTATGTGCACTTCCTAGGCCTCTCAATGCTGAATTGGGTTTTATTAAACAATAGGTATTTTCTTTTTAAATAGCTAAAGAGGCACAGCTGGTCAGACAAGCAGATAATCATGATTATGGGTAACGTACCGGCTGAAGGCAGTTTTGACATAAGGAGTATGTCAGTGAAAATGGTTAGTAGCTGGTAAAAAGCCTTGATAAACATTAACATTACTATCTAATTATAAATGCTAAGCATACTATGTACCATTACAGAAAACAATATATTACATTCAGCATCTTATTTATAGAACCACATTATTGAACTTTGTGCTTGTCTTTAAAAAAAAAAATCCAGAATAACACATTATTTTCCTTTGTGGTGAACACAGTATATGTTTGAGAGTTTTGAAGGTTATTAGGACATATATAGAACCCAGAGAGGATTAGAAACTAGCTTCCTGAAAGGACTCTCAGAAAAATAGGAAGAAATACAGACGTTCTTTGTCAGAAGATTGCAGAGAGGTAATAATAAACATTTCAAAACAAAAAAAAAACAGTTCTCTTATCTAGAAACATATTGGTATAGCATTTCAGTTAACACAGTCTCTCTAAGGAATAAAGAAATGTTTCTGAGGAGAAGTACTTAGCAGTATATAAGAATCTAAAATGTACATGATTTAAGGTCTGATATACTAAGCTTTTATTTTCCTTCCATAGACACAGAAAGGGTGAAAAGCCTTACAAAGTCAGCCCTTAGATTCAGAGTCAACCATGACTTCTGATAGGTTTCAGTTGCTATGTACAGTGTATCCACAGGGAGGGTAATTTTTTAGCAGCCTGCATAGCAGTAAAGTTTGTGTGCGTATATATGGCAGGGTGTAAAGTTTATATATACACACAAACTTTAAAGTAGATTTTCAAAATGAACTCATGCACAAGTTTGCTTTGAATATTTACAGGGATTCACTAGCATAAAGTTACACATCCTCTTCTGAGGGCACAACTTGTACTCGTATACTTACATGCAGGGAGGATAAATTAAAAAAAAGAAAGCATGTAAGCCCATATGCATGCGCAAATGAACTTATGCACATGGTCCCATGGATTTTTGAAACAGCACATCAATGCATGCTCCCAGTTATAAAATATGGGTATCTTATAATAAAAGCATAAGGCACATTAGCAATTGTGCAAGTATGAACGTATGTGACAATAAATTATAGTCACACAAAGTTTCGCTAAACTATTGCTAATGTATACGTGTGTGTTTTTTTCATGGCTGCAAATTTCTCGTTCTTTCAGAGCATGTCCTTTCCAAAATGGTTTTCCTCATGCAACATCCAAATGTTACCACTAGGGACATATACCCTAGTGAGATCCCTGGTGGTTAATTATGAGCATATGCCCTCCATGTGGCAGGATGGGGGAATAGTCCAGAAACACAATGCACAACTGTAAAGGGTCTGGAAAAATTTCCAATCAATGTACAACAAAACAGCTGATTATAGGAATAAGGAAACATTGAAATGTGGCAAAAAACAAAATTGTCCATCCAGTCTGCCCATCAAGCTTATGATAGTATCTGCTGCACCGTGTAGGTTACCCCCATGCTTATACATATCCCAGACGATAAAAGTCAGGGCCCTTGTTAGTTGCTGTTTGAAACCAATTTCCCATTATGCTTTGCTGTTGCCTCAGAGAGCAATGTTGGAGTTGCATCAAAGTATCAGGCTTATTGGTTAAGGGTAGTAACCGTCACATCAGCAAGTTACCCCTATGCGCACTTTTCCTCATTTCCATCCTCCAGTCTTTAGGGATCCAGTGTTTATCCCATACCTCTTTGAATTCTTTCAGTTTTCATCTTCACCACCTCCTCCAGAAAGGCATTCCAGGCATCTACCACCCTCTCCAGGAAGAAATATTTCCTGATGTTGGTTCTGAGTTGTCCTCCCTGAAGTTTCATTTCGTGACCCCTAGTTCTACTGAATTCTTTCCATCAGAAAAGGTTTGTTGATTGTGTATCATGTCTCCCCTGCACCTCCTTTTCTTCCAGGGTATACAAATTCAGATCATTCAGTCTCTCCTCATAGGTCTTCTCATGCAGACCCCACATCATTTTTGTCACTCTTATCTGCATCGTCTCCATCCTTTCTTTGTCCCTCTTGAGATATGCACTCCAGAATTGAACACTGTACTCTAAGTGAGGCCTCACCAAGGACTTCTTTAAGGGCATTATTACGTCCTTTTTCTTACTGGTTATTCCTTTTTCTATGCAGCCCCATAATCTTCTGCCTTTAGCTATCACCTTGTCACAGGGCTTCGCCATCTTCATATCGCCAGACACTATTATCCCAAGATCCCTCTCTTGGTCCATGTACATCAATTTTTCACCCCCTATCACATATGCTCTTTTGGATTCCCATACTCTAGATGCATGACTCTGCACTTCTTGGCCTTGCATCCCAGATACCAAATCTTTGATCACTCTTCCAGCTCCCATGTGTGGAAATTTGGCTAATAGTAATGTGGGTGGGGGTAAGAGATGGGGTGGGTGGGGGTAAGAGATGGGATGGGTGTGGGATAGACTTAAGAGGGTCATTGATGCTTGGGGGTGGGGTATTGGGATGCAGGTAGTTTAAGGGGCTGTGATTTGGAGGTAATGGGTTGTTGGAGGTTAGGGATGGATTAAGGGGTAGAATGTTGATGACAAATATGGGAGGGGATAAGGGGATATTGGGGGAAATTTGGCATTTGAGGTGGGGCATTTGAGAGAACATAAGAACATAAGAAATTGCCATGCTGGGTCAGTCCAAGGATCCATCAAGCACAGCATCCTGTTTCCAACAGAGGCCAAACCAGGCCACAAGAACCTGGAAATCACACAAACACCAAGAAGATCCCATGCTAATGATGCAATTAATAGCAGTGGCTATTCCCTAAGTAAACTTGATTAATAACTGTTAATGGACTTCTCCTCCAAGAACTTATCCAAACCTTTTTTGAACCCAGCTACACTAACTGAACTAACCACATCCTCTGGCAAAAAATTCCAGAGCTTAATTGTGAAATGAGTGAAAAATAATTTTCTCCGATTAGTCTTAAATGTGCTACTTGCTAACTTAATGGAATGCCCCCAGTCCTTCTATTATCTGAATGTGTAAACAACCATGTTTCTATGTATGTTTACTCAAGATATCTCTTAAAATTAGGAGCATACAGGAGGTGCATTTTAAAAGATATGCATGCAAGTACGCTCACAATTTAAAACTGTAACATATCTTTGTTCATGCCCTAATATGTGATTATTCTAGGTGTGCACTTATTTTAAAATTATCCGGTAAATTTTATGTAGCTACAGCTCCTTTGGGATTTTTTGCATTTTTGCCATTCTCCATTGGGTTAGGTCTTGCCCTATATATACTGGTTGAGCATGCTCAAAGTAGGCTCTTGAAGTGAGGCTTAGAGGAGAAGCTCTCTAATAAAGACCATCTTGATTGGGAAGTTTGGAGTTAAAGTAAAATTCCTGGTAGGCCTCCTGGCTCAGCAGGCAATCTGATCATTTTTTTAGAATTTGAAGAATTTGATATTTTTGTGGATTTTGACAAGTTTCCTGACAGTGTGATCAACATACCCTGCTGAAAGTGTTGGATTTTTCAGTGGCTTGCTTCTATGCTCAGTGAGGAAAAACAGTTTGCTGGCTTGGAAGAAGTTTGGTATCTAGTTTTGAAGCCAAGGAGGGTTATCTCTTTTTGACATTTTTCCCTTTGGCTTATGATCTTGAGAGAGGAGAATTTTTCCACCCTTCAAAGGGAGGGCCTGCTGGACATTGATTCAAATCACAGGAGAAGAGACAAAGAAATTGCAGCCCTTGGAGTTGTGATCCTGCTGTTTATGTTAATTATTTTTTTTCCATTTTTGCCTGGATTTTATTTTTTTAAGTTGAAATAAGCCCATTTTTGTTGAACACTATTATTAGACTGCAGGCTGCATTTTTTCAAGGTGACCTCAACTTATTAAGATCCTTCCTTCTGTGAGTGCCTATTGAACTTTGATTTAATGGGTGACTAAGAGTGATGGTCAGTTTTTTTTGAATCTTCCCACTGCAGCAAGGGCCTTGGAGGTTATATGTCCTCCCCACCTGTGGAACCCTGGTATTCCAGTGGCTTTGAATGGTGAAGCATAGCAGAGAAGAAAAGAGGTCCAGGATAGAAATGAAATAGCTCTGGGAAGTGTGTTGCCATTTTATTCAGTCTAAAAAATGAAGAAGATTTTACACAGCTATGGCCTTGCCATCCTTTATACGACCTGGGTGCTCCTCCACTAGAAAAGTTTACCATCGCCTCCACCTCTCCCAGTAATGCAATGTTTCTAACTGCTAGCTGATCAAGCACATCACACTCCAGAACATGTAAGATGCACTGACTCACAGTTGTTGCTCTCTTTGCAGTTAACACCAGCTTGTCATCCTCCTCCTTAGAGAAGAGCAGGAGGAGGAGGAAGAAGAGGGTGATGAGCAGCTAGCTCCTCCTCCAGGAGCAAAAGAACCTGCAACAGTTTCTGGAAGACATCAGCAACCACCAACACCACCACTCTATGGAAGCTCTCAGGCCAGAACAGCCTGCCATCCTTCTATCCTTTCCAGTATGTCCTCCATCCCCTTTACCCTGGGATATCAGGACACTGGTCCTAATTCTGGTCAGCACTTGTGGCTGATGATGGTCTGCAGATCCATGGAGACCCTCTCACAGATCCTCTGCAGCTCCACTTTGCAACAGAGGCCACTGTTGGTGCAGAAGCAACAACCACTGGGCCATGGTGGAACGGTCAAATCTGGATGCCATGGGGGACTGTGAAGATGATGGGGGAGGAACTCCATGGCCTTTTAATTTTTTGTACAACGTTGACAACATTTTAAAAGTCATTTAATATTTTATAAAATATATTATTTATATTTTCAATGTTGAATGTGTCTCTTTATTCTTCGATGCATGTGTTCTTTTTCTATTCCCCAGGGATACTCACTTCCTTTCCCTAGTCTGCTGCCCTGTCCATTCACCTGGAGAAGCCAACCCACCAAACACCAAATGGAAAAACAGCATGAAAGTGTGAAGTTGTGTGCGTAAATGTGCAGTAGTATATGTACTCGCTTAGGTTTTGGTGACTTAAATGCTTTAAAAATAGCTCATTATGTGCATACATGCAAACCACGCCCTGTCATATCCCTAACACAGCCTCTTTTACATGCATACTTTTGCTCACAAAGGCTCATATTCAAGTATATGTGGCCTTTTATATAATATGGATTGTGCGCGGAATTGTCACATACGTGCCTTTATGCTGGGGTTTGGGTTTTTTTGCGCATGTAAGCTTTTGAAAATTCACCAGATACTTCTTAAAATAAAAAAAAGTATGCATTTAATTGCTGACTTAGTTTTTGGGTACTTGCCAGGTTCTTATGGCCTGGATTGGCCACTGTTGGAAACAGGATGCTGGGCTTGATGGACCCTTGGTCTGACCCAGTATGGCATGTTCTTATGTTCTTATGACTCTGACGCCCCCCCTCCCCCAACTCTGTCTCCTGGAAGGCCTCTGCTCATTTTGCATAAAATTAGGTGATAAACCAGGTAACATGCATACCTTTACATGAACCAAGCCACAGCTGAGTTTGTAACAGCCATCTAGGCCTATAAAACCAGGTTTTATGCGAGCGAATGGATTTGAAAATTACCCCCGTACAGTACAGACTTCACTGAACTGTGTCTGAAATGTCTTTGAAATGAATTCATTTTGAGCTTATTCCAAACTGGTTGAAGGCCATTTGTTTTGTTTTGCAGGTTTGCGCCACACTGAAAATCATTAGTGAATAAAGTTAAATGAGGCTTGAAGTATATCTATGGATACTTGACATTTAAAATAAAAAAAGAAAAGAAAGGAGTCAGGCTAGAAATAGATAAGGATTTCCATAGTAATTGGAATCCTTTTTAATGGACAGAGAGCAAATTGATACAGTATGGCAAAGGTCCAGAAAGGGCGACTTACTGAAAACATAAAATGTGCATTGGTGTTGCGGGATAGCTCGCTTTCTCGGTAATTGCTGAAATAGCATGTGAAGGAGCCTCTCCGTTTCTCAGCCTCCCGGATACTCTACCTAATCTCTAAAGCCTATGTAGAGCAGTTTTTTTTTAGCAGCAGAGATTTGCTAATTATGTATATCCTATGGGGAAACTGGTGAAACAGCAACCATAGCAGCAAAATATGTGGCTTCCTGCTAGCAAGCCAGAAACCAATAAAGATGTGCTGCCTTTTTTTTTTTTTTCCAGTTTAATCTGTTTGCTTTTGGCCTGTTTCTGACCTTATTTATTTTTAGACTTTTCAGGTTATTCATTTCCTGAAAATATGGTGTGCTATTTCCAAAAAGGGGATGCACTATTCACTACAAAGAATAATCCAAAAGTTTTCAGAATTTTTTTTAACTTTTGATTTATAATTTTTAAAACAAGTACCAACTAAATCATCATACTGTAATCTTTTAATACCGGTTGAATACCAATGCAGAGAAATGTACACAGAAAAAGAAAAACAACAACAAAATATCATGGCCCGGTCTCTCCACACCTCTTCCCTTAGAAACCCACAACAGTATCTAACATCAGAAATCAATCCCTTGTCTCCATTTCACATCTTGCCCATTATGGGCCCCATTTTTTATTTTAACATTCTAACTTATTCTAACACATTCTGCAACAGATATGTCATGTTTTCTAGCCTAGCTCTCTCATACCAACGATGTCATGAAGGGACTCTGTTATGATTAGGTTATAGTCCACAGAATTGGTGGACCCTTGGGCTGAAGGGAAGTGGAGGTTCCCCAAGGGGTTGAGCCCCTCAGGGCCCCACCGTCTGCAGGTGGAACTGGTTGATAGAGAAGAGGTCAGGCGTGGCGATGGTCATGGCAGGGATGATTGTAGTGTGCTAGGCGTAGCAGCTGTCAAAGGCCGTAGATGAAGATAGCATGGCCAGATGTAGCAGTGGTCGAAGGCAAGAGGCAATCTTGGCTTGATTGATGTAGCAAAGGTCAGAGGTAGGAGATGGTTGAAACGTGGTCAGGCATAGCAATGGTCGGAGGTCAGAGATGGTCAGGCATAGCAATGGGGGTTGAAGGTTTGAGAAAGTCAAGATGTGGTCAGGCGTAGCAATGGTTGCAGGTTGGAGAAGGTCAAGATGAGGTCAGGCGTAGCAAAGGTCGCAGGTTGGAGAAGGTCACGACGTGGTCGGGCATAGCAAAGAACAGCGAAGCCGAGGAAGTAACTAACCCAATAAGAGGAAGGACAAGTTGCTAAGGTGAGTCCTGAAAGTCAGGTTCCATGGGGATGACATCATCAGGAGGGGCCGGGAGTCCTGGTGTGCCACGGGCCCTTTAAAAAGGGAAGAGGAGCGTGTGCACGCCTGGAGGCCCGACAGAAAGAAGTCAGCTGCCGCGGCATCTCCATCGCAAGGAGAGGCCTCTTGCGGACAGTAGGGGTGTGCATCCGTTTTCCACGTATTTGTGATCCGCAACTTATTTTGTCCTATCTGTTAAATACGTGGGGAGGCGAAAGGCATCGCAACACCCCACGTATTTAACATATTTTTGTTTTATTCGGCGCGCCCAGCAGCGCGCGCTTTTCTTCGCCCCCATTAGCTGCTTGCTACCTATGATTACCACAAAATGGCGGCGCCCATGCGGTAACCATGCCAACCTGTCTGACCCTTTCCTGTGAGTCACTGTGACTCACAGGAAAGGGTCGGACAGGCATGGATACCGGAACGCAGCGTATCCGCGCTGACATTTTCTGAGCAGCACTGAATGCAGCCAATAGCGCTGTCATTCAGTGCTCTCTGTGGATTTTACTGATGAGCCAGCAGTATATAAACATCAGCACGAGGAGCCACGCAGTTATTTCCAGTGATGCTGTGGGGAGGTGGGCTGCTGGGTGGAAGAGGGAGCAGGCAGAACTAATAGAGAAGAGATAGGCTAGCTACTAGTAAGGGAAAGAAAAATATTCTTTGTTTTGCTGCAGTGCCAGGGTAAGCTACAGCTACTACTATTCCTGTTTCTTTCAAGCTGTTTATTTTGGTCATCTCTGACAGAGAAGAGAAGCTGTGCTAGGTCAGCTAGCACTGACACCATTTAGGGTGGTGGGCTGGCTTGGAGAGATATATTATTTTCAATTTCATCCATTTTTCTGGAGTGACAAAAATTCCTGCTTTTTTAAATTCCAATTACTTAGTCTCTCAGTGCACTGGGCTTCACTGGGAAGTTTAACAGGTTGGGTCTGTGCAGTCAAGTGCCCAGGCAGTGTGTCTCTTTTGTGCTTACAAGCAAGCAGCTTCTGTGGGCACGCCACACACATTAGTGCACAGCCAGGCACCGTGAGAGTGGGCAGTGGGCATTTTAAACAGACTGAACCTTATTATTCAATGGGTCTGTGCAGTCAAGTGCCCAGGGAGTCTGCCTCTTTTGTGCTTACAAGCAAGCAGCTTCTGTGTACACGCCACACACATTGGTGCACAGCCAGGCACCATGACAGTGGGCAGTGGGCATTTTAAACAGACTGAACCTTATTATTCAGTGGGTCTGTGCAGTCAAGTGCCTGGGGAGCCTGCCTCTTTTGTGCTTACAAGCAAGCAGCTTCTGTGTACATGCCACACGCTTTGGTGCACAGCCAGGCACCGTGACAGTGGGCAGTGGGTATTTTAAACAGACTGAACCTTATTATTCAGTGGGCCTGTGCAGTCAAGCACCCGGGGAGTCTGCCTCTTTTGTACTTACAAGCAAGCAGCTTCTGTGTACACGCCACACACATTGGTGCACAGCCAGGCACCGTGACAGTGGCAGTGGGCATTTTAAACAGACTGAACCTTATTATTCAGTGGATCTGTGCAGTCAAGTGCCTGGGGAGCCTGCCTCTTTTGTGCTTACAAGCAAGCAGCTTCTGTGTACATGCCACACGCATTGGTGCACAGCCAGCACCGTGACAGTGGGCAGTGGGTATTTTAAACAGACTGAACCTTATTATTCAGTGGGTCTGTGCAGTCAAGCGCCCGGGGAGTCTGCCTCTTTTGTGCTTACAAGCAAGCAGCTTCTGTGTGCACGCCACACACATTAGTGCACAGCCAGGCACCGTGACAGTGGGCAGTGGGCATTTTAAACAGACTGAACCTTATTATTGTGGGACAGTGGGCAGTGTTACTACTCAGTGACATTAAATCCATAATGTCAGGGAAAGAGAGATGTAATCGAGTGATTGGGACTGGCAGAGGAGGCACCTCAAAAGACATTAGTGCAACACCACCAGTACAGCTAAAAAGGCAACTGTCGCAATCTAAACTCTTTGTAGGGGATGGCAGTTCCATGCCAAAAAAAAAGAAATCTGACCATGATACATCGCCATCGCCACCACTTGTTTCTGGCTCTGTAGTTTTGGAGGAGAGGGAAGGGGAGGCAGAGTCATGCCCGACAAAATGTAGACACCCAAAAGCAGCAGGGGGATCGAAGTCTCGACTAACACTTAGCATTCACAAGGTAGCGCAGTCAATGTTTGCTTCTGATTCATATGAAGAATCTTCTTGTGTGGGATTCTCATCAGAAACGGAAGAAGTAATAGCTGACGAATCTTCAGTAGAATCAGTTGGTCCTGTCTTAGCCTCCAGAAATGTGCAGCAGGGGAGAGATGACAGTGATATCGAGGAGGAGGAAGAGCAGTCGGTACAGGCACAGAGGGTGACTGATGCCCCCTCTGGCATTGCTTCTCAGGGTGCACCCACTACCTCAACTCCAGTGCCAGCATCCACCCCCAAGGTATTAGAGAGGGGAGGATCACGAAAGACATCTCCAATCTGGAAATACTTTAAAGTGACGGAAGACCCACGTTATGCTCGGTGTAATTACTGTGCCAGGGATATTAGCAGAGGCAAGCAAATGGGACATCTATCTCATTTTGGCATGAACCATCATATGAAGAGGCAACACCCAACAAGATTACTGCCATCTGGGGATGGTGGCAGTTCCAGTCGGGGGACCCCTTCCAACCAGAGTGCAGTGGTAGGAAAGCGGCAGAGTCAGCCCATGCCCTCATACCCTTCTAGCAGTCAGGTGGCAGACCAGCAACCCCCTGACATGTGGCAGAAGCGACAATCCACCGTGGAGGAAATGGGGTGTTGTGCGGTAACGCTATCCCGGGGTAAGAGGCAGGCAGCCTCAAAAGTTGTAACCAGGACCATTGGGGAAATGATTGCCCTTGATGACCAGCCCTTGCAGCTACTGCAGAATGTGGGTTTCAAGCGTTTTTTGAAGGTCGTACTTCCAGTTTACAAAATCCCATGAAGAACCACATTTAGTAGAAAGGTCATCCCCAGCCTGTACAAGCAGTGTCGCAGTCGCATGCAAGCACTACTAGCTAAGGCAGACGGAAGAGTGCATTTCACCTGCGATATCTGGACCGCCATGAATGCTGCACACTCTTACCTCTCTCTGACAGCACACTGGTGGGACATGGCAGAGGCAGGGGCAGCCAGCAGCTCTATTACTGAAGACATATCAGGGTGGAGGTGGGCTTTACTGCACACCCACCTGACGGACCAGGCCCATACCACAGCCAATATTCTAGCATGCATCAGAAAGATGCTGGAGGGCTGGCAACTACACCAGAGATACAGGAAAATGCAGGCAGGGTTCTTTGTCACAGACAATAGTGCAAACATGGTAAAGGCAATAACCGATGGGCGGTTTAAGAACATCCGATGTTTTGCACACACTCTGCACCTGGTAGTGAAGTCAGCTCTGTGCTTGGAGTCCAATGACAAGGAGAATGAATACCTGCATAGGTTAATACAGAAGTGCAGGAACATAGCAGCACACTTCCACAGAAGTGTCAAGGAGGGGCAGGTTCTCCGACAAAAGCAGACTGATTTGGATATGCCTCACAAGCGTCTCATTCAAGACATTGCCACCCGGTGGAATTCCACTTTTATGATGCTGGAGAGGTTACTGGATCTGCAGACACCCCTTCATGAACTTTCTGGTAGAATGGACATAGGTGTGCAGAATCCCCTAGGGCATCATGATTGGTTAGTCATGAGTCAGCTGGTAAAAATCCTGCAGCCCTACAAGGATGTCACGGAGGAGCTGAGTTCCAGAAGTGCCACCTTGGCTGACATCATCCCTATAGTTAATTTCCTGGATGAACATTTGGAGACCTTTAAACGGGAAGAGGGAATGACTGCTGAGGTGCTGCAGTATCTGGACGTTTTGCAGCAGCAGGTGAAAGACAGATTAAGGCCTTTAACAGACGACTGCACATACATGCTCGCCTCTGTCTGTGATCCCTATGTGAAAGGTAAACTCGCCCTACAGACCAATTGTCTGTCATTTGTGAAGAAGCTGCTGTTAGCAAAGGTCTGTGAACAGGAGCGCCATAGGCGGAGACAGATTAGGTTTGAAGCAGAGGTGGAAACAGCAGGCACGTCAGAGAGTTGTGTTGCTAGCCCAAGCAGGAGCAGCACTGTGTCAGTGACAGATAGTACCTCCTCCTCCACGTCAGAACGCCCAAGGCATGTTGGCCATAAAGATTCATCAGTTGTGCAATGGGCAAGAGAGAAAGCAGCTGGATTGAGTGACTCTGAGCCCGCCCAAGCACAGGAGGAGACAGCAGCACAGCTGTCAGTGACACGTTATCTCTCAGAGCCGATAGAGAAAATGCAGACAGATCCGCTGGCATATTGGGCACACAAGTCCACTTTCTGGCCACACCTAGCCAAAGTGGCTCAGTGATATCTGTCATGTCCACCAACCAGTGTGCCTGTTCATCCAGGCCTTGTGTTCCTACAAGTCTTTGACCTCGATTGCTGTGCCTGTTTATCCAGGCCTTGTGTTCCTACAAGTCTTTGACCTCGATTGCTGTGCCTGTTCATCCAGGCCTTGTGTTCCTACAAGTCTTTGACTCAAAAATGGCGCCGATGGCCCGATAAAAAAACAACCCACCCGACCCTTTAAAAACAACCCCTTAACTTCCCCCACCCTCCCGAGCCCCCCAAAAACATACCTGGTGGTCTAGTGGTGGTCCCCGGAGCGATCTCCCGTTCTCTGGCCGTCGGCTGCCACTCATAAAGATGGTGCTGATGGCCCTTTGCCCTTACCATATGACAGGGTACCCATGTCATTGGCCGGCCCCTGTCACATGGTAGGAGCACTGGCTGGCTGGCGCCATCTTTAAAGATGGCCGCCACCTTCATAAAGATGGGCACCGCCATCTTTTAAGATGGCGCCAGCCATCCAGTGCTCCTACCATGTGACAGGAGCCGGCCAATGGCACAGATACCCTGTCATATGGTAAGGGCAAAGGGCCATCGGCGCCATCTTTATGAGTGGCAGCCGACGGCCTGAGAATGGGAAATCGCTCCCGGGACCACCACTAGACCACCAGGTATGTTTTGGGGGGCTCGAGAGGATGGGGGAAGCTAAGGGGTCATTTTTAAAGGGTCGGGTGGGTTTTTATTTTATCGGGCCATCGGCGCCATTTTTGAGTGGCAGCCAAAATAGCGCTGATGGCCCGAGAGCGGGAAATCAGTCACCGCGCCCCCACTGGACCACCAGGTAATTGTAAAAAGTTTTGGGGGGGTTCAGGAGGGTGGGGAAGGTAAGGGGTTAATTTTAAAGGGTCGGGCCTCACTACAAAAAAAATAACAATGTGAATCGGAACCAATTCCGATTCACATCACCCACATCACCCACGATCAGATTTTTCCCCCCTCTAGCCGAACCCGATCGTTAAGACGATTGGGCACACGATTCACATCTCTAGAGAATAGTAGAAGCCTAAGTGTGTTTTGTGTTGTGAGTGAGCTGTTTAGTGGACCCTTGGGCCGACCTGTGAGAGACTGGGGAGAGGTGTACTATAGTCTCTAGTGAGTGACAGGTCGGGAGGCGGGTACCAGGCAGGAGCTGGACGTGAACTTCAACCTGGAAGCCGGTACTCCCCCGGGAGGAGCCCGTAGGAGCCCAGCTGCTGGGACTTAGGAGATCACGGAAGCTGGAGCAGGACTGGCTACTGGAACCAGACAGGAGCTGAAGCAGAACTGGCTACTGGAACCAGACAGGAGCTGAAGCAGGACTGGTTACTGGAACCAGACAGGAGCTGGAACTGAAGCAGAACAGGTTACTGCAAGCAAGCCAGACAGAAGCAAGAATGTGAATTCTGGTCCATGAGCCTTCATTTGCAACTATTCAGACATTTTCACCTATTTTTAGAATCCTGCTTTAATAACTCATCCTTCCAGTGCACCTTCAGCTGGTGGCCATCTACCAGCAATCCCTCTGGGACCCTGCAATCATAGACTCTAGATCTGGACACTAGGGACCAGATTTTCAAAAGGTTATGCGTTCCGGGCCTATTTTCAAAAGGCCCGTTGACGCGCGTAAAGCACCGGGGGGGCGTGTAAGTCTCGGGGCTTTACTAAAGGGGCGGCGTGGGGTTCAGAGGCTCCCAGGCACAGCGGCCATTTGCCGCTATGCCAGGGATCATGTGCCGGCAGTCGTCTGGTGCGCGCAACTTACTTCAGCCCCAAGGCTGAAACAAAAGGAAAACAAGTGAAAGGTAAGGGGGAAAGGGCGGGGAGGAGGGGAAGGGATGGGAAGGTGGGATGGGGGAGAAGTGAAGTTCCCTCTGAGGCCACTCCGATTTCGGAGCAGCCTGGGAAGGAATGGAGGAAGGCAGTGCGGGCTCAGCACGCACAAGGTGCACAATTGTGCTCCCCCTTGCACACGCCGACCCCTGTGCGCGCATGTTATAAATTTGGGTCGTACATGTGCGCGTGCCGGGTAGTGCACCCAACCTTTTAAAATCTGCCCCCAGGCGTTGCCCTTGCCCATTGAACGCTGCCTCTGCAGCTCCAGCTGACCGGGGGAGTGGAAGACCGGAATAGCTCGGCAAATTCTCCATGGTGCTGAGCCAATTACCTGGCTTGAAATCCTAGTTGATTTAATAGACTTGTGAACTGATGAAAAGTAGCATTCTTAGCCAAGTAACTGTTTACAGATGCATTGAGTTAGTACAATAATATTTGTTGATTCTTATTTCTACCACCATTAATGGGGAAATTTAATAAGAGATTTTTAAATTAATAATACTGTCACTGATTGCTAATTATATATGCAGGTGGGAGGAGGATCAGGGTATTCTGGGACTGTGTGTGTGTGTGTACGGGGGGGGGGGGGGGGTAGGGGTGGAGAGATGGTGGAGGGTAATCAGGGTAGCCTGGCACTTAGATTTTCTTATGTCAGAAGACAGAGAGAAAGGTGATCATGTCAGCCTTCCACTTGTATTTTTTGTGTTTAATACCGGGAGGATATTTTGGTGGCTTGGAACTTGGGTGGGGGGGTTATGTCTAGAGGGAGGGCAACCCAGCAGTTGGAGGTTTTTTATGTTGGAGGACAAATTGGGGCAGCCCAGCCCTTGTTCTTTATTTTCTTTATTTTTTTTAATGTCAGGAGACAGAAGAGTCTGGATGACCTTGGCATTTGAGGGAGGTTATATCAGAAGAGGGGGATGGGGATAGCGCTGTACTTCAAGGTTTTTAATGATTTTTTTTTTTTATGTCAAGGGAGAGGAAGAGTCCTGAGTAATGCCTGGGAGATTTATTTATTTATTTTTAACTTTTATATACCGATTAGAGATGTGAATCGGAACCGGAATCGGTTCGGATTCCGGTTCCGATTCACATGTGGGTTTTTTTTGCATCGGGCCTGATCACGGTTTTGTTTATGGGCTGCGCCCGAGCCGATAAACAAAAACCCACCCCTGACTCTTAAAACTAACCCCTTCGCTTCCCCCACCCTCCTGAAACCCCCCCCCCCCCCCCCAAAAAAAACAACTTTTACAGGTACCTGGTGGTCCAGTGGGGGGTCCCGGGAGTGATCTCCCACTCCGGGCCGTCCTCCCGCTCGGGGTGGGTTTTAGGGTTATTTTTGTGTGCCCGTTTTCACGCCCTCCCCCAAAATGATAAGGGAACCCCCACAATCAATATCGTGGGGTTTTTCCTATCATTTTGGGGGGTGCCCCCGATTTCTCACCGATTTTTAAAATATCAACCGGTTTACATAGAACTGAAAATTTAGGATTACTATTTGTATCACTTAGATTTGGACAACTAGATTTGGTTTGCACTGAAATTAGCACTAACCACTTAATTTCTCTCCACTGCAGCTAAACTTCCCCTAGAGCCATCCATTTTTAACCAACTACCAGGCCAATACAGTACAGTGCGTTTTTGACGCGCTAGCGTTACCCCTTATTCAGTAAGGGTCGAAAATGTGCATCCAACTCCCCTGAAACTAATAGCGCCCGCAACATGCAAATGCATGTTGATGGCCCTATTAGTTATTCCCACGCGATTCACTAAGTAAAATGTGCAGCTATTCTACTTTCTACTTTCTACTTTCTACTTTCAGAAATTAGCACCTACCCAAAAGTAGGCGTTAATTTCTGCTGGTGCCGGGGAAGTGCACAAGAAAAGCAGAAAAACTGCTTTTCTGTGCACCCTCTGACTTAAAAATGTAAAATCAGCCTGTGGCTTGCAGGTTGAAAACTGGACGCTCAATTTTTGCCGGCATCCGGTTTCCGAACCCGTAGCTGTCATCAGGTCCAAGAATCGACGCCGGCAAAATTGAGCGTCAGCTGTCAAACACCGCTGACAGCCGCCGCTCTTTTCAAAAGGAGGCGCTAGGGACGCGCTAGTGTCCCCAGTGCCTCCTTTTACCGCGGGTTTCTAATTAGCATATTTTTAGTTTACTGGATTGTGCATAGGACACTGGCCTGTGCGCTCTCCCGCGTTTCTTTCTGTATCGGCCTGTACATTAGTTCACTTGCACATTTAGCCAGTTAAATTTGGCTGATCCAAGGAGGTCAGTTTTAAATGGGCAAGATTTGACCAAGCAACTCCCAAAGTTTTGAAAATCCATCTCAAAGTGGCCAATTACTAATGATTTTGTTTTTCTTTTTTTTTTTTTTTTGTTTATATATTTTTTTTATTGAGAGATACAGCAAGTATTCACATCATACATGCTTGATATTATCCATCAAATACATCATTTACATAACATAATTATAATATCCAAGGAGGCACCTCTCATTTAGCGGGCGAGAATCCTGGATTAGGGAGATAAAGGCAAACAAAAGAAAGAAAGAAAAGAACCAGGAAAAGAGAGGAGAAGGAAAGAAAAGAAAAAAGAAAGAAACAAGAAACACCCAGAGTAATAAGCAATGATACATTATTAGTAATGACAATTACATAAATTGAATCGTATGGATATCCTACCCAGCATCCCTATCTTAACAAAGCATAATCGTCAGCGGCTTCCACACCTGAGACACCATGACGTAAGCCGTACTGAACTTGATTGCCATAGCCTTTTCATACTTACTATACATGCATACTGAATTCCACCACAAGTGTTCAGAAAGTAAAGTACTCTGTTTCCAATTAGCCATTATATTGTGTATTGCTACAAGCATTAAAAAATCAAATAATCTGCCATGAGCAGGGTTGAGACCACAATATCGGATCCCTGCTACGGAAAATGACCAATGAATTGAAATTGTGGCATATCTCAAAGGGAGTTTATTAGTGGAAATTAATCGACCATATCTTGAGCCAAAACCGGTTACATATGTGCAATAAAAAGCATGTGTTGAAAGAGTTCCATTAGGTTCACCACAGGACCCCAACAGTCGTGAGTAGCTGTTAATCCTGCTCTATGTAATTTCATGGGTCCACATTGCTCGATTCAAGACAAAGTATGAAGTCTGGGTTTAAGCTAGAGGACACAGAATGCGGACTGATTTCTGCATAAGGCTTGCCATTGGGCTGCATCCAGCTGGACAGCTAATGTAGACATCCAAAGGGATTGCAATCCCGTGGTGAAACCAAATGAACATGCGTGACTTAAGGTACCTGTATATGCGAGAAGCAAGATGGCACCTTGTCACCATTTAAAGAGTAAAAAGAAGGCAAGTGTGGCTCAGTATGATTGAAAAAGATGAGAGACAGAAAACATCTTTAAAAATATGTTTCAACTGGAGCCAGGCATAGTACTGAGATGATGGTAGACCAAATGTGTCCCGTAAACACTCAAATGGGACAATCCGGTTGTTTTTTCAGTAAATTGGAGAGAAACCAGATCCCACATTTTTGCCAAAGAGGCCAGCTAATAGTCTGTCCATCTACTTTTTATATTTGGGTTATGCCATATCGGGGCAAATTTGGATAGCGTCCAAGCCGGAACCTCAGTTGGCCTTAAAGTATCAAAATCAAACATGGCTATATATAAGGATCGTAAAATAGGATTGCGTCTAATGCAATTCGAAAGTGGAATTCCAGGGTGATATTCCAATGGAGCAGAGGGTAGTAGAGCTAACTCTATAGATAACCATCTAGGGGAGGTGAGAAGTGATCTATCTGTAGCAAAATACTGTTGACCTTGCTGCAATATATATGCTTGATGGTATTGATAAATGTCTGGAAAATTAACCCCCCCAAACTAGTGATTCTCTTCAGTTTGGATAACGCTATCCGAGGGGGTCTTATTATTCCACAAAACCTAGCAAGAATCTGATCCACTCGTTTATAAAATAATCGAGAAAAAAAAAATAGGCCAGCATAGAAAGGACATAGGTAATCCGTGGGGCAAGAACCATTTTTATAGAGTCCAATCTCCCCCACAAACTTAAATGGAGAGGGGACCAAGTTAGTATAGCATCGCTGAGTTGACGGAGAGTTGACTCTTCACAATGGGATATTGTTGAATTAATATCCATCTGGAATTTAATACCCAGGTGTTTAAGACCCCCTTTTACCTTTTGAATCGGAAGGTCACCTAAATCTACGAGAGACCCCAAGAGTGTTTAAGGGAAGCATCTCAGTCTTATGCCAGTTGATTTTATACCCAGAGACCAATGAATACACAGAAATGAGAGAAAATAACGAGGGAAGGGAAAGGTCAGGATTAGTTAAAAAAAGAAGAACATCATCCGCATAAGCCAGAACTATAAGTATGATCTCCAATGTTTAAAACCCTCTATATTCACTGACTGCCGGATAGATAACTAGAAGGGTTTCTAAAGCCAGGTTAAAAAGTATGGGGACAGCGGGCATCCTTGGCGAGTGCCCCTATGTAACATAAATGGGGGAGGATGAACGGTATTAACAAATAAATAGGCCGTAGGAGAGGAATATATCGTTTTGACCCATGATAAAAAAACGGAGAGCCAAAGCCAAACCATTCCAGAGAGGCCCATAAAAATGGCCATTCAACGCGATCAAACGCCTTTTCTGCATCTAATGATATGGCTACTGCAGGTATTGATAAGGAAGGCTGCTTGAGATAGAATGTGCAAAACATACGGGAGTTATTGGTGATAAGTCTATTCTTAAGGAAACCAGATTGATCGGGATGAATGATGGAGTACAGTACTCGGGATAAACGTGTAGCTAGTATTTAGCAAAAATTTTGTAATCTGTATTTAATAAAGATATCGGTCTATAATTGCGACACAGAGGTGGGGTCACGACCAGGCTTCGGGAGAACCACTATACAGGCTTCAGTGAATTTAGAGGTATCAGTGGAAGAGGAATGCATAGAAGAAAAAATAAGTATGTAAATGTGGAGCAAGCTGTGAATTAAAAGCATGATAAAAGTCTGTGGAAAGTCCATCAGGTCCGGGGGCCTTGCCAATGGAAAGTGAGGAAATAGCGAAGTAACCTCCTCTTGAGTGAAAGGTGCGTCTAACATTAAGGCTTGTGTTGCAGTGAGCGCCGGATGAGTGATATTAGTCCAAGAAGCGACGTATTCCATCTGATGAAGGATCAACTTCTGCCTGGTATAAAGAGTCATAAAAGGAACGAAAACTCCTGTAAGATTTCAGCACTCTGTGGTCAAAGGTGTTTGAGTTGAAGATAAAATCATATCAATTCTTTTTTTCTCTTGACGTTTTTTGAGATAAGAGGGCCAACAGATGACCGCATTATTATTTTCGGCATAATAAGTGGCCTTAGCTTGGGTGAGACCAAGTTGAACCTGAGAACTCAAGTGTTGGTTGTAGCGATATCTCGCTTTCAGTAGATTAGTAAGAGAAGAGAGCGTAGGATCAGCTACATGGTTATGTTCCAACATCTCTACTTCTTTCTGCAAAGTAGATAAGGCAGCGCGATATGTTTTCTTGCTTTGTATAGAGTAGCTGATGATGGAGCCTCTAATCGTCGCTTTAAAAGCTTGCCATAAAATATCAGGTGAAACATCTGAGGTAGAGTTAAACAGGAAATATTCTTTTATCTGTTCATGAGTCTTGGATATAAATGAGGAGTCCGCTAGAAGTGAAGAGTTGAACCACCACCGATGTTCCGAGGATATTGTGGATAATAATCGAATCGTAATCTGAATCGCTGCATGGTCAGATACCAAGATAGGTTGGATGGATGCTGCAGTTAAACAAGGCACCAACTGTTTGGAAATAAGGACAAAGTCTATTCTAGAGTACGTGTTGTGCGGAGCAGAAAAAAAGGTGTAATCCTTAGTTGTAGGATGGAGAAGGCGCCACGGATCTGACAATCCATGCGATTGCATCAGTGCCTGTAGTACCTTGCAGGATTTTGATATGTGGGGGCGTAGCTTGGTTGTCCGATCTAGGAAGGATCTAGAATTTGATTAAAATCTCCCCCTACTATTACAGGAGCCGATGGAATAGCAAGTATACGGGCAAACATACATTGAAAAAATTCAGGAGTGTCCGCATTTGGAGCATATATGTTCATTAGTGTATAAGCTTGCTGCGCAATCTGGATTTGCGCCAAAGACCATCTACCATCTTCATCAGCAGAGGAATGAAGAATTTTGGCCTCTAATCTCTTATGCAATAAAATTGCAGTCCCCTCTTTTTTTATGAACTGCGGGGCTAAAAAGTACATGACCCACCCATTGTTGTTTAAGTTTGAGCGACTCAGTAGGAGATAGGTGGGTCTCTTGTAAAAAAGTGACGTCTGTATTAAGGGTCTGAAGATATGTCAAGATCTTTTTCCGTTTAATTATGTGTGTGAAAGCCGTTGACATTCAGAGAGGTGATCTTAATGTCATTGATTGAAGACGCCATGATCTTACGTAATAATCATATGCTAGGTAGTATCCATCCAAAAATACAGTTTGAAGTATCTCGGGTGAGGAGAAAAAGCCAAAAATAGAAAAGAAATATGGTATAATCCAAGGATATCCGTAGAGCATAAACAGACAGAGATAGGAAAAAACATGGAGGGAAAAAAACAAATCAGAAGCCATAATGGCTATTGTATGTAAATGAGCCTCTTGTAGTGCCAGAGGTCGCAAGTAACCGTCCACTCTCGCCAGACCGTATATTAGTACAATAATTAACCCCATATTATGGAAAGAAAAAAGAAAACATAGAAAAAAAAAGAAGATCGCTCATACCTTCCAACTTATGATAATGTCTATGAATTAAAAAAAAAACTGAACTGAAAATAGGCCACTATGAGTAGTCCGATAACGCACAGTCTAGTATGCGGAGTATAATAATATAAAATTTAATCCGCTGAAACTGGTGGCCATGTATACTCGCGGTGAGAAGAGAGAGCAGAAAAAAAAAAATGCCCTGAAAAGGGCTACCCATGATAGGCATTATAACAATATATGCCATAAAAGGTACATAGTACTGAAGATACAGAGAACATAAAGAGAATATTCAGGTTACCATTTCAGTAGTTTGGTCGAGGGACCGAAGATAATCTTCAAGCGCTGCAGGGTTATTGAATGTCTGTGTGTGATTGCGGTATGTGACCTTCATTTGGGCCGGGTAGAAGAGACCATATTGCGCTCCCAGATTTCTGAGGCGAGGACGAAGCGCCAAAAAACTTTTCCGTTTCGCCGCTGTATGTTTAGCGAAATCCGGAACAAAAAGAATGGTATTACCCTGGAAATTAATAGGAGCTTGAGCCTTCGCCGCTGCCAGAATAAGCTGTGTATGCGGATAACGTAGGGCTTTGAAAATGATAGGCCGGGGGTACTTTGACTCCCGTAGAGGCCTAGCCGGAATCCGGTGTGCCCTCTCTATTTTGAAGGGCTTGTCGAATTTCATTTTCAGGGCAGACGGAATGAGATGTAAAAGAAAGGCGGTAATATCCGTACCTTCTGCGCCCTCTGGAACGCCGAGCACCTGAAGGTTGTTCCGTCTATTTCGATTAGATAAATCCTCTATTTCAGACTGCATATGTTCCAATTCTTGGCGAATTTTAGGGAGAGATGACATAGTAAGTAACAGTGAAGCAGTCTGGGCTTCAACGTCGTCTAATCGCGATTGAAAGTGCGCCATTTGTTGGGTTACTGACTTCAATTCTGACCTAATCGCCGTCGTGGCATCGGTATTCAGTTGAAGCATTTCCTTCAATTGTTTAAGTTCTACAAGGACGAGTTCCGCGGACGCCATTGTTTTGCTAGGAGCAGACTTCTCCGGCGTGGGAGGGTCGGGTTTGGCGCGTTTCGAGCCCGATACCGCAGCAAAAGCTGCATCAATCTTTCCGGATTTAGTCACAGACATGCTGGAAGAGTATCAGAAGGTATCCACTCAAGCATAAGAAGAAAAAAAAATAGAAATAAATGGGGTTTTCTAGTGATAAAGAGCTGGGTCTGACGGAGCTCACAGGTTAAGCGGCCATCTTGGTCGCTGCTCAAGAGCGCCCCTAATGATTTTGTTTTCAAACATTTTGCCTTTGGCACAAACTAGGAGAGTATTCCACAACAAATTTCAAAATGATTTGAACAAAGTAGCATTTTTTTTGTTCAAGTAATTCTTAAGATGGCTAGGAACATTTAATATTAAGTTGCAGCTGTCTTTTTTATATTCAGCTGGCTTTTGATATCAGCAAAGCTTGAAGTTTGAGATCCATTATATAAATGATATGGTGCAATAGCTTTGACAGAATTCAAGTTTGTCAACAGAATTGATCAAGGTATTTCAAACAATGCATTCTTTCAGAAAGCTCTCATAGCTATTTGTCAGAAAGCATTTCCTCAACCAATTTCAAACAGTAAAACTCATTTTAGTTGTAAATGAGTACCAGCCACACTGGTGAAGGGGAACCATAACTCCTAGTGGAAATCATGAGCAGGGGACATTAAACACAATTTTACACTCTGGCTACTGGATGTAAAGATGATCATTGGTGACCATCAGCAGAAAATGCCTCACTACCTGATGTGAAAGAATTTACACCTCATTGCAGGCAGGAAACTGGCATCATCTTGCCTTTATTCTGAAAATAATAAAGCGAAGTGTTACAATACTGTACATGTTGAAAGCTGATTTAAACTGAAGACCCATAGAACTAGTGGCTCTAAATCTCAATAAAAAAGGGTACACAGTATACAATTCCATGTTTCTTCAGACACAATAGTGTACAAAGTAGGAGCAATAAGACAAATTCCTCAGTGTGTTTAAAATAATAAATAAACCCCTAGACCCCATAGCACTTTTCATTGGTTAATTAGAATCTGGTCTTATTTAATTATATATATATATATTTTTTTATTTGTTTATTTATTTAATGCTTTTTCTATACCTACATTCGTTTCAGAACATTATATCGGTTTACAGATAAACAATAAAATAGCAACAGCACTTTACAGTGTAACAATAAAGAAAAGTGGCAATGAGGGGGGATAACTAAATCTAGGGGGATTGAAAGACTTGAGGATATTAATAAAATAGCCAAAAAGGAACAGAGTTAAAATTACTTAAAACAAATTAGGTGTATGCTAGTATTCAAGTTCATAGAAGCTTGGTGAAAAACGTTAAGCATATCATCAAGTATATAGTCAATGACATAGTTATAAAATTAGGTAGTCTATATTTATTTAAAATACTAGCCGTTAAGCCCGTTAAAACGGGCGAGATTCCATCGTTCAGACCGGCACGGTTAGAGCCGCTCTGTTCTCCACAACTTCCTTTTTCCTTCCATCCCCTTCCACCTCCTCCACAACCCCTTCCCTCTCCCAGCCCTCCTCCACCACTCTTTTTTCTCTTCTCCAGAACTTCTTACTCTTCCCACTTGTTCAGTCATATCCTCTTCCCTTTTCCTTCCCTACTCACCTTCCCTTTCCTTCCCCTTCTCCCCTCTCCCTCAAGCCCTCCTCCACTCCCTCTTTTTCTCTACTCCACTTTAACCCTTCCTACTTACTCACATCCTCTTCCTTTCATCCCTTCTCATCTTCCCTTTCCTTCCCCTCCCACTTCAACCCCTTTCCTCTCCCTCAGCCCTCCTCCACTCCCTTTTTCTGTATTCCACTTTACCCTCCCCATTTACTCACATCCTCTTCCTTTCCTTCCACCTCCTCCACAACCCCTTCCCTCTCCCTCAGCCCTCCTCCACGCCCTCTTTTTCTCTACTCCACTTTACCCTTCCCACTTACATCCTCTTCCTTCCATCACTTCTCATCTTCCCTATCCCTCCTACCTCCTCCACAACCCATTCCCTCTCCCTCAGCCCTCCTCCACTCCCTTTTTCTGTATTCCACAACTTTACCCTCCCCACTTACATCCTCTTCCTTCCCCTCCCCCTTCCTCCACAACCCTGTCCCTCTCTCTCAGCCCTCCTCCACTCCCTCTTCTTCTCTCTGGCCCGCCTGACACTTAACCGCCGCCGCTGTTCCTCCATTGGAGGTCTCCGGGGGGTCTCTCTCTCTCGCTGTTATGTTCGTGGACCCTTGGGCCAGTTGGGACCGAAGATGGAGCGCTGTAGGGGTTCACAGCAAGGATCCCAACCAGGAGGCAGTTCGGAGGCTTGGAGCAAGCGGGGCTACTGGACTATGTTGGAGTCCTTTGCGACCAAGGACTCGGTACTCACTGGGAGGACGGACGACGTTGAACCCTGGCAATAGCGGAGTATTTACCCTGGAGACTGGCACTCCCTCGGGGGGAGCCCTTAGGAGTCCGGCTGCTGGGACTTTTGGAGATTCACCCTGGAAGCTGAAGTCCCCCCAGGAGGAGCCCGTAGGGACATGGCCGCTGGGACTTAGGCGACTACCTGGATGTGGAAGATGGTCCAGATGCAGGCGCCTCCTGCAGGTCGTGCGTCCCGGACGGCTGGCGCCTCCAGCAGGTGGTAGGTAGTCCAGAAGTCGGTCCAGGAGTCTGAGTCCAGGAGCAGTCCAAGGCCAGTCCAGAGGTCGAAGTCCAAGCACGGTCCAAGGCCAATCCAGAGGTCGAAGTCCAAAGCAGGGTCTGAAGCCAATCCAGAGGTCAAAGTCCAAAGCACAGTCCAAAGCCAATCCAGAGGTCAAAGTCCAAAGCACGGTCCAAAGCCAATCCAGGGGTCGAAGTCCAAAGCACGGTCCAAAGCCAATCCAGGGGTCGGAGTCCAGAAGAATCAATCAGTGAGAAGGGCAAGGCAGAAGTGGGACAAAGCAAACCAGGAACACAGCTGCAGCAGGCCGAAGACCAGGAACCTTGTTGCAAGGCACTGGGGTAATATAGATGCAGGGCACTTATACCCTGAAGGCGTCTGACGTCATCCACAGCTGCAAGGAGGATTTTCCCGCGCTGGCCCCTTTAAGAGGAGCTCCTCCCCGCGCACGCGTCAGGGGGCGGGGCCAGCCGCGCCGGATCATCGGCGTCTCTCCCAAGGAGGGAGAGACGTGCTGGAGGGCCTGCAGGCCCGAGGAAGCTCCGAAACGGCCCGGGCCACCCCCGAGGTAGGTGGAGGGACCGGGGCCCGGCCCGGGACCACAACACTCGCGCGGGAAGATGCAGCGTCTGCGGCACAGACAGAGAAATGGGAGGTCTCCGGGGATCTCTCTCTCTTGCGCGCGCCGCTCCACCGGGCTCAGTGATGAGGCGTGCGCAAGAGAGAGACTCCCGGCGACCTCCCATTTCTGTATCTGTGTTGCCGCCGCTGCTTCTACCCGCGCGCGAGAGAGAGAGACCCCCCTTAGATCTTCTGTGCTGCCGCCGCTGCTCCTCCTCACCGCTTCCAAGACAGCCGTCCGCTGGGCTCCCCTCTGACCGACGTGCTCTCACGCATGTGCAGTAGAGCTGCTCTCTACTGCGCATTTGCGGCACGTCAGTCAAGCTTCATTTATTAGGTTGATTTTATATTCCGTGCTTTCCAAAATATTGTTTAATGCATATTACAATTGTGCACCCCCTCATGCGCGCCAACCCCTGATTTTATAACTTGCACACGCCTGCGCGCACAAGTTATAAAATCAGGTATATATGTGCACAAGAGTATGTGCGCAACCTTTTAAAATCTACCCCTAAATCTGCACCAAGAGAATTTGGGCATCCTGTCCTAAATAAAGATCCAAAAGTTTTGAGTCTGGACTTCACCATATGGGAACTCATCAGGTCATGACAAAGACATTTCAGAGGATCTATGGAAAAAGTAGTTAGTTGATTCTCATTTGTCTGGGCAGGGTAACAAGATCATTGGGGATCTATTCATCCACTGTCAAATAGATAGTCTACAAAGACTACAGTGATTCTACCAAGGAACAGTCATTCTGCCAATATCCCCAAGAGCAAATTAGAAAATCATTCATGAAATTACCAAGAACCCCAGACTAATATTAGAGCTTTGCAAGCCTCTCTCACTGTAGCTAATGGCAGGATTCATGCATCAAGCATCAGGAAAAATTGAATGGGAAAGATGTTGATGGGAGGATAGCTGGGAAGAAACTACTGCTTTCTAGAAAGAGCATTGCTGCCTACCTCAGATTTCCCAAAGAGCATCTGGGTGACCCACAAGACAGCTGGAATAATTTTCTATGGACAGAAGTATCTAAATTTTAACTTTGGTCACAATAACAAATAGGGATGTGAATCGGGCTTCGGACGATTGAAAATATCGTCGATATTTTCAAAATCGTCAGAAATCGAGGGCTCCCCCAAAACGATAGGAAAACCCCATGATATTGATCGTGGGGGTTCCCTTATCATTTTGGGGGAGGGCGGGAAAAATGGCACACAAAAATAAACCCTAAACCCACCCCAACCTTTGAAAACTAACCCCTTAGCTTCCCCCATCCTCCCGATGCCCCCCAAAACTTTTTACAAGTACCTGGTGGTCCAGTGGGGTCCTGGGAGAGATCTCCCACTCCCGGGAGCGATCTCCTGCTCCGGGCCATCCTCCCACTCCTGGGGCCGTCGGCTGCCACTAATCAAAATGGCGCCAATGGCCCTTTGCCATTACCATGTGACAGGGTATCCATGCCATTGGCTGGACCCTGTCACATGGTAGGAGCACTGGATGGCCGGCACCATCTTGTGCTCCTACCATGTGACAGGGGCTGACTAATGGCACTGTTAGCCCCTGTGACACAGTAAGGGCAAAGGCTATTGGCGCCATTTTGATTACTGGCAGCCGATGGCCCGAGTGCAGGAGATCGCTCCCGGACCCCCGTTGGAACACCAGGGGTTTTTGGCAAGTCTTGGGGGACCCTCCTGACCCCCACAAGACTTGCCGAAAGTCCAACGTGGATCCGGGAGCGACCTCCTGCACTCGGACCATCGGCTGCCAGTATTCAAAATGGCGCCGATAGCCTTTGCTCTTACTATGTCACAGGGGCTACCGGTGCCATTGGTCAGCCCCTGTCACATGGTAGGAGCACAAGATGGCGCCGACCATCCAGTGCTCCTACCATGTGACAGGGTCCAGCCAATGGCATGGATACCCTGTCACATGGTAAGGGCAAAGGGCCATTTTGATTAGTGGCAGCCGACGGCCTGGGAGTGGGAGGATGGCCCGGAGAGGGAGATCGCTCCCGGGACCCCCACTGGACCACCAGGTACCTGTAAAAAGTTTTTGGGGGGGTCAGGAGGGTGGGGGAAGCTAAGGGGTTAGTTTTAAAAGGTTGGGGTGGGTTTTTTGTTTATCGGCTTGTGCGCAGCTGATAAACAAAACCGCGATCGGGCCCGATGCCAAAATACCCACATGTGAATCGGAACCAGAATCCAAACCGATTCCGGTTCCAATTCACATCTCTAATAACAAATGCTTTGTTTAATGAAAATGAAACTCTGTCTTCCAGTTGAAGAACCTTATCGTGACTGTCACACATGGTTGTGGTTTCATGTTGTGGAATTGCTTTGCTGCATCAGAACCTGAATGTTTTGCCATAGTTGATGAAAACATGAATTCTACTTTATATCAGAAAATTCTACAGGAGAATATTAGACCTTCTGTCAGTGAGCTGGCGCTGAAGCTGAACTGAATGTGGATCAGGCATAGGGTCCTTCATTTTCAGTTTAAACCAATTTTCATCCATAAATTCCAGGATTTTTCCAAAGGTGGCAATGGTTTTAAACCGATTATCGCCCTAATTTTAGATGGATTAAAATTCAGCTGCAAGCTAGTGTAGGCCAAAGCAAAAGTGCTTGCCCTCCAGTGCCATTGATGCAGCATTTCAAGTTCTGCTTCCCTCTATTTCCCCCTAAGTAGCTAGTGCTTTCTACCCAGTGCTGCCAATTCAGCAGACTGAAAAGGCCCTACCCACCAGAAGCACTCTCCTGCAGGCTGCCTGGCCCCTCATAAAAGTAGAAGTGCAGTGCTGCAGAGCATGGGAGCCTCAGTAAGCATGCTGCTGAAGGAGAGAGGAGAAGCCTGGATCCACCACCAGTGAGGATGAATGCTGTTGAAGTGGTGGAGGGAGGGAGGATGTGAGGAGAGAAAGGGGAACCTGTTAGGCAGTGGATGGAAGTGGAGATAGGGATTCTAGCTGAATGGCTAGAACAGAAGGGATTTAGTGTTTTGGACTGACCAATTCAAAGTCCTGACCTCCTGTAAGCCTTTCTGAAATGTTGTGGCAAAACCTAAACAAGTTAATTTTCAAAGGGATGCACTCATAAAAAGCAAGGGTTACGCATGTGGCCAGGCCTTGTGCCCGCTGCGCGCATTTTAGAACAGGTCCGGCCACAAGCGTAACCCCCGTTTCGTGCAAAAGTGCCGGGCCGTGAGAAAGAGCTAGGCCGGGAGATGTGGTTTGGGTGGGGAGGGGTGGGGCGGGAAGGAGCCCAACCGAGACAGCAGCCATTAGCCGCTGTCAGGGGGAAGAGCGCGCTGGCAGCCAGCCGGCACATAGAAAATACTTCTGCTCCAGAGGAGCAAAAAGTAGAGTAATAAAAAAGATTTGTGTATCTAGGTAGGGGTTAGGGGTCGGAGAAGAGGGGAAAGGGAAGGAAGGTTAGGCAGGAGGATAGGGATGTTCCCTCCCAGTCCACTCCTTAATTGGAGCTGACTGGGAGGGAACTGGAGAAAAGGCTGATTGCGTTGAAACGTGTAATTTGAAAATTCACCCCCGCCGCGTGCGTCTCAATCCAACTGCACATGTGCACGCAGATGTTAAAATCTGGTGCGCATGTGCGAGCAGTCATCAAATTTTTTAACACGCACGCGCCGATGCATGCATTGCATATTATAAAATTGGCACGTCCATGTGCGCGCGCGTGGCTTTGAAAATGGACCTCCATAGTGAGCTGGTCACGAAGAAGGCCTTCAAATGTTGAAACCGTAATATATGGAAGAATGGGGAAAAGAAAATTCCATAAGGGCAATGTTAGATCCTGATCGACAGTTACAAGAACTATTTAGATTAAGTTATTCATGCACATGGAAGGGCCACCAGTTACTGAATGAAGGGTTTTCATGCTTTTTTGTACACAAGGAAACTTACTTATTGTTGAATTTTATTGTTGAATAAATAATCAAAATATGACTATTTTTGGTCTGAATTCTTTTATTCAATTGGATTATCTTTCTTGCTCTTAGTATAAATTGAACTAACAGAATGCCATCCTAGGGGGCTTCACAAATTTTCTCAGTAGGGTAAATGTTCTGATGGTTTTCATGATCTGTTTCAGGCTACAAGATAAACTGTTGTCAAGCAGAAAGTGTTTCTAATTTTCTAAATCATGCTTCACTCCAATGCCAGTACTAAGTATCAGGGACATTATGGGGTAGATGCATCAAAGTGTGATAAATTGTTTCCCCCATGAGAAACCCTGCTTGCTAGATGCATAAGCATTTATCATGTCATTTCTTTTCCTGTATAGATTGTGCATGGGATGAAGAACTAATTTCTTGCATCTTTACCTAATGATATAAATCAGTCCCTTTCCTCAATTAAGCATCGCCTATTAATCCACCTCTGAAACTTTTCATCTTATCTCTGATTCCTGCTTTCCCCTCCCACTAAACTTTTTGGTCTTGTCTATCTGTCTTCACTAAATTGTAAACTCCACAGAGCAGGATCTGTTTGTGTAGTTGTGATGTCTTGGTAGGTGCTATATAAATGAATGAACAATTGTGATAATATTTATTGCACATGTAGATGTAAATATGCTAATGACTATGCAAATAAAAAGTAATAAACTAAATGGGCATTCCACTGGTATGTTCTGCAATGCAATCAATGACATAGCTGAAAACCTCAGTCCAGTCCAGATGAAAAATATTAATAAAGAAAAGAATACTTTCAAACATAAGAAGCCATGGTACAGTGATAATTTAAGATGCACAAAACAGACCCTCAGGAAATTAGAGAAACAATGGTGGAAATGTAAGTCTTCTGAATCCCCAGGAAAATATATATCTCTTCTAACAAAATATCATGCATTAACTAATAAAGCAAAAAAGGATTACTATGCTAAACAGATTCATGGAGTAATATTTATTGCTAAACTACTCTTCGATGTTGTCAAATATTTAATTAATGACCCGTCATCTTCCTTCCTGAGAAAGTATAACTTCTCAAATGCTGCTTGCCATGAGTATGCCATATTTTTTTTTAGATAAAATTAATAGGTTGAAAACTCATCTCCCTATCTATTCTCTCATAAGAGCCCCTGAAGTTTCACATGGCCTGGCTAAATGGACTACATTTGACAGAGTAACTAATCTTGAAATTAGCCAAATTGTTGTCAAAATTAACTCTGCTATTCACCCATGTGATCCAATTCCAGTCAGTTTCTTAAAACAAGTACACAGTGTTATCACTCCGACAATCACAACTTTAATTAATGTCTCTCTCTCTCTCAGAAGAATTGTACTATCTAGGTTATAGCAAGCTGTGAAAAAACCAATTCTGAAAAATAAAACCAGTAGAATCGATGACTGAGACAACTATAGGCCCATATCCAAATTGTCTTTTCTCTCAAAAGTACTGGAAAAAGCTGTGTTATCTCTACTTGTGAATCATTTGGAAGATCATGATATTCTTTTCTCTAATCATTTTGGATTTAGGAATCATCGATCCACTGAGACTTTACTCCACTCCTTAATGGACTCTATTTTACGAGGGTTTGATTCTGATGAATCTTATTTTCTTATGCTAATCAATTTAATAGCCACCTTTGACACTATGGGCAACACTCTGTTATGCCATCAGTTGAGCAACATTGGGATCGAAGGTAATGTTCTCACATGGTTCCTGTTATGCATCCCGTCCGCCCCCAGCCTGCACACGGGCCTGCTCACCTTCATGGTTCCACGGCAGGTCCCGGGTCAGCCTCACTAGCGACAGCTGCAAGTGCTTCCAGGCCCCGGCATCCCAAGGCAGCGGTTGCCGGGCCTTCCACTGTGCACCAGGCCTCACGCCGGAGCTCGGCATCCTTGGATGTGTTGGCCATGCCCCTACGCATGTGCTCATGGACCATTCGGCCTCTTGTAGGGCCAAAGGCGGGTCCTAGCTCCGCGGTGCGCCCTGATTGATTCCCTGTTATAAGGAAGTCATTGCCTGTACTTCCTTGTAGGGATGTGAATAGTTTTTTGATGATTTAAAATATCGTCCGATATATTTTAAATCGTCAAAAATCGTTAGAGCCGCGATACAATAACAATTCCCCCGATTTATCATCAAAAAATCGTAAATCGGGGGAAGGGGGAGGGGAAGGGGGAGGGCGGGAAAACCAGCACACTAAAACAACCCTAAAATCCACCCCGACCCTTTAAAATAAATCCCCCACCCTCCCGAACCCCCCCAAAATGCCTTAAATTACCTGGGGTCCAGAGGAAGGGTCCCGGTGTGATCTTTTACTCTCGGACCTCCGCTGCGTTGTAGAAATGGCGCCGGTGCTACCTTTGCCTTGTCATATGACAGGTCAAAGGTAGCGCTGGCGCCATTTTGTTTTTTGTCCCCCGACGTCAGGAGCATAGGAGATCGCTCCCGGACCCCCGCTGGACCTCTAGGGACTTTTGGCCAGCTTGGGGGGGCCTCTTGACCCCCACCAGACTTGCCAAAAGTCCAGCGGGGATCCGGGAACGACTTCCTGCACGCGAATCGTTTTTCCGTATGGAAAATGGCCTCCGAGGCCGCTCCAAAATCGGAGCGGCCTTGGAGGGAACTCTCTTTTGCCCTCCCCTCACCTTCCCCTCCCTTCCTTTACCTAAACCACCCCCTCGGCCCTATCTAAGAACCCCCCCATTACCTTTATCCATGGATTTACGCCTCCCGGAGGGAGATGTAAATCCACGCGCGCCAGCGGGCTGCTGGTGCGCCAAGACCCGACCCGAGGGTGGTTCCCGGGGCGCGGCCATGCCCATGGAACGCCCCGGGCCAAAACCATGCCCCCGGGCCCGCCCCCGAAATGCCGCGTCATCTGGTCCCGCCCCTCGACATGCCCCCGACACGCTCCCTTCCAAAAACCCCGGGACCTACGCGCGTCCCGGGGCTCTGCGCCGCCGGCGAGCCCTGCTCGCCCTGCTCGCGTAAATCCGGGCGGATTTACGCGAGCAGGGCTTTTAAAATCCGCCCGATAATGTGTGATGCCCAGACCAGCCAGCAGGTCACATAACGGTAAGAGATATATGTTGAAGAGTGTGGGCGATAGGGCTGAACCCTGTGGTACTCCCGTTTGAAGGTTTATCTTTTCTGACGTTACGTCTTTGATTTGTACTTGGAAATATTTGTTGCTTAGATATGATCTAAACCATTTGATAGTTTTGTTACTTAATCCTATTTCTTCTAGTCTATTTAAAAGTATGTTGTGATTTACGGTATCAAAGGCTGCTGATAGGTCTAGCATCACAAGAATGTAATATTTACTACTGTCGAAACCTCTCATGGTGTTATCTGCTAGCGCAAGCAGTAATGTCTCTGTGCTATAGTGTTTTTGAAAGCCATGTTGTGATGGATACAGGATATTATTTCTATCTAAATGTTCCACTAGTTGCTTTTGTATAGTTTTTTCTATTAATTTTGCAATTGGGGTAGGTTTGATACTGATCTATAATTGCTCAGGTTAAGCGGGTTGCTGTTTTTCTTCTTTAAAATTGGTTTTACTATTGCCCCTTTTAGTGTCTCTGGCATGGTTCCTTCCTCTAAGGATAGATTAACAATCTTTGCTAATGTCGGGGATACTGTGTTTGCTACTTTTTTTATGTCTATGGTTGTTATTGTGTCATTTGCATGTGGGGCGGGATTTCACTTTTTTAGCATCAATTCGATTTCTAGTTCCGATGTCTCATTGAATGTCGTCCATTGTTTAACATCTCTTTTATTCATTTGAACCTGAAGATGTCCCTGAACTTCCTAGCTTCATCATTGATCCTGCCTGTATATCCCTTGCTGTGACCACTACAGTTACTATTGGGAAAACAGTCGTTCTGCGTAGACTACGTGAACGAGTTCTGAAATGGGCTCATGATTACAAGCCCATCTGCGCCCAGCCCGCGCACAGGCCTGCTCACCTTCATGGTTCCACGGCAGGTCCTGGGTTGGCCTCTCTAGCGGCAGCTGCAAGCGCTTCCAGGCCCCGGCACACCTCACGACGGAGCTCAGCATACTCGGCTGTGTTGGCCATGCCCTACGTGTGTGCTCACAGACCGCCCAGCATCTTGTAGGGCCAAGGGTGGGTCCTAGCTCCGTGGCAATCCCTGATTGATTCCCTGTTATAAGGAAGTCATTGCCTGTACTTCCTTGCCTTGGCAATCAGGTCGGCGTTTGTGCTAGATTGTCACTGCGTTTGTTTCTTGCTCCAGTCTTGTTCCAAGTCTCGTTCCAGGATCCTTCTGTTCCAGTTCTGTTCCTGCCTTCTTCCTGCTTCCTAGTTCTCCAGCGTCCTTCTGTTCCTGTTCATCTGTTCACCTCCCCAGGTAGTACCTCCGGACTGTCTCACTGGTACTGACCTAGGCTTGTTCCTTGACCTGCCTGCCTGCTGCCTGCCTTCTGACTCCAGTCTGTTCCTCGACCTGCTCGTCTGCTGCCTGCCTTCTGACCCCAGTTTGTTCCTCGACATGCCTGCCTGCTGCCTTCCTTCTGACCTTGGCCTGCCTGGGACTTCATCTGACCTCCAGAACCTGACCTCTGCTTTGCTGACTACTCCTCGGACTGACTCCCGGACTTTTACCTCTGCCTGCTTGACCACGTCTCTAGATTCTGGCTCTGCTCCTAGTCTTGTCATTGCCTACGCTCTTCTGGTCCTCCTTGTTACATCTGACCTCCAGTCTCGAACCTGACCATGCTCCCCTTCTGCCTTTGGGCCCGCCAGACTTTCATTCTCCCAGGAGACCCTTTGAGGCCCAACTAAGTCCAAGCGGTCGGGTCCCTACGGGCTCCTCCCGGGGGGGACCTCGGGCTTTGAGTGGTGAAGCTCTTCCTAGCCTCTGTCTCCTCCAGTGCTCCGCCCCCTGGGGGCAGTTGCTTCCTGGTCCCTACCAGGAGGCAGTTCTCCACTGTCTCAGGACAAGGGTCCACCCCCAAGCGCAACAGTTCCCTTCCTTCCTATCTAATAGGTCATTCCAAGTCAAATTGGACAATCATATATCTGATACTTTCCATATTGATACAAGTGTCCCTCAAGGTTCAGCCCTCTCAGCAACATTATTCAATATTTATATGGTCCACTGTGCAAATTACTGGCAAATTTAGGAATTTCTTTTTTCTTGTATGCTGATGACATACAATTTTACATCACGTGAAAAATCCACATATACAGGAAATAACTAGTAATAACTACGTAAATGAAAATCCTGAAATGATATAATGAGTGGATTAGCTCAAAGAGACCTCATATTTAAATGCCAGCAGGCTAAGCTAATGTAAGCTTTTAATAGCATTCAATCAATTTTTAATCATTGGTCTCAATGGGCTGAATTTCAAGGGCGCGGAAAGCTGCCCGTTTATGCACATTGAAAACTGAAAGTACTTGTAAACCGGATTGCTGTCGCTTAAATCCGAAAATGTACTTATCTTGCCTTATCCGTCAGTGAGCCTGGTGATGACAAACTTGGTGGACTCCGACGTTGCCCCAACACTGAGTGTTTCGGAGTGGACCTCCTTCTTCAGGGGGCCGGGTACCACTGGGAACGGCTCTGTTGATGCTCGGAGAACCTTAACAGACTAAGGGTGAAGTAAATGCAAGAGACAATGTGCATAAGTAATACCACTCAATTTAAAGGAATGGCGCCGAAATGCTGGAGAACACTTACTGGTGCAAGATTGATTATTGGTGCAGCAGCATCGATAGCGTTTCTATTTCGCTCTGCAAACATAACATAATGCCGTCTATAAGAGATAAAGTTCAAAGTATGAACTTGTATTATAAATAAATACCTGTTCTTCTTATGATACTGACTTTTACAATGCTGGATTGGAGGTAATGCGCTCGGCCGTGATCTTTCTATCGGCGGCGGCAGACAGAAAGAGAACGCTGACCTTTAAAGAGGCAAAAAAGGCGCCAAGTCAAAGTATGTGTCCATAAATGGATATCTACGTCATGGGGAGCGCCATATAAGGGAAATGACGTTTGTCAGACGCCATGTTGAATTACTCTCTTGTTCAAGGGCTACCCCGAGGATAGCCAAAAAAGGACACCTACGTGACTGACAACATCATATTGAAAAAGACAGCACTCCCCGGGATGGCGTCTCCGGGGCTAGAACCGCGGTTAGATGAGAGTGTACCACTCAATTTTCTCATTTAACCCGTATGGTTCCACCGATCTGAGACGATGAATCCATTGCTGTTCCTTAAAATTCAAAGAGGAAATTCTGTCCCCGCCTCTCCATGATGGGGCAACATGTTCTATAATGAGCCACTGGAGATGCTCAAAGGTGTGCTGGTGTGTGATGCAATGTTGTACAATCGGTGCTTTGATGTCAAGATTTTTCATGCGGCTCCGATGCTCCGTCAGGCGGGTCCTAATTTTTCGTTTAGTTCTGCCCACGTATACCTTTTGGCATGGGCATAAAATGCCATAGATGACAAAGTCAGAATTACAATCAACTGAGTGTCTGCGTGTGATTCGCAACTGAGTATTGGGATCTTGCCACGTGATCCCTATAATAGCTTGAGCGCAAAAACTACAGTGACCACATTGTGTTTGTCCACGGGGGCCAGGAATACAGTCACCATCTTGTGTGGCACGGACCACCTGTTGTTTAATATTAGTACCCCTGCTGTATGCAAACATCGGTAATGCATTAAAAATTTGATGTGGACTGAGAACGTGCCAGTTACGTTGGATGGATTGTCTGATGTATTGGGTGAAATCAGTGTGTTCCAATACACAGGTAAGTCCCGGAGCTTGTTTCTTGCTCCTATATTGTAAGAGTGATTCACGTGGGGAAAACTTGGCCCTCTTAAAAGCTTTTCTGATGACTTGGATGGGGTATCCTCTCTCACGGAACCTGTCACTCAAAGTGGCACTTTGTTGCAGGAAATCTTGTGGATCAGAGCATATCCTACGGATACGAAAGAACTGGCCCACAGGTAGGCCCTCTTTAAACCTACGGGGGTGATGACTCTCAAATTTTAAAAAGTTATTTCTGTCCGTGGGTTTCCTGAATAGAGATGTTTGAATAGTGCCTGAATGCTTGATGATCAAAATATCCAAAAAGGATAATTGTTCCTTATCAAATGTCATAGAAAATTTAAGATGAGGGTTAGCTGAATTTAACCACGTGTGGAATTCAAAGAGTTGATGTTCGGACCCATGCCAGATGAAAAAAATGTCGTCTATGTATCTGGACCAATTGGTAATAGATTTGAAGAAAGGGGAAGTATATATCGTGGTTTCTTCAAATTTAGCGACAAACAAGTTAGCAATGTCAGGGGCTACTGGGGACCCCATTGCCACCCCATGTATCTGGAGAAAATATTCCTGCTGATAGGAGAAAAAATTGTTGAAAAGGACTAGTTCTAATAAGGACACAAGAAATTCTGTGGGAATGCGATGAGGATGTATACGATTACTTATAATATCTTTGCCCAGTACCAACGCCTCCTCTTGTGGTACATTGGTGTAGAGTGATTCCACATCGAGGCTTACTAACAACGCTTCATCAGAAATGATCGATATGTCTTGGAGTTGCCGTAACATATGGGACGTGTCTTGAATATAAGATTTTGAGATACAGACAGCAGGTTGGAGAAAGTGGTCCAAAAATTTAGCTATAGGTTCCAAAAGTGAACCGTTAGCCGATACAATCGGACGACATGGGGGGTTGACCAAGGTTTTGTGTACCTTGGGCACCCCATATATCACCGGTGTTCTGGGAAATTCTACATTTAAATATTTTAATTCTTTTGAGGTAAGGAAACCAGCCTGTGAGGCTATTTGTAATAACTCTTTAATTTGACCATGTAATTCCTCGGTGGGATCCGCTGGGAGTTTACGATAGAATTTGTGATCCTCAAGTTGTCTATGAATTTCTTGTCGATATGTGGTAAGATCCATTACAACCACAGCACCACCCTTATCTGCGGGTTTTATGATAATGTCCCGATTTGATGTGAGGCCCTTCAAAGCCTGATTTTCACCCTTGGATAGATTATAAAAAGTACGACACCGTTGTGTCTCTAAATGGGTGACATCCTGTAACACCAGGGTTTGGAAAGCTTTAATCTGCGGATCAACTGGTCCCGGAGGGAGCCAACGCGATTTGGGACGTACTATGGAAATATCTTGGGCACTGTCGGTCGTGGAAAAATAAAGTTTAATCATAAGGGATCAGAAGAATCTATGTAACGCAATCCTACTGGTGAAAGAATCGTGTCTATTGGTGGGGACAAAAGATAATCCCCTATTCAGCACTGATTCTTCATCTGATGTTAGAGAATGTTGTGAAAGATTAATTACTGACGATTGGATTGAGACCGGGTGAACGGCTTGTGCCATGAGGAGTCCTCGTCTCTGGAAGGTTGATGTTTTGCTTTCTTGCCGCGACCGCGTCCTGGTTTGGGAGGGAACTTGCGTTTGTCTAAAAAAGGCTTAGTGTGGGCTTCTGAACCATCTGTCCCATCTGAGGACCCCTCAGAATCTGCAAAGGCCACTTGTTTCGGAGGAGATGTTCCTTCTTTGTATTTGTTAAGCCAAATGTAAACATTATCATCGTTGTAGTCGTTTTTGTCACGATTAAATTTAGAAATTTTTCTACGCTTAATATCAGATTTAAGTTTTTCGGTGGATCGTTGAAGTTCCTCAATGGATGCCTGTGCGACTTCCTCAGGAGTATTTTGTTTGTATTCATCCTCAATGACAATGATTTCTGCTTTAATCTCATCCATTACAATTTTTGTGTATTCAATAATTAATAACATCAAGCCCAGGGAACACTTGTTCAGGATGGCAACCCATTTCGCAAGGAATTCTGGTCGTTCAGTGAACATCAGGGGCTCTTTGTTCATTCTTAGACCCCTAGGGATATATTGCTGCTTAACATATTCAATGAGTGTAATGCCGTGTAATTCTGCGCGGACATTTCTCTTATGTAAATTGGTGAGATCAGCCAATGCATCAGTAACCGGTGGAGGGGGTGCCGAATCTGAGAAAAGTGATTGTTCCTGTGCTATGTTTGCCACGTGATCCGCTGTATAGCTGAATATGTTCTTCCAATCTGAGGCTGCCATAAAGAACTGGATATATATCGTATCAATACACCACGTGAAAAATCCACATATACAGGAAATAACTAGTAATAACTACGTAAATGAAAATCCTGAAATGATATAATGAGTGGATGAGCTCAAAGAGACCTCATATTTAAATGCCAGCAGGCTAAGCTAATGTAAGCTTTTAATAGCATTCAATCAATTTTTAATCATTGGTCTCAATGGGCTGAATTTCAAGGGCGCGGAAAGCTGCCCGTTTATGCACATTGAAAACTGAAAGTACTTGTAAACCGGATTGCTGTCGCTTAAATCCGAAAATGTACTTATCTTGCCTTATCCGTCAGTGAGCCTGGTGATGACAAACTTGGTGGACTCCGACGTTGCCCCGACACTGAGTGTTTCGGAGTGGACCTCCTTCTTCAGGGGGCCGGGTACCACTGGGAACGGCTCTGTTGATGCTCGGAGAACCTTAACAGACTAAGGGTGAAGTAAATGCAAGAGACAATGTGCATAAGTAATACCACTCAATTTAAAGGAATGGCGCCGAAATGCTGGAGAACACTTACTGGTGCAAGATTGATTATTGGTGCAGCAGCATCGATAGCGTTTCTATTTCGCTCTGCAAACATAACATAATGCCGTCTATAAGAGATAAAGTTCAAAGTATGAACTTGTATTATAAATAAATACCTGTTCTTCTTATGATACTGACTTTTACAATGCTGGATTGGAGGTAATGCGCTCGGCCGTGATCCTTCTATCGGCGGCGGCAGACAGAAAGAGAACGCTGACCTTTAAAGAGGCAAAAAAGGCGCCAAGTCAAAGTATGTGTCCATAAATGGATATCTACGTCATGGGGAGCGCCATATAAGGGAAATGACGTTTGTCAGACGCCATGTTGAATTACTCTCTTGTTCAAGGGCTACCCCGAGGATAGCCAAAAAAGGACACCTACGTGACTGACAACATCATATTGAAAAAGACAGCACTCCCCGGGATGGCGTCTCCGGGGCTAGAACCGCGGTTAGATGAGAGTGTACCACTCAATTTTCTCATTTAACCCGTATGGTTCCACCGATCTGAGACGATGAATCCATTGCTGTTCCTTAAAATTCAAAGAGGAAATTCTGTCCCCGCCTCTCCATGATGGGGCAACATGTTCTATAATGAGCCACTGGAGATGCTCAAAGGTGTGCTGGTGTGTGATGCAATGTTGTACAATCGGTGCTTTGATGTCAAGATTTTTCATGCGGCTCCGATGCTCCGTCAGGCGGGTCCTAATTTTTCGTTTAGTTCTGCCCACGTATACCTTTTGGCATGGGCATAAAATGCCATAGATGACAAAGTCAGAATTACAATCAACTGAGTGTCTGCGTGTGATTCGCATCTGAGTATTGGGATCTTGCCACGTGATCCCTATAATAGCTTGAGCGCAAAAACTACAGTGACCACATTGTGTTTGTCCACGGGGGCCAGGAATACAGTCACCATCTTGTGTGGCACGGACCACCTGTTGTTTAATATTAGTACCCCTGCTGTATGCAAACATCGGTAATGCATTAAAAATTTGATGTGGACTGAGAACGTGCCAGTTACGTTGGATGGATTGTCTGATGTATTGGGTGAAATCAGTGTGTTCCAATACACAGGTAAGTCCCGGAGCTTGTTTCTTGCTCCTATATTGTAAGAGTGATTCACGTGGGGAAAACTTGGCCCTCTTAAAAGCTTTTCTGATGACTTGGATGGGGTATCCTCTCTCACGGAACCTGTCACTCAAAGTGGCACTTTGTTGCAGGAAATCTTGTGGATCAGAGCATATCCTACGGATACGAAAGAACTGGCCCACAGGTAGGCCCTCTTTAAACCTACGGGGGTGATGACTCTCAAATTTTAAAAAGTTATTTCTGTCCGTGGGTTTCCTGAATAGAGATGTTTGAATAGTGCCTGAATGCTTGATGATCAAAATATCCAAAAAGGATAATTGTTCCTTATCAAATGTCATAGAAAATTTAAGATGAGGGTTAGCTGAATTTAACCACGTGTGGAATTCAAAGAGTTGATGTTCGGACCCATGCCAGATGAAAAAAATGTCGTCTATGTATCTGGACCAATTGGTAATAGATTTGAAGAAAGGGGAAGTATATATCGTGGTTTCTTCAAATTTAGCGACAAACAAGTTAGCAATGTCAGGGGCTACTGGGGGACCCCATTGCCACCCCATGTATCTGGAGAAAATATTCCTGCTGATAGGAGAAAAAATTGTTGAAAAGGACTAGTTCTAATAAGGACACAAGAAATTCTGTGGGAATGCGATGAGGATGTATACGATTACTTATAATATCTTTGCCCAGTACCAACGCCTCCTCTTGTGGTACATTGGTGTAGAGTGATTCCACATCGAGGCTTACTAACAACGCTTCATCAGAAATGATCGATATGTCTTGGAGTTGCCGTAACATATGGGACGTGTCTTGAATATAAGATTTTGAGATACAGACAGCAGGTTGGAGAAAGTGGTCCAAAAATTTAGCTATAGGTTCCAAAAGTGAACCGTTAGCCGATACAATCGGACGACATGGGGGGTTGACCAAGGTTTTGTGTACCTTGGGCACCCCATATATCACTCATTATATCATTTCAGGATTTTCATTTACGTAGTTATTACTAGTTATTTCCTGTATATGTGGATTTTTCACGTGGTGTATTGATACGATATATATCCAGTTCTTTATGGCAGCCTCAGATTGGAAGAACATATTCAGCTATACAGCGGATCACGTGGCAAACATAGCACAGGAACAATCACTTTTCTCAGATTCGGCACCCCCTCCACCGGTTACTGATGCATTGGCTGATCTCACCAATTTACATAAGAGAAATGTCCGCGCAGAATTACACGGCATTACACTCATTGAATATGTTAAGCAGCAATATATCCCTAGGGGTCTAAGAATGAACAAAGAGCCCCTGATGTTCACTGAACGACCAGAATTCCTTGCGAAATGGGTTGCCATCCTGAACAAGTGTTCCCTGGACTTGATGTTATTAATTATTGAATACACAAAAATTGTAATGGATGAGATTAAAGCAGAAATCATTGTCATTGAGGATGAATACAAACAAAATACTCCTGAGGAAGTCGCACAGGCATCCATTGAGGAACTTCAACGATCCACCGAAAAACTTAAATCTGATATTAAGCGTAGAAAAATTTCTAAATTTAATCGTGACAAAAACGACTACAACGATGATAATGTTTACATTTGGCTTAACAAATACAAAGAAGGAACATCTCCTCCGAAACAAGTGGCCTTTGCAGATTCTGAGGGGTCCTCAGATGGGACAGATGGTTCAGAAGCCCACACTAAGCCTTTTTTAGACAAACGCAAGTTCCCTCCCAAACCAGGACGCGGTCGCGGCAAGAAAGCAAAACATCAACCTTCCAGAGACGAGGACTCCTCATGGCACAAGCCGTTCACCCGGTCTCAATCCAATCGTCAGTAATTAATCTTTCACAACATTCTCTAACATCAGATGAAGAATCAGTGCTGAATAGGGGATTATCTTTTGTCCCCACCAATAGACACGATTCTTTCACCAGTAGGATTGCGTTACATAGATTCTTCCGATCCCTTATGATTAAACTTTATTTTTCCACGACCGACAGTGCCCAAGATATTTCCATAGTACGTCCCAAATCGCGTTGGCTCCCTCCAGGACCAGTTGATCCGCAGATTAAAGCTTTCCAAACCCTGGTGTTACAGGATGTCACCCATTTAGAGACACAACGGTGTCGTACTTTTTATAATCTATCCAAGGGTGAAAATCAGGCTTTGAAGGGCCTCACATCAAATCGGGACATTATCATAAAACCCGCAGATAAGGGTGGTGCTGTGGTTGTAATGGATCTTACCACATATCGACAAGAAATTCATAGACAACTTGAGGATCATAAATTCTATCGTAAACTCCCAGCGGATCCCACCGAGGAATTACATGGTCAAATTAAAGAGTTATTACAAATAGCCTCACAGGCTGGTTTCCTTACCTCAAAAGAATTAAAATATTTAAATGTAGAATTTCCCAGAACACCGGTGATATATGGGGTGCCCAAGGTACACAAAACCTTGGTCAACCCCCCATGTCGTCCGATTGTATCGGCTAACGGTTCACTTTTGGAACCTATAGCTAAATTTTTGGACCACTTTCTCCAACCTGCTGTCTGTATCTCAAAATCTTATATTCAAGACACGTCCCATATGTTACGGCAACTCCAAGACATATCGATCATTTCTGATGAAGCGTTGTTAGTAAGCCTCGATGTGGAATCACTCTACACCAATGTACCACAAGAGGAGGCGTTGGTACTGGGCAAAGATATTATAAGTAATCGTATACATCCTCATCGCATTCCCACAGAATTTCTTGTGTCCTTATTAGAACTAGTCCTTTTCAACAATTTTTTCTCCTATCAGCAGGAATATTTTCTCCAGATACATGGGGTGGCAATGGGGTCCCCAGTAGCCCCTGACATTGCTAACTTGTTTGTCGCTAAATTTGAAGAAACCACGATATATACTTCCCCTTTCTTCAAATCTATTACCAATTGGTCCAGATACATAGACGACATTTTTTTCATCTGGCATGGGTCCGAACATCAACTCTTTGAATTCCACACGTGGTTAAATTCAGCTAACCCTCATCTTAAATTTTCTATGACATTTGATAAGGAACAATTATCCTTTTTGGATATTTTGATCATCAAGCATTCAGGCACTATTCAAACATCTCTATTCAGGAAACCCACGGACAGAAATAACTTTTTAAAATTTGAGAGTCATCACCCCCGTAGGTTTAAAGAGGGCCTACCTGTGGGCCAGTTCTTTCGTATCCGTAGGATATGCTCTGATCCACAAGATTTCCTGCAACAAAGTGCCACTTTGAGTGACAGGTTCCGTGAGAGAGGATACCCCATCCAAGTCATCAGAAAAGCTTTTAAGAGGGCCAAGTTTTCCCCACGTGAATCACTCTTACAATATAGGAGCAAGAAACAAGCTCCGGGACTTACCTGTGTATTGGAACACACTGATTTCACCCAATACATCAGACAATCCATCCAACGTAACTGGCACGTTCTCAGTCCACATCAAATTTTTAATGCATTACCGATGTTTGCATACAGCAGGGGTACTAATATTAAACAACAGGTGGTCCGTGCCACACAAGATGGTGACTGTATTCCTGGCCCCCGTGGACAAACACAATGTGGTCACTGTAGTTTTTGCGCTCAAGCTATTATAGGGATCACGTGGCAAGATCCCAATACTCAGATGCGAATCACACGCAGACACTCAGTTGATTGTAATTCTGACTTTGTCATCTATGGCATTTTATGCCCATGCCAAAAGGTATACGTGGGCAGAACTAAACGAAAAATTAGGACCCGCCTGACGGAGCATCGGAGCTGCATGAAAAATCTTGACATCAAAGCACCGATTGTACAACATTGCACCACACACCAGCACACCTTTGAGCATCTCCAGTGGCTCATTATAGAACATGTTGCCCCATCATGGAGAGGCGGGGACAGAATTTCCTCTTTGAATTTTAAGGAACAGCAATGGATTCATCGTCTCAGATCGGTGGAACCATACGGGTTAAATGAGAAAATTGAGTGGTACACTCTCATCTAACCGCGGTTTCTAGCCCCGGAGACGCCATCCCGGGGAGTGCTGTCTTTTTCAATATGATGTTGTCAGTCACGTAGGTGTCCTTTTTTGGCTATCCTCGGGGTAGCCCTTGAACAAGAGAGTAATTCAACATGGCGTCTGACAAACGTCATTTCCCTTATATGGCGCTCCCCATGACGTAGATATCCATTTATGGACACATACTTTGACTTGGCGCCTTTTTTGCCTCTTTAAAGGTCAGCGTTCTCTTTCTGTCTGCCGCCGCCGATAGAAGGATCACGGCCGAGCGCATTACCTCCAATCCAGCATTGTAAAAGTCAGTATCATAAGAAGAACAGGTATTTATTTATAATACAAGTTCATACTTTGAACTTTATCTCTTATAGACGGCATTATGTTATGTTTGCAGAGCGAAATAGAAACGCTATCGATGCTGCTGCACCAATAATCAATCTTGCACCAGTAAGTGTTCTCCAGCATTTCGGCGCCATTCCTTTAAATTGAGTGGTATTACTTATGCACATTGTCTCTTGCATTTACTTCACCCTTAGTCTGTTAAGGTTCTCCGAGCATCAACAGAGCCGTTCCCAGTGGTACCCGGCCCCCTGAAGAAGGAGGTCCACTCCGAAACACTCAGTGTCGGGGCAAAGTCGGAGTCCACCAAGTTTGTCATCACCAGGCTCACTGACGGATAAGGCAAGATAAGTACATTTTCGGATTTAAGCGACAGCAATCCGGTTTACAAGTACTTTCAGTTTTCAATGTGCATAATCGGGCAGCTTTCCACGCCCTTGAAATTCAGCCCATTGAGACCAATGATTAAAAATTGATTGAATGCTATTAAAAGCTTACATTAGCTTAGCCTGCTGGCATTTAAATATGAGGTCTCTTTGAGCTCATCCACTCATTATATCATTTCAGGATATACAATTTTACATACCATTCTCTAAATTATTTGAAAATACATATTCTACACTATTGACCTATATGTAAGCAATACAGCAAGAACTATCTCATCTTAAACTAACATTAAAACATAGAAAGTCTGAAGTAATTTGGTTAAGTAGAAATCCTTCTAAAGTTAAACTCCTTTTCTAGACTAGAGTACATTACAAATTACTCCCACAAACCAAGTATGGAATTTACAAATCCAGCTGAATGAAAACCTTACTATGAAAAAGCTCATCAATAAATTAATTAACACAGGTTATGCCAAGTTATGCATATTACATCAGTTGAAACCTTCATTAATTATTGAAGACTTTTGTCCATTGCTCCTACAATGTGACAGGGGCTGACCAATGGCACCGGTAGCCCCTGTCACATGGTAAGTGCAAAGGGCCACCGGTGCCATTTTGTTTACTGGCAACCAACGGCCTGAGAGCAGGAGATCACTCCCGGGACCCTCGCTGGACCACCAGGGACTTTAGGCAAATTTTTGGGACGTCGGGAGGGTGGGGGGGTTGTAATTAACTAAATTTGAAGGGTTGGGGTGTGTTTGGTTTTATTTTTAAAATAAATGTGCCCCTCCTCCCCACGTTAACCCAAACAACAAATTTTCCCCGAAGTTTGGGGAAAATCTGTTTTGGGATTCGGGTCTTCCTACCTATGCCGAATTGGACTATTTCTTTGAAATTTTCCAATTTGGCAAAAACAATTGCACATCTCTATCGTTTACCAAGTAGTTCACTTTGGTTTACAATATCAGTATTCATATTCTTGGTCAATAATCATATACTATGTGTAAACACAGTTTGTGATGTTAACACCACAACAAATATATTCTAGTTCATATTCATACATATTCTAGGACATTACAGTAGCAAATATGTAAACTAGTTCATATTCATACATATTTTTAGGTAGAACCAACAGTAAATACAAATTCTAATTCTCCTAACAAAACACTTTATGTTCTTCATTACTTATTGCTCACTCCACTAATATTATCTCTAGTACTGACATTGAAATTATCAGCATATTGGTATTTTACATTAAATCATATGTATTTCTAAAGAGCCACATTTTCAGTTCTTGCTCGAAACTCTTACTTTCTGTTATCTGACGTAATGATTCTGGAAGAGAGTTCCACAACTTGGGGCCTGCTATGAAAAACATTTGGTCTCTTATTTGCGTTAGGTGTGTGTTCCGAGTAGAAGGCACCATTAGAAGTCCTTTGTTTTGAGATCTCAGGGCTCTCTGTGGTATGTAATGTTGAAGTGTCACACCTAATAAACATGGGTTAATATTGTTAATGATATTGAAAATTAGAGTTGATATTTTATAATGAATTCTGGATTGTACAGGAAGCCAGTGCAGCGCTATCAGCGAGGGGGTGATGTATTCAAATTTCCTTGTCCTTAGTAAGAGTCTAGTAGAGGCATTTTGAAGTAACTGTAGTGGTGTTAGTAGACCTGAGGGTAGGCCTAGTAATAGGGAGTTGCAGTAGTCTAAGTTTGAGAATATTAGTGTTTGTAGGACAGTGCGCAAGTCTTTTATGTAAGCAAAGGTTTCAGCCGAGGTAATATTCTCAGCTTGGTGTATTCTGTTGTGATTAATTTGTTTATATGCTTTTTAATAGTGAAGTTCTCATTGATGTGAGTTCCTAGGTCTCGTACTTGATCTCATGGAGTAATATTAATAATTCTTAGGTCTTGGGTTGGCAGTTTGATTATCGTGTTATCTCTCCTTAACCACACAATTTCAGATTTCTTTGGGTTTAGAGTTAGTTTCAGTTGAAAAAGTTTTTGTTGTATGGCCTTCATTTAAGTTGACAGAAATGACACAGTCTTTTCCAATATTTTGTCAAATGGGATGTAGAATTGTATGTCATTTGCATATAGGAAGAGGTTGAATCCTAGATTTGCTAGTATGAGCATACAGGCAGCAAATATATGTTGAACAGTGTGGCTGAGAGTGCTGAACCTTGGGTGACACCTGTATCGATTGGGAAGGTATCAGAAATTTGATTACTCAGTTTGACTTGGAATGTCCTATCTTTTAGGAAGGAGGAGAAATATTCACTAACATTTCCATCCATTCCAATTTCTCTCAGCTGGTGGCATAGCAGAGTATGATTAACTGTGACAAATGCTGATATTAGATCAAATAGTACTAGGATATATGTTATGCTTAGGCTTGTAGACCCTTGGCCGACGAGAGGATGGTATACCTTTCAGAGGGTCCATAGGCTCTCTTGTTGGGTGGCAAGGCAGAACAGGAGGTAGGACCAGCTGACCCTTGGCACTGGAGGCTGAGGCGAACACGGAGGCAATGAAGAGACGAGATGAGGCGCTGTGTCTTCACCACTGGTGGTCTGCGGTCCCCCAGGGAGGAGCCCGTAGGGACCCGACCGCTGGGACTTAGGTGGGCCCTTGGAGGCGGTGGATTTGAAGGAGTCCTAGGTCAAGTGCCAGAGGGTCAACGCTCACCAGTCCGAAGTTGTGTACCAGAGAATCACCGCTTGCCAATCCGGAGTTGGGAACCAGAGAATCACCGTAAGCCAATCCTAAGTCAGGAACCAGAGAATCACCGTAAGCCAATCCGAAGTCAGGAACCAGGAACACCAAGACGAAGCAGGAACCAGAAGCCAAGCTCAGGGACCTCACTGAAGCAAGCGGACTAGACAGCAATCGAAGACGTTGCCAAGTCGAGGAATGAGCAGAGGAAATCTCCCTTTATACTTCCTCTGCTCCAGCTCATAGGAAACAGCTGAGCCTGGTTAAAGGGATCATGTCCCTTTAAGGCTAATGAGGAGCCACAGCCTCGAGCCTAAAGATGGCGGCAGCCATCTTTGATTTTGTCCCATGGAGGAGAGATGCTGCTGGACACCGCGAGGGGTACCACGACCACGGAACACAACAATATATGATTCATTGTTGTCAAATCCTTGTAGTACAGGGTCAGGAAAGGAAATGAGTAGGGTTTCTGTTGAGTTATTTTTTCTGAATCCAAATTGGTTTGGGTACAGTATATTGTTATAAGAACATAAGAACATGAGAAATTTCCATGCTGGGACAGACCAAGGGTTCATCAAGTCCAGCATCCTGTTTCCAACAGAGGCCAAACCAAGCCACAAGATTCTGGCAATTACCCAAACACTAAGAAGATCCCATGCTACTGATGCAATTAATAGTATTGAAAAAGCCTTAGTGGATGATATGAAAAAATAGACTGCAATAAACACATATTCACCAAAAATAACACATAAATAGTATTTTTCTATGGGACCATCATATAAATCCCAAATATTAGTATCTTTTAGAGCATTAAATGTGCTCCATCGATAACTCAGAGGGGTACGGTTTTAATCATTGGTCCAGTTTTTTTAAGGGGTTTTTTAAGCATTTCACACAAAAAATGTATTTTAAAAAGTGTACTACTTCGAGGGCATTAATTTATTTCCTCGATTAATGGAAATAGTGCACATTTTAAAATATTTTTTTGTGTGAAATGCTTAAAAAAACTGGACCAGTGATTAAAACTGTACCCCTCTGAGTTATCGATGCAGCACATTTAATGCTCTAAAAGATACTAATATTTGGGGTTTATATGATGGTCCCATAGAAAAATACTATTTATGTGTTATGTTTTGGTGAATATTTGTTTATTGCACTGATGCAATTAATTGCAGTGGCTATTCCCTAAGTAAACCTGATTAATAGCAGTTAATGGACTTCTCCTCCAAGAACTTATCCAAAACTTTTTTAAACCCAGCTACACTAACTGCACTAACCACTTCCTCTGGCAACAAATTCAGAGCTTTATTGTGCATTGAGTGAAAAAGAATTTTCTCCGATTAGTCTTAAATGTGCTACTTGCTAACTTCATGGAATGCCCCCTAGTCCTTCTATTATTCGTAAGTGTAAACAATCGATTCACATCTACACATTCAAGACCTCTCATGATCTTAAAGACCTCTATCATATTCCCCCTCAGCCGTCTCTTCTACAAGCTGAACAGCCCTAACCTCTTCAGCCTTTCCTCATAGGGGAGCTATTCTATCCCCTTTATCATTTTGGTTGCCCTTCTCTGTACCTTCTCCATTGCAACTATATCTTTTTTGAGATGCGGTGACCAGAATTGTACACAGAATTCAAGATGCAGTCTCACCATGGAGCGATACAGAGGCATTATGATATTTTCCGTTTTATTAACCATTCCCTTCCTAATAATTCCTAACATTCTATTTGCTTTTTTGACTGCTGCAGCACACCGAGCAGACTATTTTAAAGTATTATCCACTATGATGCCAAGATCTTTTTCCTGGGTGTTAGGTCCTAATATGGAACCTAACATCGTGTAACTACAGCAAGGGCTATTTTTCCCTATATGCAACACCTTGCACTTTTCCACATTAAATTTCATCTGCCATTTGGATGCCCAATCTTCCAGTCTTGCAAGGTCCTCCTGTAATGTATCACAATCCACTTGTGATTTAATTATTCTGAATAATTTTGCATCATCCACAAATTTGATAACCTCACTCGTCGTATTCCTTTCCAGATCATTTATATATATATATTGAAAAGCACCGGTCCAAGTACAGATCCCTGAGGCACTCCACTGTTTACCCTTTTCCACTGAGAAAATTGACCATTTAATCCTGCTCTCTGTTTCCTGTCTTTTAACCAGTTTGTAATCCACAAAAGGACATTGCCTCCTATCGCATGACTTTTTAGTTTCCTTAGAAGTCTCTGATGAGGGACTTTGTCAAACACCTTCTGAAAATCCAAATACACTACATCTACCGGTTCACTTTTATCCACATGTTTATTAACCCCTTCAAAAAAATGAAGCAGATTTGTTAGGCAAGACTTCCCTTGGGTAAATCCATGTTGACTGTGTTCCATTAAACCATGTCTTTCTAGATGCTCTACGATTTTGATCTTGAGAATAGTTTCCACTATTTTTCCCAGCAATGAAGTCAGGCTCGCTGATCTATAGTTACCCAGATCGCCCCTTGAGCCTTTTTTAAATATTGGGGTTACATTGGCCAACCTTCAGTCTTCAGGTACAATGGATGGTTTTAATGATAGGTTACAAATTTTAACTAATAGATCAGACATTTCATTTTTTAGTTCCTTCAGTACCTCTATTCATGTTGTCCAATCTGGGTTTATTTTCTGTCTTTTGTCCATAGGTTTCTCGGTGGTGCACAAAGGGGTGTACAAATGGGCATGCCCCTTTGTCACGCTCCTTCGGCATGCGAAGCTTCCGGTCTTGGTGCATCCCTTTAACTCTCCTCCTTGGTGTGCTTTTCTGGTGTCAATGACGTCAGCAGCGTCGTCCGAAGGGGAGGGGCTCGGGGCTCACTTCCGGGACCATCAGAGGTCCTAACTATTTTTCACCACATTAGTCAATATTTTTAGAACGGGACTTTCTGAAATCTTCCTTAAAAGTACATTATTTTTGCCTTAAATATTGCCTTATGGTAAGAATTAGCCAATTTATGCCAGACACTCCTGATAGCATTTGTGCTGCGTTGTGCTTTCTTCCTACTCTTTCTGTGCATCTGATGCACTTCCTTTCTTAAATCAGATAATTCCTTCATAAACTACACCTTTTTTTTTTTTCTGACAGATGTCCATGGAGTAATTTCACCTAATATCCTAGTAACTCCTAAATGCCAATGTTATACCTGTCAGTTGCAGATGGCTGCGACCTCTCATGCTCACCTCTTTTTCCCCGCTCTATCAAGTCTGGGAAGAATGGCGGCCTCTGCCAGTCCCCGCCGACCTCTCCTCCATTCCCGGGACAGTGTGGACGCTGCCGACCGCCATCTTGGACTTGGAGTTACCTAGACGCGCACACGCACAAGGGTCTCATTTGAACACGTCATGGTGGGAACCTTGGGGGTGTCCCTGCCCGATGTTGTCAATCCGCTAGTGTATTTAATCTGACCAGCCCTTACTTTCCTCGAGTTAGCAAGGAGTTCCATTTTGCAATTCTCCACATTCAAGGACTTCCTTGGCTTTGGCATCTGTACGCTCTGAGTACCTGCTCCTCAGGGACCCCATGCATTCTCGGCTATCCGCTCCTCGGAGGGCCTTCCTGCCTGAATGCTACTATACCTGCTTCCCAGGTCTCTACTTCTCTCCAGGAGCCATCTACCGTGAGTACCTCTACTGACTTCTTGTTGGATTTGTGGACCCTTGAGCCGGCTGGGACAGATGAAGACTCAATCACAACCTATTCCCCACAAACACTACTGTATTCTAGCGTACCGGAGTGTGAATCCACAAATCAAAAGCAATGGTACAACCAGTCACTCTAAAACTAATGTTTCAATCTCTTACCAGATATTTGTAGGCCCCTTATTCCAAGGGTCTGTATAACGTCACAGACTCTGTTATGGTTCAGGGTCACCTTGCTTTAATTTATAACATCCTTTTGTTATTTTTGTATGTTTTTTGTTTATAATAAAATCTCTAAAAGTACTCTTTATTAATGCACTTATTTCAAAGACATGCGCACTATTCAACAGATATAGAAAGAGCTCTAATACTCATCCATAGGTTGGTCACCCAACAGATGACAGATGAAGACTCACCATGGGAAGGCCCACATTGGATGTTGAAGCCAAGAGGCAGCACTGAGCAGGAGACTGGAGGAATCTTCACCACTGGACATGCAAGGTCCCCCCAGGAGGAGCCCGTGAGGACCTGAGCTGCTTGGATGTACGTGTGGTCTCCTGTGGGCCGGTGACTGAAGAGGAGTTCCAGAGGATCGAGAAGAGTAAGGCTGAAGCCAGGATGCCAACTGGAACTTCACCACTGGAAGCCCGCGGTCCCCCCAAGAGGAGCTTGTGAGGACCCGAGCTGCTTGGACTTAGGAGAGGCCTCCTGGAAGAAAGCCAGAGTCAGGAACCAGTGGACGAGCCGGTCAGAAGCCAGTAGTCAGAAGCCGAAGTCAGAAGCCAGTTGTCGGAAGCCAGTAGTCAGAAGCCAGTAGTCGGAAGCCAGTAGTCAAAAGCCGGAGTCAGAAACCAGAAGTCGAAGAAGCAACTAGAAACTCTCAACCGAGAGTGAACCTCGTTGCAAGGCAAAGTATAGGCCTAGCTGCAGGGTTTAAATACCCCTGCGCGTCTGATGTCATCCGAGGGCTGTACTGCTTCCTACCGCGCTGGCCCCTTTAAATCTTGAGCCCCCGCGCATGCGCGCATGCCTAGGGGGTGGGGCCAGGTGCTTTGGTTTGGTGGCATCTCCCTCACGGATGAAGCACCACGGCAGAGGCCAGGATCGGGCCTTGTCAAGCGGGGAGGCGCTTCAGCGGCCTGGGCCAGCCCGAGATGAGTGGAGGGACCGGGGCACGGCCCAGGACTTTAACACTTCTACTATACAGATTGCATTGTGGATTCCACATGGTGTACCCCGATCCTCGGGTCACTACCATCTTTCTTCAGTAGAAGCCATTCAGCTTTCCTGTTCTACAGAATACCGATACACAATCTACAGGAGCCACTTCCGGGTACCGGCATCGCTTCAACATCTACTGTACAGACATTCTCGGCATACCCCGCTCCGCGGGCCACTACCGGATCTGTATTCCTGCAGTGCCTACACTCATCAGAGGGGATCCCCGGTATATCCCGCTCCATGGGCCACTACCAGATCTTCTCAGCTGTGGTCTCATTCTGGGTAATTCCCATTGCCCAGGACTATACTGTTATATTTCCAATTCTTTAGACATTACTTTTTCTTTCCTTCATAATAAAGTCTCCTCTTCTAGCTGTGTCCCATGCCACTGAGATTGCACCTGCTGATGGTGAGGCTCACAGGGCTCCTTCCTGTGGGCAGAGACATCTTTCATCTCAGCCCAGGGTTCACATTCTTACTTAAACATAACAGCCAGATAAATGCCAAAGCCTCAGAAGACCCATCAGATAAAGTATTTACCAACTCCACAATCCTATCATTAAAATCCCCTTCATCTATTTAAGCAATCTTTCATTCTATTGCCCTCCTCATCCTCCTCCCCTCCCTTAGCCAAATAAAAACAAATCATAGTACACAACGGTCACTCCAAGGTACTCGTTAGGATCCTAATAAACCCAACTCAGAATTTACATACTTCTGTTCCATATCTAAAATCAAATATAATGCATGCCCACCTTTATGTGTAGTTCCTGTTACTTAAGGAAATAAACCACTATCCTGAAACAAACCTATAACATTCTGCACCTGCCGGTAATTCAAATCATCTATATGAAGATTAAAATTCTCTGCAAGTAATAAATGAAATAACTCCAGAGTTAACAAAGCAATAAGCTCAGCCAACTCACCTTGAGGGGAAAGCTCTGTTAGAGGCCAAGAGTTAGATGTTATAGCAAGCATATGAAGAAACCATGGGAGCAGTTGGAGAGACGCCACCTACCTGAGCTGAATGGGCTGGAGCTTGGGAGGCCCATAATACTAGTGCACCAAATGTGACATTGGTGGCTAGCAGTTGCCTTCAGGACAAAAGAAGAATGCTGTTCAGAATTGCTTAAGCAGGAAACTATGCAAGACATGGATCTAGCAATTAGCACCTTGAATGAGAATGCCTCTATGTCTGACATTTCATCAGGTTGGTTCATTACTAGCCCAAATACTTTCTAGTTTCAGTGGTCTCTAATTGGGAGACAGCTTGGAAAGTTCATAGAAGTAAGACAATGGGGAGATGAGCCAAATTCGGACCTTGCATCCTTGCCTATTTCTACTGCTTTAATAGAGGAGCCGTGGATGGAAAAATCTTGCCAACTAGTCTTGAGAAGAGTGTTGGATAAGGCAAATGGTGACTGAGATATGGGGCTATTCTTACCCTTATGTTTTCCTGATGGTCATTAGCATTGTGAAGCTCAAACCAGTTGAGTGAGTCCTGAAAAAGATCTACAACCTGATTAAGAATGATTCAGTATATCATGGCATTCCCAGGATTCATTCTATGGTGCAAGCCACCACTAAACAGCAGTGCAAGTAGTGGAAAGTTGGACATTCTATGAAGCATACTGTGAAGTTTCTAGAGGCTGACAAGTGTCTGAGCATGCATGCCATCACCAGGATTTTACCAGGAGAAGCTGTAGTGGTAGAGTCCTTGAATTTCTGAGACTGTTTCAGTAAGAAGGAAAAAAGCTCTGTGTCAGTTTCTTTGCCAGTTGCAAGAGGCTCAGTGTTAATGCTCTTTTGATCTGAAAGGACATTTTTTTTATATTAGTTTACTTTATTTAATTCTTAATTGATCGCAGATCTTATGTGAGTAGTCTTGGGTTGTATGCTATGTGTCTCCCTTTCAAGTACTGAGAAGTATCAGTTCCTAATCCACTGGTTGGATTCCATCATGAGGATCTATTTGGCCTTTATATGGTGAGGTTTCCTGAAATAGATGACCACTCTGATGAGAACAAGAAAGTCAAAAGAGGTTAGCAGTGAATGAACTCATTGATTTAAAGATTGGACTAAGTTTAATTTCCTTTTATTGGTTTAATTGGAAAAAAAAAATCTTCTTGTGAAAAAATGTTGAAAAACAGAAAAAAAACAGAAAATTGACCACTTTTCCATCTCTTGTCATTCCTTACTCTGCTGATTTTGAGAATTTGATTTAATATTTTCTTTCAGGGAATGTCATGAGATGGATTAGTGGTGTCTTTTGTTCATGTGTTATTCTTCCCAGGAGATCTGAAGTATGCGCAGGTGATCTTCCAAAGGAATTTACACTTTGGAGTAGTAATCTCTCTCCCAGAGAGTTTACTAGAATTTGGCGGTCATTTTCTCCATCCCTGGAGATTAGTGTACAGGAGAATAATGAAGTGTTCTCTTTTAGTTCCTGCTGTGACTAGTGAAGAGTCCTGAGAGTGATGAATAGTTTTCTACCAATCCCCAGTGAGTTTGGTGATAGTGTTGGGGAAGGTTCAATTTTGAGATATGAATGGACTATGGATTCTTTCATGGGGTCCAAGGAGCTGACAATGCCATAGATTTCCTATGTGCTCTCAATATTTATCGTGGCTAAAGAAAAATCATGTGGTGATGTTAAATGTTATTTTGTTATGTCTTAACCACTTTTGGTCAGTAGGAGACCACAGTGCATCTAACTCCTTTTGAATCCTAGGTGCTGTTCTGTGTGGTCTACAGAGACCATTGAGAAGGTACTATTCAATGTGTAGTATCCCTGGAATAAAAAGACAACTTTTTGACCTCTACGTGTGTAATCTATGTTCTTTTCTGTAATATATTGAGAGGAATGTGGAAAAAATGGTTCACTTTATAGTTCAAAAATCACCTCAGATCCTAGATGAAACACTGTGACTTTATTTTATAGGATCTTCATACTCTGACAGCCACCATGATCACACAACTTATTTTTGAATGCACATTAAATCTTTCAGATCTTTATATAATCTTCATTACTCCAAGGTATCAGTTCCCGAATTTTCTTGAAATGTATGTTTTAGTTTTGCAAATAAGGTCCACATTTATTTTGTATAAATGTGGACCTTATTTGTATAAATGTGGACCTTCACAATGTATTTACTTGTTCCTCCATTAATGTGTTATTACACTTCAACATTAATCATGTAGTGCAAACAGCTCTATAGGGAAATATCACATGTTTTACCACTGAATCACCATATATGAATCATAATAGCCAAGTAATGTACAGGCCAGTTGCTGACAAGCCCCAAACACTGTCACAGCAAGAGAAAGAACCTATGCCCCAATCAAAACAGCACTGTCTCAGTGAAAAAAGAAGAGACTTTGCCCTGATGCACTGAAAGACACTTTATCAAGATGTACCTGTTTGTGTGCAAATATAAAGAAGAGAAAAATAATGCAACAACTTAAGCCCATAAGCAGGAGTCATAGATGAGCCAAGGCAGAGACCAGAAGTCACAAAGACCCCCACCCTTGGAAGAGAGAAAGGGAGGTCCCAGTCAGAGGAAAGCACTCTGACACACAGCTTGGCATACAGATGTGGCAGGTCTCCCCCCGAAGAAATGGGGAGAGGGAAAAAGACCTGCAATGCTGCAGAGACCCTCCATCCACCAAGTGATTATGCCTGAGTTTATGCATATTTATCAGATGGAAAGAATAGACAGGGCAAAGAAGAAATAAAAAAGTGAAAAACTTGGAAAGAAGGAAAAAAACCTTGAAAGTGAGCCTGGGGAGCAAATCCTGAGAAAAATAAACCCTAAAACCAGAGAAGGGACCCCTGAAAGAAAAGAAAGGGGACCCTGAAGCAGACCAGCAGCCCTTGCTATCAAGGAGGGAGAAGACTAACTATGGCCAAGAGTGTTGCAGTCTGATACTGCAGGCGAAGTAGTGGACCCTTGGGCCGGCCTACCTTGAGTGATAGGGTAGGCCGGGAGGCAGAGCCAGAGGCTCGAGGTGTTCACCCGGGAACCAGGAACCCCCCAGGAGGAGCCCGTAGGGTTCTGGCTCCTTGGGACTTGGGCAATAGAGAGAGTCCAGTGACAGGGGTGAGAGCAAGGAAGTCCAAAGGTACTTGGTAGGCAGGAGACCGGATACTGAGGCAGGCGGAGGAAAGCAACAGAGTCACTGTGACCAGCGGGAAACAGGAGCAGGTGTAGCCTGAAACAAAGTCTGTAACAAGCAGGAGCTGGCGCACGCTGTAACCTGGAACGGGTTCCGTAGCAAGCAGGAACTGGAGCAAGCTGAAGGCTGAAGCAGGACCTGAGACGAGCCGAGATCAGTGGCAGGCAGCAGGCTGGGCAAACAGGAACAGGCCAAGATCAGGGCAGGCGGCAGGCAAGGCGTAGTCAGGAACAAACCAGGGTCAGAGGCAGGCAGCAGGCAAAGCGTAGTCAGGAACAAACCAGGGTCAGAGACAGGCAGCAAGCAAAATGCAGTCAAGGCAATCCAAGGTCAGCGACAGGAACTCTGTGAAGACGATGCGCAACTCAGAACTACAAGGCAGTAGTGAACCTCGTTGCAAGGCGATGAGACGACGTCCGGGGGCCGGTTAAATCGCCCTGGGTGCGTGACGTCATCATTGCAGGCGGGGCTCGACTTCCAGGTGCTGGACGCACAAAGTGAGCACACTCGCGCGCGCGCAAGGCCGCGGCGAAACTGGCAAGAAATGGCGGACGCCATGTGGAGCCATCGGCGTCTTGGGATCCTGGGGTCGCGGAGTGTGGCGTCTCCAGCCGCGAAGGTAGGCACTGGTCAGGCTCAAGGGAGAGGAAGTGGTGCAGACCGCAACAAAGAGACCATGGCAGGGGACCAGCCAGAGGAGATATCCTGTTCAGGTGCGGAAAGTGACAGGGAGTCTGAGAGGGTGAGGGGTGAAAGCAAGCCCAGGTAGCCCAGAAAGTACCAGAGCCAGAAGCAAGTCTCCTTCTGGGTCCACCTGCCCCCTCTGCCAGTACCTAGCCCAGGAAGCAAGTGTCTCCCCCTGCCCACATTCTCCAGACCTCCAGCCAGCGTCTTCTTCAGAGATAAAACAGAGAGATATTGCCTGAAACTGGGATCAGGGGTAAATAAGTTATCCATAAGTATGAATATATTAAGCAGGCTAAAGTTTATGGCATGTATAAAACTACCCATGATACAGAGTTTTCTTTAGAGAAAACTTGTGCTTAGTGGCCAGGACGTTAGAGACAGGAATTGTTATTTTTTAAATGCTAAACCTTGCGAAATCTGACAAATAAAAGTCTGTTTCTGAGGAGAATACACGGTGTCTTTTCCTGACTTAGGATCATGAAGTAAGGTGGGAAGGCAATTGGAAGTGTCCTGTAGCAGACAGGTCCCTGCACCCCTAAGCTTGCTTACAGTTCCATTTAGCTTTAATATTTCACTTACCTTTTGTATTCCAATGCAGTAAGCAACTTCCAAACTGGCCCATGGAAGCATTTCCTGAATCAGTGGAGCTTGTTCATGTCAGCATGATTAATATTGAAGTAGTGACAGTGTTTCCAGACACTATAATGCCAATTCAACCCTTCCTTCCCCCCAACACACACACACACACACTCACACACACACTTTCCGGTTCTTGAAATAAGTCAGACCTCACTCCTGTAGTGAACACACCACCTTAGCAGAAGCACATTCCCCCAGCCCAGCTGGAGCCTCTTCCAGAGGTGCACCAGGGACACTTTAAGCCCCAAATCTCCCATTCCTCTCTACCAAGAGGTGTTGATGGACCTTTAAAACTCCACATATCACCTGCCTCCCAGAATACCCCTTAACTACTTGTTTCCCTCTCTCACTTCCCAATTTCCCTTTTCACCCCTTCTGATGGGATAGGCAAGGGGCTGCCTGGGGGAGGGGGTGATCTGGGGCTTGGAGCACCCATCAAAAACATTGATGCTTAGACTCCCTTGACATCTCTGGGGTGGGTCTCTAGCGATAGGGATTGTGCTTAAGTTAGGAAGCTGTATATTCCAATCAGGGGGAGATGAGCTCTTGCTAGGCTTGATTATATCAAACCACAGATGGTCCTTTATGGAGAGCAGAGGTTCAGAACACAGAAATACGCAGGTTTATTATTCTGCCAATGAACTAAAAAAACGTTATCTGCACCTTTTGAGATATAATTATATTTTTACTGTTAAATTACATTAAGCCATGCAATTTGTCTTCTGTTAATCCAGTTCAATAAATGTGCAGTGCAGCTCATTTTCTCATACCAAAGGCATGACTTTCAAAAGCATTTATGTGCATAAAACTCAGTTGTATGTGCATACATCAGCTTAAGAAAATTGAATGGATTTTGCATGTACTTTTACAGGCACTGCAAAATCTGAGCAGACTTGAGGCAGGGAAACCATTGACATCATCTATACTTTTGATTTCTGAACCTATGCACATACATATAAACATACACATTTACACCTGCTCCCAGCAGATATAATGTGTATGCATATGCCACATAGGGGTACCTGATAATTTTCAGTGCAGACCTTTGTGCATAAGTCTGATTTGAAAATTCAGGCTAATGCCTGAGTGTAATTTTCTATGGATGGACTTTAGTCCTATATGGACTGTTATAAAATTATGCTCCCAGGGTATTTTTTGTTGTTAATAGCAGTGGCGTAGCCAGAAATGAATTTTTGGCTGGGCCCAAGGTTAATATGGATGGGCATTAAAAGTCTGAGCCATGGAATTCATATTCATATTGATAAATACTTTCTCTCTCTCTCTCTCACACACACACACACCTGACAATAGATTTCTAAATAATCTGCTACAGCTGTTATACAGTTACACCTGTATTATGGAATACACTCAAACAGGAGCAACCCTGTCGATGAAAAGGCAACACTACAAATATTAAATCAGGCCCTAAAAACCAATACACCTCTTATTAGGAAAACAGAACTAGCAAGCAGCTATAGATCCCCACACAGAAATAATTGTAAAACTATACTAATAAGCAGAATAAATGTTTCACAACAACTATGAACAGAATAACATCCAACAATTAAAAACTCATAAAAAACTATTAAAAATTCTCCAAATACCAATAAAATATTTTTTAAAAAGCAGACACATCACATAATATTAAATAATTAAAATGGCAGTCAATCAAGAAAAATAAACTTAAAAAGCCATCTTTACTTACCCCCTCCAGCAGCTCTCCTACTCCTCTTCCATGCAGGCTGTAGCACACACCAGAAGCAGCAGTAGTGGCTAAGCTCTATACTCATAGTCTTCTTCCTTAGGGCCCATGTCTCTCACACACACACCATACCAGTCATGCCCCCCATGACCAGTTTCTGTCTCTCACACACCAATCATCTCCCAGTCTTTGACACACACACACACCAGTCACCTTCCTGAACAGTTTCTCTCATGCCATACACACACACAGGCTTCCCACTCCCGTGTTCCACTTACATATATGGGCTTCTCACTCTCATAATCACTTTCTCACACACACTCACCAGTCTCTCACTGCATGCTTGTTCTCTCCACATGCACAGGCTTCTCATTCCCATAATCACTTTCTCTCTGTTACACACACACACACACCAGTCTCTCTCTCATTTCCATGCTCGCTCTCCATGTGCACAGGCTTCTCATTCCCTGAATCACATTCTCTCTCTCTCACATTCACATACACACCAGTCACACCGTCACCTTACCAACCAGTCTCTCTCTCATGCATGCACACACACACAGGCTTCCCACTCCCATGCTCTCTCTCACATAATCAGGCTTCTCACTCCCATGCTTTCTTTCACATACACCCCCACAACACCAGGCTTCTTACTCCCATGCTTTCTCACATACCCAGATTTCTCACTTCCATGCTTTTTCTCTCTCACACACACACACATCAGTCACATCACATCCCTGACTGTCTCACACTCTCACATACACATCAGTCATCTCCTTGAGCAGTCACTTTCATTGTATCTCACATACACACACATACATCAGCTCTCTGACCAGTTTCTCTCAATCAACACATGCTCTCCATCAAATACATTCTCTCACTTACACACAGGCACTCAATCACACACACATTCTCTCACTTACACACTGGCTGGCTGGCTGCTTCTCTCTCTTTCTCTCACTCACTTCCTCTCCCCCCCCCCCCAGCACAAATGGTAGCTGCAGCTGCAGCAGCCTCCTCCAGCTCCAGCCCCCGCAGGCCAAGAAGGAAGAATTCCATCGGCCGCGGGAGGCTCATGATGCTATCTCCTTTCTCGATCCCCGGCTGCTTAATTGCTCGGGGGCCGATGCTGCAGTGGCCGCTGCTACTTTATCACGCGGCACGGCTCTTTCTTCTTCCCGCGCACGGCGTATCACTTCCGGGTCCGGGGGGGGGGGGAAATTGCAGGCGCGGGAAGAAGAAAAGGCCACCCCGGGTGACCCCAACCCTCCCCTCACTCTTTTCCCCCGGTCCAACCAATTTAATAAAGATTACCAGCCTTTCTCTTGGAAGTGTGAGGTAACTGTGGCTGTGCAGAGCGCACCGCACACTGAAGGGAGCCAGCGTGCCGCACGCCCGCACCACACGTGCCTTGGTCACCTGACCCGTGACCAGTCTGCATCGTAAACGTGCGTCCGGCACGGTGCGCATGCACAAACTCCTCTTGGGCGGGTGGTGCAGTGAGCGGTCACGTGAGTCACGGCTGCTCAAAAAAGTAAACTCGCCGCCGATTGCCTGACTTTTTTTTTTTCTTTTAGCTTTGCGTGCTGCCGCCGCTGCATGCCGATGCTGCCTGCACGCTGCAGTGGCAAAAAAATCTGGCAAAAAAATTTGGGTGGGCCTGAATGGAAAGTGGATGGGCCACTGCCCACCCAGGCCCACCCGTAGCTACGCCACTGGTTAATAGTAACACAAGCATATTATCATTAACATGTTAGACTCCAATGCAGGCATTTTAATGCATGCTAAAGCATTAATACACTATAGTAAATAGGTCCTAAAAGCAGAACATCAAAATGGTTACTTTTTTGCTGTTAAACACTTATCTCTCTGTCATATGCACTGCAGATAGACACATTCAAATAGACCAATACTGTAAAGTACGCTCAACTGAGCGTACTATTTAACAAGCTGTTGGACGTGTGTTTTGGACACGAGCACACAACCCCTTATACAATAAGGGGTTTAACGTGTCCATAATGTACATCCAGACCCCCTGAAACTAATAACTCTCATCACATGTAAATACATATTGATGAGGTTATTAGTAATTTACCACATATATCTTTAAAAAAAAGTGCGTCCAATCTGCACAATTTAAGCTCAATAACTAGGGCCTGCCCAATTGTACAGAAAGCAGAAAATACTGCTTTTCTGTACATCCTCTGACTTAATATCCTAGCAATATTAAGTCAGAGGAATTAATAAAAATGGTTAAAAAAAGCATGCAGGCGGGTCAGGTTACGAAAACAGGTGCTCAATTTTACGAGCGTCCATTTTCCTATCCTGTGACTGTCAGCGGGTTCGGAAAACCGACACTCGAAAAATTGAGTGTCCATTTTCTGAACCTGCTGACACTCACCTTCCTGGGTTTCCACTGCTAGGGATGCATGATCCCTCAAAAATACAGTATCATGTGCCTAGGAAAGGTGGTTGGGCGTGCATTGGGAAACGTTAGAAAAGTAGGCACTCAATGCTGAGTTCCCGTTTGCTGCGCAATTTACAGCATCGGCCTGTTTGTTAGCAAAAGGAAGAAAGTCAGTGGTAGAATAGTAAGAGAGAGGTGAAAAGAAGGAATGTGTGAAAGGTGATAAGATAATAGGGATTTGCATTCTTTCAGAATGAAAGGATAATCTGAACCAGAAAAGAACATTCTTGATTTCTTTCCACTCAAATGGAATGAATGGATGGCGCTGCCAAAAAATATCAAAATTTCACATTTGCTTGGTTTACAGGACATTAATGTCTTTAGGGCAAGGAAAACGTTCACTTTTATACACTGCAAGGCAAGCTGGACACATCAGAGCACAGGTGGGAAGGGACAAGGAAGAAGGAGGACCAATCGAAGTGAAGCACTATTTCAACCAGCCTATTCCAGCATAACTTCCTCATTTTTTTTTTTATCTAAAACTGAAAGCAAAATGTTACTTATAGCCATCACCAATTTCTTCTCCAATTTCTCTATTGGATTTTGGACAGGTTGTCACTCTGAAGCTCTTTCTCAGAACCAAAGACTCTTAAAAATGAAATCTGAAAAAGTAATTAGAGACTGAGCAAGGTGGGCTGTGTTCTGTTGTCACAGCGTCTCTGTGTGAGAGGAGTTGCTGCGATTTCATCTGTATGTTCACTGTTACAGACTTGCTGTGTCATTGAACAGTTAGGGTTAAGAGTGTGTCTATCTGCAGACTCTTTCCCCACAAACTGTATCAGTTGTTAGTGTAAGTCTACTTTGCCATAGTTATCCAGCGGATAGCATTGGCATGCTTTGTGTAAACCTCTCAGGGTTAGATTTAAGATTTTTATGCCGTGGAGGTTCCCCTTTGAGGATCTGCTGGCACATGGGCGTAAAGTAAACAGAAGCAGGCTCCTCTTTGCCCTGGATACAGGGCTAGTACTTCCAGTAAGCAAGCTAGGTGGTCACCTAGAGGACCAAGATTTGTGGAGGCAGCAAAATCCTACCAGTATAAAGTACAGAGGAGTGTTGTATCAGAGCCAATACAGTCAACAAAGAGAATGCTGTGCTGCAGCCACTGCTGCCAGTAATTAAGTTGAGGGAGGAGGTAAATGACCAAAGGCTCACCTAGGCACCAAATATGCTTACACCGGCCCTGACGGGATATATTTCACCTTCAAAATTTGGTGTCCTAGGCAGTTGCCCACGGTATGTTGCCGATGCCTAAATCTTGGCCTGCAACAGCCTTCAGGGGGGATTCCCTACTTCCCTCTAGATGCCCAAGTGGTAGTATCAAAGTTTTTTTTTCAGAAACCTGCAATGTTATCAAGTAGGAGTATACACACCAAGTTGCCTCTCTTCCCAGTTAGGTTTAGCAATGGCACATAAGTAGAAGTTTTCCCACGTATTGGGAGGGGAAGAAAGGATATAATTTGTTAGTGAGTATAAATGAATAAAACAATTTCAGAACTTGAAGTAGATGTTAAAGAAGTATTTTATCTTTACTCTCTGTTATTTCCTTTTTCCTTCTGCTAAAGGTGGAACTAGAAGAAGAAAGTAATCTGCAATTAACAAGTTAGCTGTGTACTTCAGGAGAATCACTTTTAAGTAAGTACTTTAGATAGTAATACTAACAACACACAATAGCTTACACCAGGGGTGCTCAAACCAGTCCTATGCCCCCCTCCCCCCCATCCAGTCGGATTTTCAGGATATGTCTAATGAATATGCATGAGAAATATTTTCATACATAGGAGATAATGCATACAAACAAATCTCATGCATATTCATTAGGGATATCCTGAAAATATGACTGGCTGGGGGGGAGGGGCATAGCACTGGTTTGAGCACCCCTGGGTTACACAAATCTTAAAATTGTAATCCTTGAGCTTCTTAAAAAAGAGGTTTCTTAGAACTTTTTATCTTATTTTACTGAAAATGTATGTTTGTATCTCTGTTTTTTCTTCCAGATCTGTTAAACATTGTACAACACAATCAACAATAACATCAGCTAATTTCTTCTAGTTAGTTGCCTTTAAATATTCCCAAATTAAAGAAGGCAGAACTTTCTGAAAATGCTTTAGTTTTTTTTCCCAGTAGATTTAGATGCAGGTAAGTGCATTAAACTAGTATCTTTCCTTTTATTTTTTTACTGTTTTAGCTCAGTACATAGAAATAATGTATCTGTATTAAAGTTGATGGTCAGTGTCAAATGTGCGAGGTGCAGAAAAATCACTCAGAAGACTGACATTAGCATGCAAAGGAACACCAGTTTCTGCTTTCCCAGTCTGGGTCCTCATCTGTGTTCCTGGACTCCGTCTCTCCTCTTAGTCCAGCACCTACTACTAATCTCATCTTTAAATCTCAATAAAAGAAATGTTGCTCTGTCCCGGCCTTCTTCTGCCAACTCGTTGGCGTCTAGCTCAAATGCAGGATAGTTGTGGATTTGGAAAAGCATAGAACAGGCAAACTGTAAAAAAAAGGAAAGTGTGCCTCTGTCTATTCACAGCTTATATTTCAGCTGTGCTCAGCTATAATTTCCCCACATTTCATTAAGAAGATTCTTTTCCTTTTGCTATTGATACACTCCCACACTACTGTGATGTTGGAGTGTAACAGCTATTTGCTCTCCCCTCTTTAGTGCTCCTGCTGCCATCCCTTTCTCTGACTGCATTGACATACATTGCTGCTTGCGAAGGTTCGCATCACTCAGCAAGCAATGCCTTTTAACTGGCTGCTCTGTTTTGTTTTGTTTTTTCCCAAGAAATGAACTTTGATTATTCTCTTTGTAGCTAGCCAATTATTTTTACTCAAAATGAATACAATTTTTACCTTTTAATCACTGCTTTGGGTGTTTTCTTCATCAGTTTTTGCTTTGGTTGGGGACAATTTTTCTCACAAAGGGATTTTTAATCAAGTCAATTATGGCTCTGACCTAATACTACTTACTTCACTGTGGTTTATGACACTCTATGTATCTTTTCACTCATTTTCAAGAACCTTACTAAAAGGAAGCAGAGGGTTTAAGTTCCCGCATTTCTGCTTCGGTAATAAATTAATTTTTCCTATCCCCTACCTTTGCAGGAAGTTAACTTTCCATATTAAGTTAATCACATACACTCTTCTCAAATCTCATTAAAATTGCCCTAAAACAGGGTGGGTGTGTTGTTTTGTTGCTAAGCGTACTATACAATATCTTATTTGGCAGACAGTTCTGTTTGAAAGTGGACCACTTTTAATACTCGGTGAAGAGCAGGTGTCTCATTAACTGTAACTGGAGATTATTACTCTTGCTGAAGTCACGTAAAAATAATCCCCATTTTACCATTCCCAAAACATCCTAAGTCTCTTTAACCTCTTCCAATAACTTCCCCAAGAAAATCAAAATTAGAATATTTTGTTGGTCTTCTTGAAGAAACATGAAAAGGCCCCCAACATCCACAAAGGAGCTGGTGCACTTCTGCCTTACTTTGCCAGTAAACAAGTTTTCTCTGCGCGTAAGGCTCTCTCTCTCTCCCTCTCCCTCAGGCTACATTCTTAGATAAAACAGCCAGTTGGTATGGGATGTAACACCTTCATGGCCAGCACTACCTGCTTTGTCATTGCCATGGAAGCTCAGTCGCTCCCTCATTGTTCTTCATTCTGCTGGCTCTTTCTAAGCTTGGACCATGGCAATGATAGAAATCTCCTGCAAACTTTGGCTCTGATCAGTCAGATCAGTTATAGGGACAGGATAGCCCTGGACCTGCAGCCCTGATCCTCTTATTCTTAGGCCCTTACAGTTATTTCTTTGCTGGGACTATATCAGTCCTTTCAATCAAATACTAGAACAGTCTGATCATAACAGCTAGAGGGCTTCCTGTGCTAACTTCTCCTGAGGCTCTATACAACCTCTGTCTATAATTTCTGTACTCAGGGCTAGGGCAACAAGAACACTTCGACTCAGCAAGATATTTAAGATTTAGTTTATTTGGCTTTTTAAAGAAGAGTCAAAGACAAGTGTTCCTGGGAGAAGCGATATAAATGCCCTCTATCTTTTCCAAATCATCAGCATCTCTCAGAATAACAGGAATGGCTCTCCTATATAGTCAAAAATACATCATTGCGAAGTTTCTAGAATCACATGACTGCCCAAAAACTCACCTACAAAACCACATGATGCTGTTGTCATGACAATCTATTATGTATAGGAAATGTTTGTGAGGACATCCTCCATTCATTTGTAAAAATCATACTATTTACTTGTCTTCCCTGAAACCACCCTTCCACCATAAAAGTTCCTTTATCAACACGGCTTTGATGCACTCTGTTCTTCTGTTCTTCTCTTGATATTCTTTGTTGTGTAAACAGATAGCCAGTCTGTGGCTTGAATAGGAAGCTAGGCATGAATTTGTTTTCTGGAGCCAGGACTTAATTAAAACTGTACCCTCAGGGGCATCTTCATTCACCTGGCTCCTGTCCGTTGAAATAGGCATCTGCAAGACAAAAGCCTGCATCCTGGACCCAGCTTCCCTGTATTGTGGTGCAAACATGGTCATTGATGCCTTCCTGGCCTGTAATTATAGGCTTTGCAGAGCCTACAAGTTTCCAGATCTTTCACATTCTTTGAGTCTGATGATTAGAATTTCACTATATTTCAACAGTGTCAGTATGAATCAGCCCTCTGATGATTCTGGGAATGGCTGAATAAGCCACAGTTCTGAACCAGAATTATGAATTATATCACCTCTTGGGCACTATCAAGCAGCATTCAATAGGGAGTGCATTACCAACTAGGTAATTAAAAAAATCTTTGATATTTTCCTAAACCTGTCCAAATTTGTAAGAAAGTTGACTGTTGTCTGTTCTGTGGACTGTGCATATTCACACTAATACTGATGTTCACAGTACAGAGTATTGCATTACAACACTAAAAAACCCTATCTAATGCTAATGAGTAAGTGTTTCAATTTCCATCATGCCACTAAGAGGAAAGGGTAGCTTGGCACTGCCAACAAGAATGGCACAGGAGCATGCAAGGCTTTTCATCCACAGACAATTAAGGCTACCACAAGCAGCACAGCTGATAATAGTACTAGTGAGAAAACCAGGTCACCAGGAGGCCAAGTTCCCATCTCTGAGGCCCAGGTTTGACACCAGGACCTAGTTGCCAAGGTCCAGGCCTAGGCCTGGGTCTGAAAAAGAGTCCCATTTCTGAGACCCAGTCCTAGGCTGGAGGCTGGGTCCTGGCCACCATGGCCAAGGCCTGGTCTAATGCCAGGTCATCACTGAGGCCCAGGCCTAGGCTAAACCTTGGCAACCAGAATCTGGCCCCAAGCTGGGCCCTGGCATTGGAAATAGACATAGGCTCAGGCCCTGGCCTCAATGTCAGGACTCATCCTCAGGCCTCGACATTGGAACTCTCTTGCCCCTTTTTCTTTTACAGTGAAATCAATGGGGCTTTCCCCCTTTGTCTTAATTGTAAAACAGCAATGAATGTAACAGATGTATACAATTTTTTGTTTTGAAACTAATGAAATGAATTGAGATCCCCCTGAAATGAATTACACACCCGACCAAGTTTTTCCCCCTGCACATTCCTAGTAGATGTTGAGGAGAAAACCTAGAGAAGAGCTTTTTGGTGGTGGTATCAGGACCTTCAGTAAAAAAGTTTTAGGGAAAGTCAGAAACTAATAAATCATGCTCAGATGCAAGAAGGCCTCTGCAAATTGTACCTATCCCAATTTTTCATATTGTTAATCTGAGAGGAAAAGTCCTCAGTTCTGAGCTGAAAAGTCTGATGACTAAATACAGAATCAGTAAACTCAATCATAGGGTCACAAAAACTTCCCTTTTTTAAATTGTTCACTACATTTATAGTATGTTGAAAATTGTTCTATTGTGCCATAAAATACATTTTAATCTGAAAAGACTTCTTTTGTCTTCTTTCTCAACAATTTCAATGTACCACAATTGGTTCAAAAAGCCTTATCTTTCTGAACAGTTCATTAGCATAAATGGGTGGAGATAAATAGACAAAATGCAGAATTTTTGTCTTTACTTATTACAGAACAGCAATTTGTGCACCAAAATTATTGTTTTCTTTCAATTTTTAGACCCTGAAAACACAGCGGCAGAAAAACAGGCCGGCGGCAGTTCTAGTCAAAAAATCAGTTGGCAGTTCTAGTGTTAATATACTCAGATATAACAGTCTCATAACAAGTTAACATTTGAAATGTTTGTTTCATTTCTGTCTCTTTGTCAATCCATTGTATGCCATATTTAATATTTATTATGTATGTAACATTGTTATTCACTGAGAATCAATCAATCAATAATTACTAGCTATGGGCACCCCTCCTGCTGCTCCCATATTAAGGATCTACTCACGATGAGCCTAACTTTCAAACCTGTCCACAGTATAGTATTTGTGTGTGTAAATGGAAACATGGAGATTAATGCTAGTGTTTTATAAACGGTGCCGTGGGAGCTGCACTGTTTAAAAAACACTGTGTATTTCTGCACTGAATGCATGCATGTAGATTTTGGTATGCGTGAATATTTCCATTGCAAGAAAGCACATGCATGCATTCTCTAACATAGTAACATAGTAATGATGGCAGAAAAGGACCAACTGGTCCATCCAGTCTGCCCAGCAGGCTTCTTGTGATAGAATCTGCCACGCTGTGCAGCTTACCCCCATGTTGCTCTTGAGGGTAGCAGCTTCTGCTCTGAGCAGTTATCCCCAAGCCTTGTGATAATTCATAAAAATTTACTGCTAGCAACATTTTTACTGGCTGAGGAGCCTTCTTGAAAATTCAGACAGTGCTTCTTGATGTGCTTTGCTTATGGACTTGGCCATAGAAACAATCCTGTGCTTTCTCTCTTATGTCTGTGTATCAGTACTCCAGACTGTAAAAATAAGGGCCTGTGTGAATCCAATTCCTCTTTGCCCCTTCTGCCCCGCCATAAAACTGGAGAGTGATGCTGTAGTTGCAGCAAAATCATCGAGGTTTATTCTGGAGGAAGTGGTGAAGACTAAAACTGTGAAGGATTTAAAAGGGGCATGGGATAAACACTGTGGATCCCTAAAACGCTAGAGGATGGGAATAAATAAAAAAGCTAAATCTAAGAGAAACATGCGGGTAACCGTCATGGAGTGGCAGTTACTTCTAGGGATGTGAATCGTGAGCCCGATCATTTTAACGATCTGGATCGGCTGGGGGGGGGGGGGGGGGAATCTGATCGGCATGATTTTTTTGCAAAAAAATCATTTTTCTGAATAGTGCGCAGCGCACTAACTCGAGTTAGTGTGCACTAACAAAAAATTGTTACTTAATGGTTTAAAAGTAATATTTGAGGAAATGTTCGTTAGCTAGAGGTGCACACTAAGCCGCGCATGCTTGGTGCTGTCCCCCATGGCCATTTTGCTACCATATATAGCACGCACTAGCCAGAAAGAGAAAAAACGTGCCAGCAGGCTGCAGCAGTGACAGTGCCAGCAGTAGAGACTAGCCAGTAGCCAGTCTGGAAGACCAGCCGGACCCCGTGTCCGGCCGGGCGGCATAATGTGGGCGCAGGCCCACTTCAGAGGCGAGGCGCGTGTGGTTGGAGAGGGGGGGGGGGAAGGTGGAATAGACAGAGGTGAAAACAACGTGGGGACACAAGTAGGGCTGCAACGTGAAGTACGTGAAGGGGGGGGGAGGGGGGGACTGAAGGCGAGTGTCATAGAGTCGTGGAATGCAGTGATTGGCTTTAGGTGCAAGGGGGGGGGCAGAAGGAGTAAGCGTGGAGAGCTGGGATAGGTGGGGAGAAAATTCAAACTGCTGGTTAAGCAGTTTTAGTAACGCGGGCTTCAGTCGGTAGCTGGTGAGCGAGAGAGGGTCAGAAGGTTCGCGCGACCCTCCCACCCACCCTTAGTTCTAGGCGATTGTTGTTGGGGAATTGCGGTTTTGTTTGGGGGATTTGTCGCAGTGGGGGCGGTTGGTCCGAGCCATAACTGTTCAATTTTGTTGTTCAAGTTATTTGGATTTTGGTAAAGCAGACGGTGGTTGACAACTGAGGGCTGTTGTCAGGGTGTGGCTCCTTGCCGGATGAGGCGGGGGCCGCTTGGCCAGACTCCTTGCAAGTTGGAGGCGGGAGTACACCTGGGTTGGCTCCTTGCAAGAGAGTGTGGCAGGAGTCGGAACCTGGCGTGTTGGGGCCAAAGAGTGTAACAGAGAGGCTGGTTAGGCTATCCTGCCGGAAGGTGGCAGATAGTCTGGTGGGGGGTGGGCAATACCAAAGTCCTAGTTGTTTGTGTTAATGTGTGGATATAAGCTCGGACCACTGAATGATTAAAGCTGCGGCCTTGTTTTACCCACAATGAAATGTGTCTGTGATTATTGGATTGTAAGGGGGTGGGTGCGAGCGAGTGAGGTCCTGCATGCCCACATTATAGCCTCAGCCTGCTCTTTAAATTTAACCACTGTAAATATAATAAATTAATAATAAAGTTTTTTGTTTAGTTTTTCTATAGTATGTTAATGTTTTGAAGCTCAGTTTGCAAGTTTCTTTATTAAATGTTTTGTTTCACTAAAGTAGAATATAGAGAAGTACTTAATTTCATGTTATGTAAAGTTTCTTTACTTTAATACACAAAGTACTTCATTTTATTTTATTCTACTCTAGTGAAAAAAAAGTTTAGTTTAATACAGGAACTGCAAACTTGAGCACAGTGAATGTGGGGGGGGGGGGGGGGGGGGGGGGGCAGAGGGATGTGAAGGGGGAGACAGCCCCTGCATTCAGCAGCTCTGATTTTCTGATGAGATCTGTCCTTCAGAGACCAGGGAGTGGGACTGCTTGGCCCTTCATCTCCCCCTTTCCCTTCCCTTTGTCAAGCTACCAACCATTTCCATTTCCCATGGAAATGGAAATGGTTGGTAGCCATCACCTCAGTGGGAACCTTGGTAACATCAATAAATAAGAGGGCAGCCAATAGGAATACATATTCATTCCTAACTGACCTTAACTGACCTGAAAAGTGTCAAATTGTATCATTTTTTGTTAGTGCGCACTAACTTCCTGTTAGTGCGCACTAACTCCCGTTAGTGCGCACTAACCTGATTAACGATTTTTTTATGATAAATCGGGGGAATTTCTATTGTATTGCACTCTTTAATGATTAATGACGATATTAAAAATATCGGACGATAATTTAAATAGTTAAAAAACTATTCACATCCCTAGTTACTACCCTTGAGAGAAACATGGGGGTAACCTGCACGGAGTGGCAGTTACTACCCTTGGGAGAGACATGGGGGTGGCCTGCATGGAGCAGCAGTTGCTGCCTTGGAAAGCTTGCTGGGCAGACTGGATGGACCATTTTGTTTTTTTTCTGCCGTCATTACTATGTTAAGGGTAGTAATTCCATGCCTTCTACTAAGATAAGTAACTGCTGCTTCATGCAGGTTACCCTCATGCTTATCAGTATCCCAAACATAAAAGCTGGTGCCCTTGTTAATTGTTGTCTAAATCCAATTCCCCTTTTCCCCCTGCCGTTGAAGTGAAGAGCAATGTTGCAGTTGCATCAAAAGCATCAGGGCTTATCTGTTAATGGAGATAACTGCCACACCAGCAATTTACCCTTTTCTTTATTTCCATCTTTTAGCCTTTAGAGATCCACAGTGTTTATGCCATAAACATGTACATTTTATGCACAAAATAATCATGACTCTCTGCAAATGAACTCCCAGAATTAAATGTGGAGGCAGTTCTATTTTAGAGTACGTGCAAATGCTTGGAATCAGTAGTTTGCTGATACCTCCACTAGTTCTCCCTTCCAGTTCAACCTAGACCAGTTTTCCTAACCAAAAGCTGCAGAAAACAGAAAACCTTGATTTCACTAACAGCAGTCAGTTAGCAACAACTTGGGCAATATACAAATAGCAATGTCCTGTGTACTTTTGAACCTCACCCCAGAACTCCCCTTTTATTCCCAAATGTACTGGTGATACTGAAAACATGCATGTACTTATGGCATTTATAAAATAGCTTGTGCATGCATATACTGTATGATATTTCCACAGGTATAGGCTATTTTTATACATGATGCACCTTTGAAAATTCACACCTCTGCATGCAGCCACCTCACTGCTGGTCCCACAAGCAAAGGAGTGGCAGACAATGCATCAAGAGGCCATCTGTTTAGGTAGCCCTCCTCCATGGGGTATTGTTTAATTGTTTAAAAATAATAAGGAGTATGGACCCATTTACCATCCCTAGGCTGGAATATCCGAGTGGTCTTGCACTACTTCAATGTATATAAAAATGCAGCATTGCAGCTATTTGTAAATACATTTATGATAATGCTATTTACAGTTGATCTCTTTTTAAGATACAGCAGACAGGTTATGCTGAACAAATTCTTTTTTTTTTTTTTAACATTGAACCTAATCGTAGAAACTTGATGACCACAGTTGCTGCAATAGAAAACATGCAAAATAGCTGTTTATTTTATTGATCAACCAGTAAAGGGATTAGGTCTTAAGACTACATTGCTCTCAAAAATCTATACTTATTGCATTAAGCAGATTTTGAGACTTTGTTTATCAGTTTCATCCATAGTTAGTCTTTTGGGATATGTGTGAGATGAAATAGTTTTATTGTTTAGAACATAAGAGTCTCTGGTTAATAACATAACACTTTCATCTCTTACTTGTCTTTCCACAAGTGCTCAAGGTAAGGTACAACAAGTTCAGAGCAAGGTTAACAGTGACAAATTAAAATCAGTACTCAGTGTCATAAAATGCAAAAGAAGAGAGAATTCATACCATAAAATTTTAACAAAAATGAAAACATCAAATAGAACACTTAATACCAACAAGACAAAAGCAAGATGCAGTCATATTCCAAGGGCATTGAATGTATTTATTTATTTATTCAGATTTATTACCCACCTTTTTGAATAAAATTCACCCAAAGCAGGGTACAATTTATTAGAGTGGTAGCATACAGTCAAAGTCTATAGGTGTAACAACCTAACAATTCCATTCTGAAGGAGAAGGACAGTAAGGACTAAACTTGAAGCAGATTAAACAATAGGATTAAACATAAATATACAACATCTCGGTAAAATACATCAAATCCCACCCTGGTGTGCGTATACTCATTTGTAAACTCATTTGTAAGTTCTTTGGGGCAGGAACCCTGACTAGCTCCTTTCTATGCCCCTTTCCCCCGGGTGTAGATACTTTGGCTTGGGGGGAAAGGGTTTCTTTCGCTTCCCAGTGAAGGGGTGTCTCCCATGGCTATCCATGGGAGACGGCTCACTTCTCTGTGTGCTGCGTGTTCAAATAAACCACTAAACACCCTGGATTAGTGTCTACTGAATAAGACAGCTGAAGATGGCACAATAAATATGTTATTCACAAGTTCTAATGCCCAACTGCATCTAAGTTCTTAAATGGTATATAAAGTCTTCATAATAGGCATTACCGGCTTATGAGTTTCAAACTTCAATTGCCTTATTTCAAATCATAGGGCCATGACCTGACCTTGAACCCAGGTCCTGGTACTAGGGCCTAGGTTCAGATCCAGGCCTGATGCCACAACTAGACCCAGAGGCTTGGTTCTGATGCCAGAGCCTCAAAAGTTCTAATGCCCAACTGCATCTAAGTTCTTAAATGGTATATAAAGCCATTATAATAGATACTACTGGTTTATGAGTTACAACCTTCAATTGCCTTATATCAAATCATAAACTTAAAGATAGAAATCGGGATATGTTGTGAATGGACTAGCTCTATGATTTGAAGAATAAGGCAAATTTGCTTCATTCAGGGGTCCCCAAACTGAATGCTCACCCCCCCACCCCCCAGAATGAAACAAACCTTGTTCTTTCCTTTTGTTTCAAACTAATACATCAGGCCTAGACCTAGGCCCAAAGCCAGGGCCTCACCTAGGGATTACGCTGAGGCCCAAGCAGGAACCACGGCATTTGCCTAAGCATGACATCGGCACCTTGGCCAGGCCCAAACCCAGATCCAAGTGCAACACTGGGGTCTCAGTGGAGGCATGGGCTGATGCTGGGGCTTCAGCCAAGACCCTCACAAGTTAAAAAAAAAATACGTAATCTGTCGGGTAACCAATAAAGGTTGGGTACTGATGCCGGAGCCTCGGCCCGGACGCAGGTCTGATGCCACAACCCAACCCAAAGGCCGGGTCCCAATGCTAGAGCATCTGCCTAGGCCAGAGTCCAGATCCAGATCCAATACTTCAACCCAACCTGGATGCTGAGACACGATATCGTGGCCTCTGCCTGGATGCAGGCCCGACACTGCAACACAACCTGGAGGCTGGATCCAAATGCTGGGGACCTTGGCCTGGACCCAAAGGCTGGGTCCTAATGCCAGGGCATCGGCCTAGGCCAAGGCCCAGACCCTTGCACGATGCTGACATCTGACTTGGAGGCTGGGTCCTGATGCCAGGGCCTCAGTCCAGACCCAGGCCTGACACCATGACCCTACCCAAAGGCCAGGTCCTGACACTGGGGTCTCAGCCTAGGCTGGATGCCATTAACCAACCCATAGCCAGGTACCAGTGCTGAGGCCTAGGCCTGGACTGAGACCCAATGCCACAACCTAACTGGGAGGCCAGGTCCTGATACCATGACCTGAACTTGAGCCCAGGTCCCGGCACTGGGGCCTAGGTTCAGATCCAGGTCTGAAGTCGCAACCCCACCCAAAGGCCAATGCTGCGACCCAACCCCACCCAAAGGCCCAATGCTGCGACCCAACCTCTTACCTGCTCCTGGCAGGGTTTCTTTGGATCTAGGGGTCGGGGAAGGGCAGCGGTATTGAGCATTATTGATTTGGATGGGGAAAGGATGGGGAAGTGGGCTGATTAAAAAAATAACCAAAATAAGAAGGAGGAAATAAAGGAGATCTGAGAATTCCCTCCCCTGACAAATTTTACTATATAGGAGGGGGGGGGGGTGGCATGACTTGGCCTTCTGGGTCCAATTTGAACTTAATGGTGTGGGGATTGGGCATCAGATCGCTGGTCCACAAATTACTTTTCTTTTTTCTTTTTACATGCTACATAAGTGAGAGTTAAAATATAAACACTCGATTTCCACAAATGTTAGAAAAGGACTATTTTCCAAAGGACATTTCTAATTAGCAAAACTGAAAGTAATTGAAAAAAATGTATTTATTTTTTATTTTTTTTATTTGTTAAGGAAAGGGTTGATAGTTTCATATAATGTTAACACTGTTGCCACCAAGATAAACAGAGTTACATGATCTTATAATCATAAACTAATTAACCTCCATCCATCCAATAATCATTTTACATTTTTTTTCAAATGGGGCCTCGTTTCAAACTGAGTCCTTCCTCAGGTGATATTACTTCTTTTAGTTGTGCAGGCTTAAAGGCTGTCTCCTGTAGCAAAGCCATCTTCTCCAAGATTTAAAAACAGATCCACCAGAAGGCTTTGCTACAGGAGAAGACGGAGAAGATGGCTTTGCTACAGGAGAACAGCCTTTGAAACGAAGCCCCGTTTCAACATTTGAAAAAAATTAAAAAATGATTGTAGGATGGAAGGAGGTTGATTAGTTTATGATTACAAGACATCATTTACATGTCTTGTAATCATACCTTGGAGGCAACAGTGTTAAAATTATACGTAACTATCAACCCTTTCATAACAAATTAAAAAAAAAAATAATAATCATTCACTTTCAGTTTTTCTAATTAGAAATGTCAATTGGAAAATAGTCCATTTCTAAAATTTGTGAAAATCGGGTGCTGAGTGTTTACATTTGATATTTAAATAAACACCTGGTTGGTGTTGAGTTGGGTAAGTAGAGAGTTATCCAGCCACATAAGGCCAGATAAATTTAGGTCTGCTCTGAAGCAGGTCTAAGGTTTTCCAGCTAACTTAGCCGGATTACTAAACCCCTGCCAGAAACACCCTGTAATGCCTTTTTTATCCAGCTAAATTATAAGAGGCTGAATGTGGCAAAAGTTGCCATTTAGACTGATAACTTGTGAGTTATCCATATAAATGGCTTTGAATATTGACCTCAGTGTTACGGTGGCATCAAGTGAGGATCTTAGAGGTCTGAAGCCCTTATAGAAGGATAGATAGTCTATCTTTCAGGTAACTAGGTTCATTTTCTCTAAGGGCCTTGTAGATCAATGTCAGGCTTTGAAGTTAGGTCTAAAGGGGACTAGTAGACACTAGACAGTACAGTTTTTTTTGTAGGACAATTGTGATATGGTCTTATGGACTGCATCTCTCAGACATGAGAATTTTGTATAGCATTTGTGACGATTCTTGTCTGTTAATTCCATATAGTGTGCAATGCAGTCATCCAAGCCTGTGGTTAGGTTCATTTTCTCAATGACAGGACAGTGCCTTCACAATGCACAGACCATAATTGCAAAAGGCAACTCATCAGAGATGAATAGGTTATTTTATTCTATTTATTTATTTATTTATTTATTTATTTATTTAGAGTTTCTTCTATATCGATAGCCGTTTGCACATCGTATCGGTTTACATATAACTAGGAACATTTAGGCGGAGCCATTTACATATAGGCAGAGCCCTTATATGGAACAGTAACAACTATAAGAGGCAAGGAACAGTAGAATAACTAATTGTTAAATTCGAGGAGCTATGTGTTACATATAAAGTTAATGAACTAGAATACTAGATAAGGTGAACTATAATACAAAATGTACAGCAGTTCATGGTTATATTGTTGGAGTACATTTATTTCTGTTTAAAATCTATTGAATGGTTCCTATCCTGGAAATCCTCTGCCTTGAAATATGTTAGTGCCCCACCAAGTCTCCAATCTTCCTGGTCCAGGTTTGCCTCCACCCATCCCATAGGTTCCCACACCTGCTAGTTCCCAAATCCAGTCAAATGCTCCCATCTGCAAGGCTTTGCAAATGTTCAACTTCCTAACAGACAGACTACAGCCTTTAAGGTAAATTGCAAAGTCAAGGGAACATTAATGGACTCTTTTTGCTTGTTGCAACATGTGTTATTATAATGAAGAGAAATTACCAGTTCGCCCTTGATAAAATTGCTAATGCTGTACATGGACTCTGGGAGGATGATGATGTTGATGTACAATGTTTCTGCAAAGCATTGCTCCACTGCTTTGAGGTGAATGGGCAGACATGGTATCTTACTTTATTTTTCTAGTGAGCAAGGGTCTTTGCAGACTTTTATCATATACCCATGTAATATACTAATAGCAATATTTGATGTGCTACTGTTCTAGTGGCAGCTCAATGTAACCCCCATATTTAAAAAGGGCTCCAGGGGAGATCCGGGAAACTACAGACCGGTTAGCCTGACTTCAGTACCAGGAAAAATAGTGGAAAGTGTTCTAAACATCAAAATCACAGAACATATAGAAAGACATGGTTTAATGGAACAAAGTTAGCATGGCTTTACCCAAGGCAAATCTGCCTCACAAATCTGCTTCACTTTTTTGAAGGAGTTAATAAACATGTGGATAAAGGTGAACCGGTAGATGTAGTATACTTGGATTTTCAGAAGGCGTTTGACAAAGTTCCTCATGAGAGGCTTCTAGGAAAAGTAAAAAGTCATGGGATAGGTGGCGATGTCCTTTCGTGGATTACAAACTGGCTAAAAGACAGGAAACAGAGAGTAGGATTAAATGGACAATTTTCTCAGTGGAAGGGAGTGAGCAGTGGAGTGCCTCAGGGATCTGTACTGGGACCCTTACTTTTCAATATATTTATAAATGATCTGGAAAGAAATACGACGAGTGAGGTAATCAAATTTGCAGATGATACAAAATTGTTCAGAGTAGTTAAATCACAAGCAGATTGTGGTAAATTGCAGGAAGACCTTGTGAGGCTGGAAAATTGGGCATCTAAATGGCAGATGAAATTTAATGTGGACAAGTGCAAGGTGATGCCATAGGGAAAAATAACCCATGCTATAGTTACACAATGTTAGTTTCCATGTTAGGTGCTATTACCCAAGAAAGAGATCTAGGTGTCATAGTGGATAACACATTGAAATCATTGGTTCAGTGTGCTGCGGCAGTCAAAAAAGCAAACAGAATGTTGGGAATTATTAGAAAGGGAATGGTGAATAAAACGGAAAAAGTCATAATGCCTCTGTATTGCTCCATGATGAGACCGCACCTTGAATTCTGTGTACAATTCTGGTCGCCGCATCTCAAAAAAGATATAATTGCGATGGAGAAGGTAAGAAGGGCTACAAAAATGATAAAGGGAATGGAACAGCTCCCCTATCAGGAAAGACTAAAGAGGTTAGGACTTTTCAGCTTGGTGAAGAGACGGCTGAGGGGGGGATATGATAGAGGTGTTTAAAATCATGAGAGGTCTAGAACGGGTAGATGTGAATCGTTATTTTACTCTTTCGGATTATAGAAAGACTAGGGGGCACTCCATGAAGTTAGCATGTGGCACATTTAAAACTAATCGGAGAAAGTTCTTTTTCACTTAAAGCACAATTAAATGCTGGAATTTGTTGCCAGAGGATGTGGTTAGTGTAGTTAGTATAGCTGTGTTTAAAAAAGGATTGGATAAGTTCTTGGATGAGAAGTCCATTACCTGCTATTAATTAAGTTGACTTAGATAATAACCACCTCTATTACTAGCAACAGTAACATGGAATAGACTTAGTTTTTGGGTACTTGTCAGGTTCTTATGGCCTGGATTGGCCACTGTTGGAAACAGGATGCTGGGCTTGATGGACCCTTGGTCTGAACCAGTATGGCATGTTCTTATTTTCTTATGTTCTTAATGTCCAATGCCATTTTTTCTAAATGCATTGCTTTGCAACAGGGGTTTCTTCATTGATACTCTCCCAAAATGCACTCTGACATTCTCCAGAATGTAATATTTTTTCCTAGAGTTAAACTGAACATCCGTTGATATGTTCTTGCCCCTGCCACTATAGTACAAGGTCCAGCTCCTTCCTCCTGCTCCTCCTCCTCTTCCTGTATCTTTTCTTTCTCCTTTATCTCCTGCATTTCCTCCTCCTCTACAACATCCATTTTCTCCTCGATAAATATAGGTAGTGGGTGCTTTTAGGAGTCACTTCCTCTTTTATATATCCTCCCTTGCTCTTCTCGCATTCATTTTTCCTCCTGCTATGCTGTCCTACATTCCTCTAGATAGCGTTTAATGGACCTGGCCTGAGCTATATTGGGTCACTTCTCCACCTCTCTGGCCTGATTACTTTCTCTGTGGTCCATCCCATCTGTGCTCCCTCCCTCTCTGCCTCTACAAACTCTGTAGTAAGCTTCTTATCTGTGGCCTTATCTCTCTTTCTAACCATAACTTCCCTCTACCTCTGCTACTTGTGTCCACTACCAGTACTTTATCTCTTCAGGTCAAGCACATGCACAGTTGTTGGGCTCCTCTCCCTTCCTTTCTCTCATCATCCCTCTTGGCCCACTATGAGTGGAAGCACATGCTCATTCGTTCACTCTCTCACCCACAGACCCGCAACAATGGACAGACAAAGGGAAGATAGTATACAAAGGGGCGGATTTTCAAAGGGTTATGCGCGTATATTACGTGTGTAACCCCAAAAACCTGCTCCTGCACACGCCAAGCCTATTTTGCATAGGCTTGGCGACGAACGCAAACCCCGGGACGTGCATATGTCCCGGGGCTTTGAAAAAGGGGCGGGAAGGGGCGGGGGGGGTGGGGTGTCGGTCTGGGGGCGGTCCGGGAGCGGGACCGAGGTCTCTGGCACGGTGGCTGTGCCGGGGATCGTGCACTGGCAGCCGGCCGGCACACGCAAGTTATGCCTGCCAAAGGCAGGCGTAAAAAGGACAACAAAGGTAGGGGGGATTTAGGTAGGGCTGGGGGGCAGGTTAGATAGAGGAAGGGAGGGGAAGGAGGGGGGAGCGGAAGGAAAGTTCCCTCCTAGGCCTAACATGCGCGCAGCTGTGTGTGCATGTTATAAAATCAGGCGTAGATTTGTACGCCCCGGGTTGCGCGCACAAATCTACGCCCGCGTCTAGATACTAAAATCTGGCCCAAAGGGAATGCAAGACAGAACTCAAGCCGGCATGCATCTACTTTTTCTTCTTCTCAATCAGTGCTTCTACTTTAACCTCCTATGCTTGGATCTTCCCCTCAACAGTGATAACCCAGCCCAATGTGCTGGGCTTTCTTTTACCCAGGCATTGAAAATAGAGTTACCATGCACATTAATATCACATGCACGCTGTATTGTTATGGGCATGCTAAAAAATTTACTGGAGTACTGTTTAAGTAACATTTTAATGTGCATGCTAAAAATGTTAACGAGTGCATGCTAAAAATAATTCTGTATGCATTTTTCTGCCTAGGCCCCTATAACACTGACAAATACAGGATGGTTTTATATAAAGGCTTTATCTTGAAGATGTATAGCTCTGTTCCCTGAGGGCCATAAACAGGACTGGTTTTCAGGATAAATATTTATTGGATACATCTCCACAACAACACAGTGGATTGACGTATTTTGGTTATCCTGAAAACTCAACCTGTTTGCGGTGCCTGAGGATAGAGTTGTGCGGGGGCAACTCAGTGGCAGTGCTGTGTATGCTGCCATGCAGAGGGCCTGGGTGAAAGAGAACCAAAGCCATCATGCAATGGTGACAATTATTGGCCAGACCCTGACTGATGGATTGTCACTGTGATGGCTGAGCTGAACCAGGAGAGGATATAAAATCAGAGCGAGAGGGAAAGAACCCAGCAGGTGGTTGTGAAGGAAGGCTCCTGGGGTCTGATTCCAGCCTTGACTCTGATTGAGCTGAAAGCCCAAATAGAAGCTGGTGGAAACTGCTGAGCCTATGAAAATATAGTTAGGGTGGTGTGACCCTGACTCACCTTTCTCTCCAAGTACCATTTAGGAATTCAACTTAAGTAATGGTAGGGTTTTTTTTTTCAAGAAATGTGAAAAGTTATTAACATTTAAAAAAATTCTTTGGAAGCAATAGCACTCAGCTTAGGAAATTAATATAACACAGGTTTCATACTGAACCCAGAATAATGCTAGTGATGTGTAAATGGAAGCAAATAATGAGGATAAATTATGTATGGATTTGTTCCAGAGAACTGACTCTTTAACAAAAGGCATAAATTGAAACTATGGGGTTGACTGATTCCCTTACTGTTCTGAACAACTTTTACTGTATAATGACAGTGTAGCTCTGTGATGTTTTTCAGAGAGTGTTTGGTGTATGCACATATGCATTTCTCACTTTCACAGCATAGCTCGTTTTCCCTGGCACAGGAGAGCTGCATTACCGCAGGAATGGCAGCTGGAGGAGCAGAGACCGAGTGACAGGGCCCATACTAGTGAGAATGTCACCGCCAGTGAGTGCCAAAGGAGCTGGGACAAAGCCCATGCTAGTGAGATCATCGCTGCCCGGTGACTGCCGAAAGAGCTGAGAATGAGTGACAGGGCCAGTGCTAGTGAAGATGTCACTGCCAGAGAGGGCTGAAAGGGCTGAGACAGTAACAGGACCCATAATAGTGAGGTTGCTGCAGAAGCAGGTGTTATTGAGTGGTAGAACCCTGCTGGTGAGAATATCACTGCCCCTGAATGCTGAAGGAGCTATGAGCAGGACCTGCTTGTGAAGATGTCACTTCTGGTGAGTGCTGAAGGAACTGACATTGAGTAACAGGTTCTGGCTGATAAGCATGATTATGCTGACTTGGAAGAAACTATATAATAGGGATGTGCAGACAAAAAGTTTATGTTCATAAGTCCATAAGTCGAAAGGGGGGGTCAATTTCGGTCAATATGGACATATGTAGAATTCCATAAGTTGAGTCGATGTCCATACGTGCACCGATTCCCTAAATAAAAATTTAAACCCCTCCCCCTCCTTAATCCCCCCCCCCCCAAGACTTACCAAAACTCCCTGGTGGTCCAGCGGAGAGTCAGGACGCCATTCCTGTATTCCTTTGTGAGGAGCACGTGACATCGGCGTCACGTCGGAGTGACGCGGACGTCACGTGATTCCCCGCGCGTTCGCTCCGGGACCCTCGTTGGACCCAACCGGAACTTTTGGCCAGCTTGGGGGGGCTTCCTGACCCCCCCAAGCTGGCCAAAAGTTACGTGGAGATCTGTTATATAAACAGCAGCAGATACTTGTTTCTGGCTTTTAATGATTTGCTGTTTGACCAGAATGGGAGAAATTTCCAGCCTGATGAAAAACAGGCCACTGGTAATGGTGAGAGGTAGGACCACTTACGGAAATCTCTCTCTATAGTGTGCGGCTATACTACATAAACATAGGTCTCCTACAGTGAAGGGAATCTGAGCCTTTCAAACTTTCTAGTAGGACCTGAGTAGTAAGACTGTGCCACAGTCAATGAATAACATTGCATTGCATTCTACTGTAGGCTTGCATTTTCAAATGTGGTGGGCTTCTCAGTGGCTGTAGAAACAGGACTGCAACTATCTTGAAGGTAAAGAGTTCCAATGGGTACCCAACCCCATATCAGTGCAATGTATCATGAACATTATAGATATAGTAATCCTTTGGGATAGGAGAATTCCACATTATCCTGCAGTAGGAGAAATATGAATAGGGTGGTTATTAGTAGTGACTTAGAGATGTTCATATTGCAATCTGTCTGGAGATGTAACCTAGTTGTTAGAGCAGCAGGAGAGAAACCAGGGTTAAAATCGCCTAGGTAATTTGCATGACAAATGGTATATAAAGTTCAATAAATGAAATGAGCAAGTCACTTCACCCTTCCTTCATTACCTCATATACAAAGTTAGGGGATCATTTACTAAGCTGCATTAGGGCTTTACTAAGTGGTAAACAGCATTTACAGAAAGGTAAATTCCTTAAAGCTTACCCCTACTGGCATCCCTTTAAAAATGCTACTAGTTGGTCCTGAAACTGGTGTCCTAGTGATTTCAAGATGGTACTGGTCTCAGGGCAAGCTGCCACCATTTTGAAAAAAACTATGGAATGATCTCAGGGCTGTCCAGTACCATTTTCAAGCGTTTTCAGTGGGGCAGGAAGTGAATGGTCGTCCCTTCTGCCTATTTCATGAATCAGGGCCCTCATGGAAGGGGTAAATGAGAGCTGGAAAAGTCTCCAACCCTGGTAGTTTGTTTGTGGGATGGTGGGAAGGGATCAGGGAGAGGACCTATTTCAGGTTGTATTTTTTTGGTTTGTTTTTTAATATTTATTTTGGTTTTGCAAATTAACTGAACTTAAACATTAAACAAAACAAGACTCAGACAAAACATGAACTAAAACAAAAGTTTGGGGGTTGTGCATCCTGGAAAATAAACACCTATTTTTATAATTAATAAAATGCACCTAAAATTATAAGCCCTAAATACTGTATATAGATAGATAGATATAGACAGTGCCACTAGGCTCCTGCAATTAAAATTGCATAATTAGCTTGTTGCTGCATTATTGACAACCTGCTGTAGAATCAACATTCCTGAAGCTGCACCACCTTATAATTCAATCTTTTGAAGAAAGCTGCTAAGTGCCTGCCTGCCTTCACTTTCAGATCGCTTTACTTCTACTTCTGTTCTAGCTCCTCCCCATGCAAGCAACCTGCAGGGAACCTTCTCCTTCTGTTGGTTTCCCCACCCCCTTCCTCCTGTCCTGAAGTGAACAGCAGGAGTGAGGTAAACTTGGAATGGACATAGAAAGCAGTCAAATGTTTTATCCCTCAAAGATGTCTTAAATCCGTATCAAACCAAAGATGATTTTTATATAATTCATTGTTGGAGTGATGCGTCTTTAGAAAAATTTCACCTTATACAAAGGTTCTCGTACTTGACTTGGATGTGCTTTTTGTAAATCTGCAATGCCAGTTTCTGGTTTTGCACAGCTAGCAGAGGGCATTAATTTCAATTCATAGAAGCTCTTGTGACTGGCTCCAAAAATCTAACTTGAGATTCTGGGGGAACCTTGAGCTTCTTGTCGTCTCATCAGCTCCTAACATTATCATACTTTCTTGAGACCCAGGGATGATCTCTAGCTTCTGTCCTTCTTGTTAGCTCCTAACCCACTGATGACTGTGCATGTTCATGGGGATTTAAATCCCCAAACAATCCTTCCAGCAAAAAGATGGGATTATGACAAGGGGAGGAATCCTAGATAGTAAAAAAAAAAACACCCTCCTACTGCCCCTTTTTAGAAAAACACTTGGGAGAAAATGTTAGTGACTGGTAAAGCCCTATCACATATGCTGGGGTAGATTTTATAAATGTACGCACGGGCGTACTTTTGTTCGTGCACTAGGCGCGAACAAAAGTACACTGGATTTTACAAGATACGCGCGTATCTTATAAAATCCGGGGTCGGCATGCACAAGGGGGTGCATATTTGTGCAACCTGCGCGTGCCGAGCCCAGCGCGCGCTGCCTGTTCCCTCCGAGGACGCTCTGAAATCGGAGCGGCCTCAGAGGGAACTTTCCTTCCACCTCCCCTCAACTTCCCCTCCCTTCCCCTCCCTAACCCACGCCCCCGGCCCTATCTAAAAACCCCCCTACCTTTGTTGGCAGATTTATGCCTGCGGAAAGCAGGCGTAAATCTGCTCGCATCAGCGGGCTGCTGGCGCACCATCACCCGACCCGGGGGCTGGTACGGAGGCCTCGACCACGCCCCTGGGCCGGCGCCACGCCCCCGGGCCCACCCCCGAAACGCCGCGTCACTCGCGGCACGCCCCCGAAACACCGCATCACTCGCGGCACGCCCCCTGACACGCCCCTCCATGCAAGCCCCGGGACTTACGCGCATCTCGGGGCTTGCGCGCACCGCCAAGCCTGTGCAAAATAGGCTCAGTGCGCGCAGGGGGGGGGTTTGGGGTAGGTTTTCGGGGGGTACGCACGTATCGTACGCGCGTACCCCTTTGAAAATCTACCCCACTATGAATAGCATAGGACATGCTGCTCTTAAAGAAATCCAACAGAAATCCACACTCTTAAGATGGTGGCAGTGGTTTATAGAGGATCTGAGCACACCATTTGCTTTTCCCACATGGGAGGAGCAAAACTCAAACTTCTAGCTAACTAATCTCTCTGTAACTCTCCAGAATTTTTGTTCACTTCTTTTGGTAAGGAAATTAAGGTTTCTTTACAAATGTGTCTCACCTCCATGAAGCATGTGTAGTGCCTGCATCAAAGTATGTGACTTGGAATGCAAAATCAGGCAGACTTTGGGGATCATCTGGCTAGGAGGATGCTAAAGGCTAGAGGAAAGCACTTTTTTTTTCTTAATTACTTTTGGAATATTTCTGTATTTGTTTTTTCATGATAATGTAGAGTATGATGTGTAGATCAAACAAACTTTTACTTTAATGTATTTTGGTTACTATTATTAGACATATAACCCCTGTCATGGTTGAACCCAGAGGCCATATCTCAATTTACAGTTGACTTTCAGATGGTTAAAGATGTTATTTCTGGGTTCCCTGAATGGGCAGAAATAACTCTTTCAAGGGCCTTCACAATGCTACTCACAATTCCCAATTCAAGTGTTTGAGGTGGGATTGATGATAACCACAGAAATGAAGATTGCATTCAGTACCAAATGAAATACATTAAAATATTGAATGGTTTCCATCAATACTACTCTTTTCTGATAGCTTGTAAAATGAGGCATTAAGACCTTTATAGCTGATGAATTCACTTCCCGATGGTACAACTGCTTTTACGTAAGTGTGTGACTTCTTACAGTCTTGTTTGAAGTTTAAGATGTTAAAGCCATTTGATTTAGTCTTTAGATTGATTTCTTCCTCTCATGGGTATAGGCAATTTGAAGTATTAAAGATATAATTCATATTACCCGGTCATTTATCTCTTAACTCCTCCACCCTGTCTCCTCCCACTCCTTAGTCCTTAGTGTCTTCACAGTACCTGAATGGCACAAGTATTTCTCCTCATCTCCTTTTCAGTATCAGAGTGAGACCTCTTGCTCCTCTTCCCCAAATCTCCAGCAGATGTTCTTGCACCTTTGTCTGGGTCCATTCCAACTCCTACTATCCCCTCTCTTCTTCTTCTCACCAGAATGGCTGTAAGTCATCCTTCTCCTTCGATCTTCATGATCTCAGATTCTTCTTACATGAAGGGAACCCCTCCCATTTCATGCTAGCACAATAAAGAGCTTAAATTAATTGAGTCCCTATTTAATGGATATTCAAACTTAAATAAATCTATATAAGACCACAGAATGGTTTAGGAGGGTAATGGTACTATGGATTTATGTGCCAGAGGAGCTTATCATTTACCAGCTTCCACATGAGGGAGCTTTATATCCACAAAATTGCTATTATGTCTCACCCCACACTAATTTTATATTTTTCTAACTAAATCCTAATAGGGGACTAAAATGGATCTCTACAGACAGCAGAACATGAAAAATGTACAAAGGTATGAAGACTTTTACAAGGCATAGTATATGCAGGGCTTGATATGTGATGGAATAGTCCAAAGTGGTGGCCTGCCATCTCTTTTTCAAGCCCCTGTATGGGACTCCCATAATTTTCCCAAATTAATAATGTTAACCCTTACTTGTATAGCAGCAATGGCCTATATAGGCTTAGTTGCCACTGGTGCCGTCAATGTAGGTAGGTTTGTTGTTGTGTCCTGGCACTCTCCAGTGGGTGGTGCCTTATGTTTGATAAAACACACGCGAGTACAAGGAGAGTTGATGCTGCCTTCCAGACAGGAAGGTTCTGGAAATCAGTGTCTCTCTTTGTACAGAGTGCTGTTTGCGATTTCCCTCCACTGGGAAAGGATCTTGAGGAGTGGGTCCTCTCTCACACAGAAGGATGCTATGGAGAAAAAAGTTTTCCTGTCTACAGAAGGTAGCTGGAGCCCAAGGTTGGGGTTCCCAGATCTTCAGGGAAAGAAGAGGTATGAAAGCTAAAGAGGTTAGAGCTGATTGGCTTGAAGAAGAGATAGGTGAAGGAGGATATGACAGAGGACTACAAAATAATGAAATGATATGAATGGGTAAACGCGAAACAGTTATTTATTCTTTCAGATAATACAAGGACTCAGGGACACTCCACGAAGTTAGCAAGTAGCACATTTAAAACAAATCAGAGAAAATTCTTTTTCACTCAATACACAATTAAACTCTTGAATTCACTGCCAATAGATGTGGTTAAGGCAGCTAGTGTCATGTAGTGGGTTTAAGAAAGGTTTGGATAGTCTCCTGGAGAAGAAGTCCATAAACTGCTATTAATCAATAGGCAATAGCCATTGCTTATTGTTGGTTTATTGCATGGGATCTGTTAATTTTGGGTACTTGTTACTTTGATTGGCCACTTTTGTAATCAGGATATTGGGCTTGATCAACCCTTGATGAATCCTTATGATCTTATATAAGGGAAGGGAGGGAAGCGAGTGAATTCCCAAGAATTATTCCTGTGGAAATTCTGAGTTATGGAGGTCCAAAAGAGGGATTTCTTCAGATTGATAGAATATTTGGAAAAGTGTGGAGAATCAGGGGATTTTTCCTTTGGAGAGTTAAAGAGAAACTGCCTGCCAAAGGAAGTCCCTACAGAGTTTCAGACTAACCAGGGAATTCATCTAGACGATTTAGAAGTAGAGAAGTAACAGATAAAGAACAAAGGAGTGCAGCAAACCAAAACAGATATTGGGGAAACATAAGGAGAGGATGGTCTCTTCCCCATAGAGCTTACCTGCCAAGGGTATACAGCACGGAGAAACTGAAAGACTGAGATTTTTTTTAAATTGTGTGTTATAATTTTTTCTAAATGGTTTAGTGCAGTAGACTTTGATGTATCATTTTGGACTTTGTTTTTACCTGTCATCAGTCAATGTGTTGTTTGTTTTTGTTTTTTTTTAGTAACTGGCCTGACATGCAGAAAAACACGTGTGAAAGAAAACCCTTTAAGTCCTTGGGGAGAGTAATCTTTTCCACTCTGAATAGCTGATCAAGGCCCAGCTTGGGGGGTCCAAGCTGGGCCTTGATGCTCCCATGGAGCCCCCTATGACCAAGAGCCAACCAGGATGAGGGAGGCAGCACTGCTCCACCCCAAAGGAAATGGCTCCTCCACCCCACCCCCACCCCCCTCCCTCACCCTGGAGAAAGCAAAATAGAGCCAAACCAGCAGGTGGATCACTTCTGGTCCAATACCCAACATTGGGAGCAGGCAAAGCAGAGCTTGGGTATGTGGGGTCAGAGCAGCAAACTTTGTGGGTCACAGCCAATGGGAAAGCACCTGGGGTGGGAGAACTGGAAGGCAAACCACAGTCACAAGAGCAAAGGGGGCAAACCAGAGGCAAAGTACCTGTGCCTGTGCTATCCTGGTTAAACCCCTGTCTAAGGGCCAGCTGGTACATATTCTGGCAAGGGGAGGGAGAATGTGGCTTTTGTCACCTGGGAAAGGGCTAGCAGTATGTGTAAGAATTTTATATGATGATGATGCCAGAGTTCCCTTTGTTAGCCAGCCCACTGGCTACAGACACTCGCCAAAGGGTAAATTTGTAATGCGGCGGGCAAACATCCATGTGTGTGCAGTTCCCGGTGCGTGCACATGTGCACCCGATTTTATATCAGGTGTGAATATTAAAAACGCGTGGCGATGCAATCGGGCCTTTGCCCAGTTCCCTCCAATAAAGGAGTGGACTGGGAGGGAAATTTCCTATCCCCCTAACTAACCTTCCTCCCTTTTCTCTTCTCCATCCCTACCCCTAAACCCACCCTAACTAACCTTTTTTTTTGGGTGTGGAACTTACATTTTCTGAAGAGCTGAAGTAAGTTCCGCATGCTGGCCAGCTGCTGAGGTGCGCTTCACCAGGACAGCACAAAATGGTGCTGTCCCGGCTGGGTCCCGCCCAGACTCCACCCTCGGTCCTTCCTGGCCAACCCCTTTTTAAAAGCCTGGCACTTCTGCATATACCGGGAGATATGCGCGTGGCCGGGCTATTTTGAATATGTGCTCGGTGCACGCGGCCCGGGCTCATGCATATCTCCCAGGATTTGTGCATGCTGGGCTTTTAAAATTCCACCGCAAGTGAGCACATAAGCAGCAGCAGCATAGCAGAAGAGTGTGTGTCATTGTGTCTATGTCTGAAAGAGTGTGTGTGTGTGTGTGTGTGTGCCAATAAATTTTCCTGAATTTGCAAATCTGTGAGACAGAGGGAGATTGTGTATCTTTGTCAGAGACAACAAGTGTGTGTGTGTGGTTGGGAGAGAGACAGTTCACACCCACAAGAATTCATGACTGCCTCTCCCCACCACTCCACTTCCTTTATGTCTACAAATGAAGCCCTGTATATATATGTATGCTTGTATATATACATAAGTACATACTGTGACAGAGATCTGGGTATCAGAAAGGTCAGACTAAGATTGAATGAGGCTTTACTTCCTGGAACAGAGAAAGAAAAGAAAATCAAACAAAGAAACAACAGGGAACTGATAATTAAGTAGGACATCCTCAATGAAAAACAAATGGCTTAGTGGATTGGATAAAAACCCTAATTGGGAGTCCTAGAAAGTGGGTGGGGCAGGACTCCACCCCATCCAGCCCAGGTGGTGGCAATAATCAGTCAGCTGCATAAAAACAGCTCTGGCAGGGTAAGAGAGTAAGATCCAGGGGAGAGAGCTGCAGGAGAGAAGGTGCCACACGAGATTGGCTTATTTCAGCAGAGGTACCCTGATGAAAGGTTTGGAAAGGCATGACCTAGACATAAACTATAGGGGACTTAACTATAAAAGATTAGGAATAAACACTGTCTAGTTGTTATCCCAGAGAGAGGATTTTATTGTGGTTTGTTTTTTGCTACCTTTAGGAATAAATTCACAATCAAACTGACTAAAAGACCAATTTTTTTAGCTGGATGGCTGAAAGGAATAAAATCACTGGTTTTTAAACTACTGCTGGATCTGTGATCTTGCCTGGGGAATCATGGTGTGCCCCTGGCCAAGGAATGACCAAAATACATGTACACATGCATGTATATTATGTATACATGTACACATGCATGTATATTATGTATACATGTACACATGCATGTATATTATGTAGGGCTCTTTTCTGTGTCAAACTTCCAGCCTTCACAAAGATGGCCTGCTTACTATACACCTCTCTATACTGTACAAGCTCTCTCATTTTAGGCTGTTCAAAATATGGTGATAATTGTTAGATATTAAAAATTGAAGACACAATTTGTGTATCCTATTTACTTGAATTGTAGGCTCATGAACTAATGAAAATAAGTCAGGTGATGTCTGAAACATGTTACCAGCTGGCTCAAAGGAGAAAACAATAAGGGTTGTTTTTTTTCAAAGATTCATGGAGAGGCAAAGAAATCTGACCATTTTCAGTCTGTTTAGGAAATTTTTCAAGCACAAAAAAGCTAGTGGGCTAAGTCACTGCTCAAACTAATCCTAGGTTCAAACTAGATGTAAATAATTCTGGCTGTTTATTTGGCTGCCAAGTAGGGATGTGAATCGTGTCCTCGATCGTCTTAACGATCGATTTCGGCTGGGAGGGGGAGGGAATCGTATTGTTGCCGTTTGGGGGGGTAAAATATCGTGAAAAATCGTGAAAAATCTAAAAATCTAAAAATCGCAAAACCGGCACATTAAAACCCCCTAAAACCCACCCCCGACCCTTTAAATTAAATCCCCCACCCTCCCGAACCCCCCCCAAATGACTTAAATAACCTGCGGGTCCAGCGGCGGTCCGGAACGGCAGCGGTCCGGAACGGGCTCCTGCTCCTGAATCTTGTTGTCTTCAGCCGGCGCCATTTTCCAAAATGGCGCCGAAAAATGGCGGCAGCCATAGATGAACACGATTGGACGGCAGGAGGTCCTTCCGGACCCCCGCTGGACTTTTGGCAAGTCTCGTGGGGGTCAGGAGGCCCCCCACAAGCTGGCCAAAAGTTCCTGGAGGTCCAGCGGGGGTCAGGGACCGATTTCCCGCCGCGAATCGTTTTCGTACGGAAAATGGCGCCGGCAGGAGATCGACTGCAGGAGGTCGTTCAGTGAGGGTTCCGGCGCCTCGCTGAACAACCTCCTGCAGTCGATCTCCTGCCGGTGCCATTTTCCGTACGAAAACGATTCGCGGCGGGAAATCGCTCCCTGACCCCCGCTGGACCTCCAGGAACTTTTGGCCAGCTTGTGGGGGGCCTCCTGACCCCCACGAGACTTGCCAAAAGTCCAGCGGGGGTCCGGAAGGACCTCCTGCCGTCCAATCGTGTTCATCTATGGCCGCCGCCATTTTTCGGCGCCATTTTGGAAAATGGCGCCGGCTGAAGACAACAAGATTCAGGAGCAGGAGCCCGTTCCGGACCGCTGCCGTTCCGGGCCGCCGCTGGACCCGCAGGTTATTTAAGTCATTGGGGGGGGTTCGGGAGGGTGGGGGATTTAATTTAAAGGGTCGGGGGTGGGTTTTAGGGGGTTTTAGTGTGCCGGCTCACGATTCTAACGATTTATAACGATAAATCGTTAGAATCTCTATTGTATTGTGTTCCATAACGGTTTAAGACGATATTAAAATTATCGGACGATAATTTTAATCGTCCTAAAACGATTCACATCCCTACTGCCAAGTAGCTAACTGAAAATTGACCCCAGAAGTCCTGATCCTTTATTCAACCCTTGCAACCTGATGCCTACTCCCTTCCTTTTGAAGGTAAATGCTGCTGGGAAACCCCTACTCCTGGAGCTGGTGATCACTTCTCACTACTCTCCCTGCAACACTTGATGAAAGCAAGGACATCCCAACCTCTGATTCTCTCCCTCCCTACCCCCATGATACCTAATAAATGCAGGAGCTCCCCCACAAAACTACAATTTCTTCCCTTCCTACCCCCCAGTTATTGTGCAATGTTTAAACCGAGTAAATTTAGGACCCATGATTCAGAAGGAGCCTTATTAAATGGCCCTGCCTCAGATCTGTCACTGAAACGAATGGAATAGATTGGAATATAAATATTTATTTATTTAGATTTATATTCCACTTTTTACACTTTTTTTTTCAGTGCTTCAAAGTGGATTAGATTCAGGTACTGTAGGTATTGATTTACACAAATCAATGTGTGTAATTTTAATCAGAATAAGTTTCATTCTTTTAAAGCTAAGCAAAAGGATGTAAGTACAATGATAAAGGTAATCTAGTAACCTAAACTGTTAAAATGTAAACTGGAAATGACTCATTACACTTACCAATTAATATCATTTACAAACTATGTTACCGACCCTAAAATGGCACCTATGTAAATTAAGATACGTTAGCCTCTATTTATGTGCCTTAATGTAAACCGTTGTGACGGTCCCCACCAAACAACGGTATAGAAAAATGTTAAATAAATAAATATCCCCAGAGGGCTTACAATCTACATGAGGCAATAGAAGGTAAGTGACTTGCCCAAGGTCACAAAGAGCAACAGCAGGACTCAAACTGTAGTTTCCTGGTTTGTAGCCCACTATTCTAACCACTAGGCTGCTACTCCATGCCTAGAAGAACTATAGAAGAAATATAGAAAAACATTGTTGAGTAATTGAGAATGAGAGCTCATAATGTAAGATCGCAGCTTAGATTCCATATGAGGAGGAGGAATCTGCTGGGTGAAAACAAAATTAAAAAAAAAAAAACAGACACATGAACAAAAAGAAATTTGACCACTAAGTGAGCAACTTTTTCAATAGGCACCTAGTGAAACTCACCAACAAGATTTCACTACTGGAAGTGGGTGAGGGTTGGTGGTAATTTGCAGCCCCAGATATATACCCACATACATCTCTAGTTATCCAGGTAAATTCCTTTGAAAATGTATCCTCTTTGTGTATGAGTGCAGGCCCATTATTGGGCTAACTAGATGTTATGGCTGAGGACCAAGCTAGGACATTCCAGGACTTCAAGACAGACACAATCAGTGCTGGATAATCTTCAGCCTATACCAGCCGCCTCCTCTGCAGGTTGGGCCTTTGAGTTCTGGAGGCCAACAGGACTTAGACTGTGACTGAAGTAGAGGTGCAGTCAGTACTGTACTGGAGAGGAGATTGAGGTAAGGCGAGGCTGAAGTCAGAGAGAGGTGTGGAACTGGAGTCTGGAACAGAGTGCAGGTAAATATGGAACTCTGGAACAGACTGGAAAACTGAAACAGGTTGTGGGTAAGGCTGGAACTCTGGAACAGAGTGTGGGTAGGACTGGAACACTGGAACAAGGTGCAGGTAAGACTAGAACACTGGAACAGACAGAACAGGACAGGATAAGACAAGGATAGGACTAAACATAACAAAACAAGGAACACAAAAAGCCCAAAGGCAATAGACTAGAAAGCAGGCCTGAGAAGGCCACAAGGTAAGACTAGAGCAGAAAGCTTGAAAGGCCACAGAGCAAGGCAGGTACCAAGGGCCAGAAAAAGCCACAAGGCAATATTAGAGCAGAAGGTTTGAGAAGGCCACAGGACAAGGTCAGAGCAGAAAGCCTGAAAAGACCACAAGCAAAGCAAAGCAAATCTAGAAGGCCCGGAAACCAGATAGTAGTCCATGGCAGGACAGCCCAAACAAGAGAGCAAAGGAGACTCAATAACAAGGCAATGAGCATTGTTGAGTCAGGGGATCACAGACACTATGACTGGAGCAGGAGTACGAGCAGCCCCACGGGTACTCCTGGTGGTTGGGAGGCTGTATAACAGGCAGGATCACAACACTAGAGTCCCATGCAGTCTGGGCATATGTAGTATTTTTCTTATTTGAGAGGGTAAGGTTATCTCTAAAGTTCTGGCTGGTAAGAGGAGAGGGGATCCCTATCCATTGAGATGGCGATCCAGCAGGGTCCCCCATTGAGGATGCCATTGTATACTAGCAGCCACACAAGGACTGAAATGAGCTCTTTCAGCTGCTGTAATTGCACTGGTGGTAGCATGCAGCTTTGCCATCCCCCCCCCCCCCCCCCCCCCCATCCAGGTTCAACAGCACCTTCCAGGCTTAAAACCCCAGGCAATTATTTGTCTTCCCTGTTCCTTCTGCTTCTGGCAGACCTTTATAAGTATAAACCTCACTTTCTTTGAGTTGGAAGTAATTATAGATCAAGAAAAAATAATAATTTCTATTTTCACAGAGAGGGAAGATAAAGGGATGCAATCTGTTACTCAGAGTAGTTTTAGTATACAAATATGTAACATTTATTTGTGCTGTAAAGACTGTAAACAATTTGCTACAGCCCACAAAACTAATTTATAGACTCAATAGAAACATATAACCATTTAATTAATTAATTAATTTATTTATTAACCATTTATCCAGCAAATCCAGGATGGTATTCATTCTAGGCAGGCTACAATGAATTTTATATAAATTATCTGTACTGCTCTTCTTTTTAGTTTTACCTACTTTTATCAATTTGATTTTCTTTTAGTCAATAAAATTCAAACTACAAAATTGCAGCTTTAAATCCTTAGGGGCGGATTTTCAGAGCCCTGCTCACGTAAATCCGCCCAAAACCGGGCGGATTTACACGAGCAAGGCCCTGCGCGCCAGGAAGCCTATTTTACATAGGCCTCCCGGCGCGCGCAGAGCCCCGGGACTCGCGTAAGTCCCGGGGTTCTCCGAGGGGGGCGCGTTGGGGGGGCATGTTGGGGGGGGCGTGTCGGGGGTGGGCCCGGTCGTCGCGGCATTTCGGGGGCGTGTCGGCAGTGTTTTGGGGGCGGGTACGGGGGCGTGGCTACGGCCCGGGGCGGTCCGGGGCATGGCCACCCCCTCCGTACCCGCCCCCAGGTCGCGGCCCGGCGCGCAGGAGGCCCGCTCGCGCGCGGGGATTTACTTCTCCCTCCGGGAGGCGTAAATCCCCGGAGAAAGGTAAGGGGGGGGTGTAGACAGGGCCGGGGGGGTGGGTTAGGTAGAGGAAGGGAGGGGAAGGTGAGGGGAGGGCGTTAGAGGATTCCCTCCAAGGCCGCTCCGATTTCGGAGCGGCCTTGGAGGGAACGGGGGTAGGCTGCGCGGCTCGGCGTGCGCCGGCTATACAAAATCGATAGCCTTGCGCGCGCCGATCCAGGTTTTTAGCAGATACGCGCGGCTCCGCGCGTATCTACTAAAATCCAGCGTACTTTTGTTTGCGCCTGGAGCGCAAACAAAAGTAGGCTATTTGCGCGCCTTTTAAAATCCGCCCCTTAGGGATGATGTTTGAGAACAGCCTAAATTTACAACCCTAGAATATATAATAGTGTCTCCTTTACTTGAATTTCTATAAAAATTTAGTCACAGACATGGATATAATGTAAACATTATGAGAAGCATAAATATTTCATGATGTCTAAAGCAGTGGATTCCATGTGTGTCCTGGAGGACCCTCCAACCAGTTGGGTTTTTAGGATATCCTCAATGAATATGCATGAGATAAATTTGCATGCACTGCCTCCATAATATGCAAATTCATTATGGATATCCTTAAAACCTGACTGGGTGGGAGTCCTCTGGGACAGGTTTGGGAACATCTGGTCTAGTGCAGCGGTTCCCAATCTGTTGTCTGTGGACCCCCTAGGGGTCCATTAGACCATAACATGGGGTGTTGTAGGAGAAGACAAAAAAGTCCGCGCCAAGAAGAGGCCCAACAGGTCACCAAATTATCTAATCTCACCATCCGAATAGTGAAGGAGGCCAGACAGGTTTCCAGCACTCTCCATCTTGCCAGCCAAAGAATGAAACAGGTCATGGGGCCGGGCCACCAGTGAACCATATCTCACCAGCAGCAGAATGAAGAAGGATGCAAGGCTGCTGGCAATCTGAGTGAGAAGGAAGCCTGTTGATAGAGTGTGTGAGCATGTATATGTGTAAAAGAGAGCCTCTGAGTGAATGAGAGAAAAGGAGTTTGTATGTGTGTGTGCATGAATGAGACAGAAAGAATGTGTGTATGAGAAAGGGAACCTGTGTATGTGAGTATGTGTGAATAAGGGAGCTAGAACATGTGGTTTGAGAGAAAAGGAAAATTTGTGTGTGAGAACATTTGTATAAGAGAGAGAGAGCATATTTGTGTGAGAGGGAGGGAGTATATGTGTGAGTATGAACATGTGTGTGTGAGAGGGAGCATGTGAATGAGTGTTCATGTATGTATAATAAAGAGGGAGCATGTATTTGTGTGAGAGAGAATCTGCATATAAGAGAGAACATGTGTTCATGTTTTAAGAGAGTGGGTGTAGGAGAGAAAGGAAACATATGTATGGGTGTGAGTGCATGTGTGTGTGAGAGAAACAGTGTCTATGTGTGTATGTGAGAACATTTGTGAATGAGAGAGAGAGAGAACATCTTTGTAATAGTATGTATGTGTGCGAGAGAAAGAGAGTGAGCATGTATGTGTGAGTAAGAATGAAGTTGTATGTATCTGTATCTGAGAGAGATGAGCAAGTTTGTTCACCCTCCTCCATACCCTACTAATCCATGGCAATCTCAGGGTGACTAAAATCAAAACGTCCCATGTATGGGAGTGGGCAATTTTAATCATTGGCTTTATCTGATGTGTCTGATGTTTTGAAATATTTTATTGTTGTTTGCAAAATATAAAAATAATTTATGAGTTTAAATTATTGGATGTTGTATATATCAGTTTTAAAATATTATTTTTGTTAGCATGGTTTTAATATGATATATATTAGAGATGTGATTCAGCCAAACCTTTCGCTTTGGCCTTTGTTATCTGCCCGCCGCGAGAAATTTCATTTTCCCACAGTACGGGCCACTTTTTTTCGGCTGCCCCGAAACAAACAAACAAACAAAAAAAAAAACCCCACCCCAACCTTCAAATTTAATTAATTACAACCCTCCCAAAGCTTGCCAAAAGTTCTTGGTGGTCCAGCGTGGTCCCGGGAGCAATCTACCCCTCTCGGGCCATCGGCTACCAGTAATCAAATTGGTGCCAATGGCCCTTTGCCCTTCCATGTGACAGGGGCTATCGGTGCCATTGACTGGCCTCTGTCATATGGTAGGGGCAATGGATGGCCAGCACCATCTTAAAAAATGTGCCGATAGCCCCTGTCACATGGTAAGGGCAAAGGGCCCTGCTGGACCACCAGGGACATTCAGTAAGTCTTGGGGGGGGGGGTCAGGAGGGGGGTTGCAATTAATTAAATTTGAAGGGTTGGGGTGGGTTTGGGATTTATTTTTTAATGTGCTCTTTCTCCCCCAAAAAACGATAAGAAAACTGCTCAAAATTTCATGGGTTTTCCTATCGTTTCTTCAGCCCCTGAAACGTGATGAAATAGGAAATATCGTCTATATTTCCTATTTTGTCGCAAACGAATGCACATCCCTACTTAACAGCACCATCATCTTCACCTTCCTCTATCACCTATCGTCAATGCATCTACCCTTTCAGCTGCCTCAGTTTAACATCCATATGTCAATGGAGGTCAGCCTGTCAGTACAGAGGCTCCCTTAAGCCCCTGTCTTATACGAGACTTGTAGGCAAAAGTAGTATTTGAAGGCTTTTTCATTAAAGCTCCTAGCTTTGAACTATCGGGGACTTCTAGAAGTTGCCATTACCTTGTTCCTTTACCCACTTGAACCCATTATAATGAAGAAGGACCCACACAAAGCATTTCTCAGAATTTGAGTGAAATTACCTGAAGCAAAATCAGAATTATTAATTCCATAAACTGCTTCTCATCAAGAAATAAATTACACTGGAGTAAAGGAGATCCTCAAGAAACTAACACCCACCTGTCTTCTAACACACAGGGGCCATACAGTAACAAAGGATAGTGTATTGTGCTTATTAAAGGGCCTCTCCCTCACTGAATAAATATTACTTAGCTAAAGAGGTAAGAAGGAAAATGCTTCAGATAATTAATCATCCACTCATGTCTTGGATTCCTTACATTCAGTATGTGGCATATTGGTCAACTCTATACAGACATATAAGAAAATAATACATGTATGCCACTTTTAAAAATGCACTGTATGCAGTTTACATAATATAAATGTATATGTATACGAGTTTTGCGCTAAATAATGCTATATAATTTTAAAAAGTGCATGCGTAAATATCAGGTGCATAAAACATGTCCCCTTGTGCAAGTAATTATATCATCTATAAGCGTGACCTGGACCATGCCTGGAGAAAAGGGACCCCCTTCTTAGGAAGCCTAGTTACCAGGCATTGGAGGTGGAACTTCATGTCAGAGAGGTCATGAAAGTCCCACACATCCTGTATGGTAAAGAGAAATGAGCAGACCTGGGAGACAATATGACATAAACCGAATGTTGTCTTCCACAGTAGCAGAAAAGTGTAAGACCTCAGTCACAAATGGTAAGACATTAGATGCAAGGTCAAGGACAAACAACCCATAATGAGGGCAGAAGGAAACTCCAGCTATATAACCTTCACCCAAAAAGAATGGATCATCCTGAGCACCATATCAGAGGCTGAAGTGAGAGAGATTGGTGACCTGGACATTTCAAGGTGAACAATCTTTGTAAGGAAGGCATATACGTTTCTTGCATATTATAAAGTTTCTAACTATATATGTATACGGTATATATACCAAAAAATTCCCAGTAAGGGGAAAAAAAAGTACTAATATATAGAGTACAAAAGTAATATTGCAAAGTAAAAAAAAAAATTCTTTATTTACATATTTCAGACAATGAGATAAAATAAATAAGCATGCGTATAAAAACAATTCTGAATCACATCGTGTTTTACATCAATGAGGCAACACTTCCTAAGATAAATAAAGGCACTTAATCAGTATGGCAAGAGATACAAAAGTATCAATGAAGTGATACAATGCAATGGTTCAACAATAAACAGGCATAAAGAAATAGCTTAGCATGCTGTTCCAACAATAGTTTGTAAGTAACAAAGTATTCTAGCTGATAAACAGAATAACAGAATAGTGAAATAACAGAATAATGAAATAATAGAATAGTAAAAATACTTGCTACCACTTATACTCTGAATGAGTTTGAACAATACATGGCATAGTTATCTACCGTATATATTCATATGTGAATAATATACATCTACATATATGCAATTTGCTCATAATACTTGTGAAACTTGTACCTTGATGGACTCTCTACCTGGGTAACATCAAGCTAGGTTGAGAGAACATTGAACAAATCTCATTTTTGTGTGAGTTTTCTCACTCCGAATGACATCAAATCTTCACAAGAGTGCACTGTTCTGTTTGTGTGTCACACTCTGCATGTAAAAGTGGCCTATAACACCTACCTAAGCCTCACCTCAAGCTACTGGGTGGGCCTCCTATAGAGGTATAAATCTAGTGATGTGAATCATTTTTTGTGTTCGTGTCATTCTTCGTTTTTTGGCCGCCACTGAAAATGTCATTTTTTTTGCGGTTCGGGGTTTTTTTTCACAAAAAATCATTTTTTGAGTTAGTACGCGCCAACTCCCCTTTGGCGCGTGCTAACAAAAACCATTAGATTTTGTTATTTTTTGATACTTTTTGTTAGTTTTTGTTAGCGGGCACTAACGGGACCTGGCGCGCACTAATCCAAAAAATGAATTTTTGTGAAAAAATGGGAAAATCCTGATCGTTTTTCAGGGTCCCCAAAACATGCCAAATTGGACAATTTCATTGAAATTGTCCAATTTGGAAAAAACAAATGCACATCTCTAATAAATACCTAACTACTAGAATGAACTTATAGCTATGCTCTCTCTCTCTTTGTACATCTCACTCTGTATGTAAAAGTGGCCCCTAACCCCTACACTACTACCTAAACCTCACCTTGAGTTACTAGGTGGGCCTCCTATAGTAGCATAATTAGCTGCTTACTATGGTGCCACCCGCAGAGGCTCACTCCCTCTCCTTGTCCTCTCCTTTTTCCCTCAGTCCCTTCCCCAGCCTAAAGATAACCAAAATGGAATTTACAAAAAAATCACAAATTGCTTTATGGACATATTGTGTGACATTGAACAGTTTAATGCAATTGAAAAAGGTGTAGTTATTTTTTTACATTAAAACTGTGCGATATCATGCGTTATGGCTTTGCAAAGTATGAAGCAAGCCCACTTTTACAGAATTCCTGCCTCCGACTCCTCCCCAATCCCTCTCCTTTAAAAAATTTGCATTGCGCCATGCGTTATGGTGCTTTTGCATGCATTAAGTTGTTTTTCGCATGTGAAAATGCCTTAAAGCATGCAAAAATGCCATAACACGGTTTGATTAATGACCCTGTTTTCTGCTTGATGAGGCCCAGGCTGGGCATGAATATCAATGGCAATGAGGAATAAGATGCCATCCTGCAAGAAGCATAATCATATTCATTTACTTGAGTATCCAAAGCTGTGCCTTACATGAAAACTAACTTGTTCTAACTAAAGGTTGCTATGAGATTGAACAATTAAAACCAAAACCAACTTACTAAAGTAAGGCTTCTGAGAATTGAGAGTGAGTACCCAAAACAGGATTCCAAACCTGCAAACAAGCCCTCTGTAATATAAAGCAACATGAAATTGTTAAAGGAAGGTTGGAAGGGACAGCTGAGTGAACAATTATAGTAAAAAAGTATCAAGACTAAAATGGTGTGCTGCTAGGTAACTGCCAGAAGAAAAGAAAAGAAATGATAAAAATGGAAAACAAAAAATGAATAAGATATCAAGGAATTGTAAAACTGAAGAGAAGAAGGAATACATACCTGATCAATCTGCCCTTAATGGCAAAGGAGGGTGGAGTGACTGTGTCTTCAGAGAGAGTTTGGTTAATACACCAATCAATAAAGTAGTCTGCAAAGGATCTGTAGATTCAACTATGAGAAAAATATGAAAAACTGTAAAATGGAGAAAAATAAGCTGAAAATCAGTGATAGTGCTGAAAAAAACAAAACAAAAATAAAACAAAAAATACTAGGGCTGTTACCATAGGGATGGTCTCACAATTTTGGAACAGCTTACCATCCAGATTGAGAGAGAAGGTGGATATATTAACATTTCGGAAGGCTGTAAAAACCTGCCTGATGAATGAAATTATTCATCAAGATTAATGGATTTATGGAGGTTTCTCTGTTATTCATGAAGAAATTGTATACTTGATTGTTTAAATCTATGTTGTGCGTCACTTATAATCTGTTAAGTGAAAAATAAATGATTTTAAATACATTTAATAAATAAATAAATAAAGTTGGTAGACAAGCGGGTCCAAGGTTCACTAGGGGCTGGCAAAGCTGTAACAGACCTAAGAGTCATCCCAACAAAGGTTTCTGCTGAGCGCTGGTGGGACAGGAGTCCATGTAAGCCCACACACTTCACTGCATCTGCAGCCACTAATAATATTGCTGTAGTAGTGGAAGAGTTTGGAACCAACCAGGTGGCCTGCGACACAGGAGTCATGGGACCATTTCAATATCTTTTCTCTGATTTTGCGAGGAACAACTATCTTCCCTGGTGGGATAATAATAGTGGCAGCTTGGAGAATGTGGGCCAGATCAATGATGTTTTTAGGGAGACCTGGAGTGTCCTTTGTCTGGAATGGGTGGAAGAAGGCGTCTGCTCAAATATTCTTAAGAGCTGCTCAGTATCTCAGCTTGAAGTCAAAACTAGCACAAAACAAAGACCAACAGGCCTGTCAAGCATTCAGTCATTATGCATGGTGGCAGTGTTCCAAGTTTTTGTGATCTGTGTAGATGGTGATTCAGTGTTGAGCACCCTTGAGCCAATGATGCCACTCTTTTACAGCATTCACTAACCAACCTCTTTCCCTTTATAAAAGTATTCTCCAACACCCACTGTACAAGGGAAACCCTTGTTTGGTGGTTTTGTACGGTGGCTATGCTTAAGGACAACCACTTTGTAGTTGTCCCTTTTTTTTAGCCCCGTGTGTTACTCTTTATTATTCACTTTGTACATCTATTTTTCTTTTTTACTTTTTCAATTTTTTTTGTTGTTGTTGTTTTTTGTAAAACACGTCCCTCTGGCTCTTATCCGACCCATCCAGCGATTATGCCCTTTTACAGTGTACTTATCTTAGGCTGCCACCCTTATTACTTCTTCTTATGGGTTCGGATCTGCCTGTCTGACATTGGCCATTTTTCGGCAAAACGTTGCCTGCTTCAGGGACCATGAGGGAACAATCTACTGTGTCCGTTCCGGGTTCACAGTATTAAGACATGTAGTTCACATTTGTGCAAATCTCTTAAAGTGAGCGTCACTCACTTTTAATACTGTGAACCCGGAACGGACACAGTAGATTGTTCCCTCATGGTTCCTGAAGCAGGCAACGTTTTGCCGAAACATGGCCAATGTCAGACAGGCAGATCCGAACCCATAAGAAGAAGTAATAAGGGTGGCAGCCTAAGATAAGTACACTGCAAAAGGGCATAATCGCTGGATGGGTTGGATAAGCAGCTAGAGGGACGTGTTTTACAAAAAACAACAAACAACAATAACTGAAAAAGTAAAAAAGAAAAATAGATGTACAAAGTGAATAATAAAGAGTAACACACGGGGCTAAAAAAAAGGGACAACTGCAAATTGGTTGTCCTTAAGCATATCCACTATACAAAACCACCAAGCAAGGGTGTCCCTTGGACACTTTTATAGCAAGCTTAATAGCCAGAAGTTCTCTGTCATTGATCCCATAGTTAAGTTTGGCCAGCAAGAATTTCCTCAAAAAGAAGGATAGAGAGCCCCATTTGGGGAGTGCTGGCTTAAGATTGTCCCTACACTCAAGCATCCACTTCTACTAAGAAGGGCTGCATAGGGTCAGGATGATGGAGACAGGGCTTCTCTATGAAGGCTTCCTTCAATTCTTGGAAGGCAGCAATGACTTATGGTGTCCAAACTTTTGGGTCCACCCCCTTCAGGGTGAGTACTATGAGAGGGGCTGCAATCTTAGAGTAGTTAGGAATGAAGTGCTGGTAATAGTTGGTGAAGCCCAATAATCTCTGCAAGGCATGGAATCCAGTTGGTTGGGGCCAGTCTTGAATACTTCTGACTTTATCTGAGTCCATGTGGAACCCTTTACTAGACACAATATATCGCAGGAAAGGAAGGCTCTACCTTTTGAATAGGCACTTCTCAAATTTCATGTATAGCATGTGGCTTACATTTCAGCAGTTGGAGACGAGGTCCTTAGAAAAAAAAAAGAGGATATTTTGAGATAGTTGAAAACACAGACATAGAGAAGGCTACTGCAGATTTTGTTCACCATATTTTGGAATCTAGCTGAGGCATTGCTTAAGCAAAGGGCATTGCCTGGTACTTGTAGTGCCATTTCAATTATCGAATGCCATCTTCCATTCGTCTTCAGAGCAGATTCAAATTAAGTTGTTAGCTCCTTGGAGATCCAGCTTATGAAAAATCCTTGTCCTTTGGAGGCAGTCAAAGAATTCAGTGATTAATGGCAAGGGATACTGTCCTTTTTGGTTATGGCATTCAATCCTCAGTAGTCAATGCAGGGCCTTAATGACCCATCCTTCTTGGAGACAAAGAAGCCAGCCTCAGCCATGGATGTGGAGGGCCAAATTAAACCCTGGTATAGGTTTTCTTTGATATACTCAGACATCATCTTGGTCTCAGGGATGGATAAAGGATACTCCCTATCACATAGTGGCCTGGTGTTAGGCAGCAGATTGATGGCACAGTCATAATCCCTATGGGAAGGCATAATCTCATCTTTCTTCTTAGAAAATACATCAAAGTAGTTGGTATGCTGCAGAGGAAGGCCCAGCAGGGTGATTGCCAAGGCTAGGCAAAGTGGGTGGTTCCATCTGCTGCATTGTGGCAGTGAGGACCCCAGCTGGCATCAGCAAAACCTCTTCTTGGGGTGTGCTTGTGTAGATGATGCTGAGAGAAGTGGAGAGAGTGAGCATTGGAAATGGGGAGCTAGCATAATAGTTCTGTTCAGAGGGCAGAGCTCCCTAACCCATTGTTGGAGGCAATGATCAATCCTCTTAGGCAGGTAGATGAGACCATCCAATGATTCTGAAAGTTCACAGGCAGTCAGCTTGTCCTTAATCTACGAGGACTGACACTTCAATGGAGGGGGTTGTTTTCAGGCCCGGGGATTGGGCCTTGACAAGTCAGCTGGCTGGAAGGAGATGGGAGGGTCCTGAATGGGCTTACTGTGTGGCCACTTACACAGGACTCCTCCTGGATGGTTACTCCCCTCCCCCATATCTTTTGGGTTCATGGGAGTGAGACCTCATGTTTATCCACTTGGGTGGATGCTCCCCATTTATATTCAGTGGTGCCTACCCAAGATTAAGCGCTGTTAGGCACGTAAGGCTCGGCATCCCAGCTTATATTCCCTTGTTAAGCATCTAATAAAAGCTCTGGCCCTTTGCATCCAATATGCGTATTATGTTGTTGTTCCCTATTGTCTTATTGTCATGGACAGGCAAGAGTGGAAAAGGGGGTGGGGGAGCCCCGGGTATCTGAAATTCCCCAGTTACAAGATTTTTCACCTGGCAACAGTGAACTCCTGAGATAGAACTTCTAGCAAGACTGGGATAGAGCAAATTATGGGCGACCATTGTAGTCAAGTTTTCTCTGTGGAAGTATTGGGAGTATTGTGTCTACATGCTAGGTAGCAAAGAAAATGTGGACTGGATTACGGGAATCATGAAAGAGTAATAGAACATTTTTTCCTGGGAAATATGTTTTTTTAGGCTTCCTGCTTTTGGTTGTATGGAGCTGGGCAATACTCAAATGAGATTTCTGGACGAGATAGAAAGGGTGACCTGCGCCACACAGTTTAAAGTCATAACAATGCCATGATGCATTGCACAATGCAAACCGTGTGACAATATGAGTATTGCCATAAAGCACATTTTCCACTCTAGCTTATTTTATTTCTTAGACAATATTTGACAAATGTTCATCACTTTCAAAATATATGAAAAGGTTTATATCTACTCCTGACGGGGACCTTTGAGACTACCAATGAAACAGGAAAGGCTTTAATTACTTTTCTTAGGTTGAACTTTATTTTCTGTATCAACTGTCTACTTCTCTGGAATGTGTTGATTATTTTTTTTTAGTTTTGTTTTAAATTTATTATATGTTTGAAAAATAACTTGAAGTAAATGCCATGGTTCTTATTGAGATTGACAGATCATTTTTCCCCTTTCACTTTTAGCAGTATGCCCAGCTTGTGTTAGGCCCAGACAAATCCAAAGGGCTTCTACCCCTCTCCCCCAGTGATAAGCCCACATCTCATGTCTAGGGTTACATCTCCTATCATACAGATAATTTCAAAGAGATATACAAACAGAAGTTAATGTAAAATAAACCATGAAACAAATGGATGGATTGATGGGCCAAAATTAAACCACAAAATCTAACCACACAGAAGTCCATATTCAAAACATCTTTGCTGGTAAAATTGCCTTTTACCCACATACATCTTCCCCCTTTAAAAATACATCCTTTTTGTCTAAGCAACTTTGTTGACACAGAACTTTTTGTGGACACATTTTGTGGAAAAACATTGTGGCCACTGTTAATTGGACAAACAGGGAGCCAGGGTGCAGGCATGGCGACAGCAGGCTCACATATTCTACCAGATAAATCCATATTGAAAAAAATAGCACAGACAAGCTGGCCTGCTGAAGGTCAAAAGTTATCCAGGTAAAGTTACCTGAATAACTCTAATCACTTATCAAAATAATGTTACCCAGATATTCAGCGGAAAATCTGTTATTATGTTTATGGAAGAATGTGAACCCTGGGCTGAGATGAGAGGTGTCTCCGCCCACAGGGAGGAGCCCTGTGAGCCTCACCATCAGCAGGCGCAGACTCAGTGGTGTGGAACACAGCTAGAAGTAGAGACTTTATTATAAATGGAGAAAACAATAATGTCCACAGAATAACAGATGTAGTACAGTTCTGAGCAATGTGGAATGCCCAGAGTCAGTTGGTATGCAGATATTCTTAACATAGGGACTTGATACTAGCTGTTCGTGCATACATACACATACTTGCCCCTCTCTCCCTGAACAAAATGCGCATAACAACAATGTGGCATTAAATAATGGCCGCAGTTTATTAAAACATAAACCGAGCCAGCAAATTATACAAAATTCCAAAGTTAATTCCCCCAAACCTCCACCGCCCCCATGCCCCTCTTTCGCTTACCACCGCGTCTCAATGGTAAGCCGACTTTAGGTACCCCCCCCCCCCCCCATCACTCACCCCGCCATGGCACCAGCGAGGGTAAGCCTGCGGCCTGAGCATCGGCCCCCTCTTGCTCTTTAGGCCTTCCCGTGTAGCAGCCCCAAACTACACGAGCATTTCCCCCCCCCGCCGACTTTAGGCACCCCCCCATCACTCACCCCGCCATGGCACCAGCGAGGGTAAGCATGCGGCCTGAGCATCGGCCCCCTCTTGCTCTTTAGGCCTTCCCGTGTAGCAGCCCCAAACTACACGAGCATTTCCCCCCCCCTCCAATGTCCTTTACAATTCCAAATAATACATTAAACATATGGCTCGGGTTTTTCCGCCTCCACTGCGACATATATAATACAAACACTCATAAAATGATTAACAGCAATATAAAATTTCGGGAGGGAGGGAGGGAAGCAAAAACCTGCCCTCTGCTTGCTGTTGAATTCCCAACTGCCGTTCTAAGCTCTGCTCCAGCCTATTGTTTAACTACTGACCAATAGCAGAACAGCATTCAAATTGCTGATGCTGCTATTGGTTACCTAACTCCCCTTTTTTCCCCCACCCCCACCTGCCTTTGCTAATCCTATCCCTTACTCACAGCTGCTCAAGCCCATGTTATCTGCGTCGGGCCGGGACAAGCCTGGACCGCCTTCCTTAACATAGGGACTTGATACTAGCTGTTCGTGCATACATACACATACTTGCCCCTCTCTCCCTGAACAAAATGCGCATAACAACAATGTGGCATTAAATAATGGCCGCAGTTTATTAAAACATAACCCGAGCCAGCAAATTATACAAAATTCCAAAGTTAATTCCCCCAAACCTCCACCGCCCCCATGCCCCTCTTTCGCTTACCACCGCGTCTCAATGGTAAGCCGACTTTAGGTACCCCCCCCCCCCCCATCACTCACCCCGCCATGGCACCAGCAAGGGTAAGCCTGCGGCCTGAGCATCGGCCCCCTCTTGCTCTTTAGGCCTTCCCGTGTAGCAGCCCCAAACTACACGAGCATTTCCCCCCCCGCCGACTTTAGGCACCCCCCCATCACTCACCCCGCCATGGCACCAGCGAGGGTAAGCATGCGGCCTTAGCATCGGCCCCCCCTTGCTCTTTAGGCCTTCCCGTGTAGCAGCCCCAAACTACACGAGCATTTCCCCCCCCCCTCCAATGTCCTTTACAATTCCAAATAATACATTAAACATATGGCTCGGGTTTTTCCGCCACAAACAAAGGCAAAATATTTGCCTTTGTTCCCCCACTGCGGCCACTTAACCTAAAAGCTGCTGCTTGAAAACTTTCTCCAAATCATTATTAAAGAAATCAATGCCCACGTCAGAAAGATGCACCCCATCTCCGAAGAAAAAACCACCTACGGTTACCCATGACCCTGTGTGGCGAACCCCAAAAAACCACCGTGTTGAACTACCCATTTACCAACTTGCCTATTCAATTCATTTTCCAAAACCCTTTCGCCATAAAGGCTCCGTGTAGTGTGTGATACGAACTATAATATTAGACCCGCCAATTTTAGTATTATGCAGGTAATTCAGTATGGTAGCCAAATCTTTGCATATGATCGCTGCTAATTCGCGACGTGTGAAGTTACCAAAATCATTACCCCCCAGATAATCGATAACAATCTCCGGGATTCCCCATCTTAGCATTCTATTCTGGAGAAAGATAAGCAGATTCCCCCGACGCATTCCCCCATTGCCAAACCAGCGAACAATCCATTCTGTATGATTCAGATCCGAGTGTTCACCATAAGGCCTCTCCTCCGCTCTTCGCAGAGCCCGATGCAAAAGAATGGCCCACGACCAAGCTCATTCACGGATCCACTCCCCCTTTTTATGTCTGCAAAACAAAATTTTTCAATTATTTTCATGCAGAACATCGTCTTCTCATCTTCCAAGAAAAGCTATTTTCTTACATAACTACGATAAACCTCCGACTTCCATTGTCCCAGCGCTTGAATTCTCCGGGCCGACCACCCCAATTCCACGGCTGTAGTTGCTGTGCCCCTCCTAAATGAAGGTGCCGAATAGTGCCCCAAACCAATAACCGGTAGAGGCAAGATTCGCTTTCCTTTTACCCCCCCCTCCCCAAACACATTCCCCTTTTTCCTTGCTTCACTGAAAAACGACAAACACCTTTATTTGGTCAAATAAAGGCCACAGTTTATTTACACCAGACCCGAGCCCCATAACTTTATAACAAGCTAAAACATGACCCCCCCCCCCCCCTTGTAACATCCTTCTTAACCGGCCCCCCACCGCATCCCAGTGGTAGAGCCCCACCTGTATCCTCTAGACCTATAACCCCACCTCGTCCGAGCGTGGGTCAGGGATATCGCCTCTGAGCATCGGCCCCCTTTTTGCTCATTGGCCATCCCGTGCGGCAGCCCCCCCGCACTGCACAAGACTCACCCCCCCTCCTTTTGCATACCTTTTAACAATACAATAAATCAACAATATTTGTGCTCGGGCTTACCGCCACCAATGCAACAAATACATATAACCATACGCTTTAACACCACCGCTCTTTCATCTTCTCCCCCATTGCTAAGTATGAGCTCCATATAGCAGGAGCCAGGGATTGTCTGATCAAATTCCGCATTACTACGTGCAAAGATGCCAAAGGTGTTCCGGCATGCTCTCTCCCAACCCACTGGCGTGAGGAGCTTCGGCCCAAAGACATCCCATTTAAGACGCGAAACAGCATCAGCAATCATATTCAAATTCCCCGGGACATGTCCTGCCTTATGTTACATGCAATTTTAAACATAATATAATCATTACTCTCAACAAAGCAAAACTCTCAGACACTTTGCTGCTTGCTTATGAACTACTTGGACCACGCACATATTGTCACACCACCAAACTACTTTCTTGTTAGACCACTCCTTGCCCCATATAGTTAAGGCAACGATGATAGGAAAAAGCTCCAAGAAAGTTATATTCAATACTAAAACATCTGAAACCCATAGCCCTGGCCACTGCGCTGCACACCGCTTGCCCCTAAAATACACACCAATTAATAGGGATGTGCAGAGCAAAATTTTATGTTCATATTTTTTATGTCCGAAAGGGGGTCCCACTTGCGGCCAATATGGACATAAAAAAAATCCAATGAGTTGGGTATATGTACATATGTGCAAAAAAAAAATTTAAACCCCCTCACCCTCCTTAATCCCCCCCCCAGACTTACCACAACTCCCTGGTGATCGAGCGAGGAGTGAGGACGTCATTTCTGCAATCCTTGGCGAGAAGCATGTGACGTCGGTGGCACGTCGAGTGACGCGGCGTCACGTGATTCCCGGCTCGTTCGCGCTGGACGGCTCGTTCGGCCCAAAAAGAACTTTTGGCCAGCTTGGGGGGGCCTCCTGACCCCCCCAAGCTGGCCAAAAGTTCTTTTTGGGCCGAAAGAGCCGTCCGGCGCGAACGAGCCGGGAATCACGTGGCGCCACGTCACTCAGACGCGACGTCACGTGATTCCCGGCAAGTTCGCGCCGGACGGCTCGTTCGGCCCAAAAAGAACTTTTGGCCAGCTTGGGGGGGTCAGGAGGCCCCCCCAAGCTGGCCAAAAGTTCTTTTTGGGCCGAACGAGCCGTCCGGCGCGAACGAGCCGGGAATCACGTGACGCCGACGTCACGTGATTCCCGGCAAGTTCGCGCCGGACGGCTCGTTCGGCCCAAAAAGAACTTTTGGCCAGCTTGGGGGGGCCTCCTGACCCCCCCAAGCTGGCCAAAAGTTCTTTTTGGGCCGAACGAGCCGTCCGGCGCGAACGAGCCGGGAATCACGTGACGCCAGCGTCACTCGACGTGCCGCCGACGTCACATGCTTCTCGCCAAGGATTGCAGAAATGGCGTCCTCACTCCTCGCTCCATCACCAGGGAGTTGTGGTAAGTCGGGGGGGGGGGATTAAGGAGGGTGAGGGGGTTTATATTTTTATTTTGGCTCAACAATCGCGATTTCCCACATATCGAACATATCTATGTTCGATATGTGGGAAATCCGATCGTTTATGTCGAATCAATTTTTTAAGTAAAAAAAAAATATGAGTTGCGTTTTACTAATGCGGTCAATCCGAATGCACACCCCTACCAATTAATAATAACCGAAAAGCTGATTCAATATCAGCTTTGGCTAACCAAGACCCCCAGGACCCGCCTTACGGACCAAGTCTATGGCTTAATCGAATGATGCATACTTGCCTGCGACTCACTTGTTTAGGGATGAAATCATTAACTGAAGATCTCTCAGGGTGTGACAAATTAAAAATTAACTTAAATTTTCCCGGCTTTTTTTTATTTTTTTTTTAATCACTGCTAATGGTGAGAAGTGCCTATGCTCAAAATGTTTACAAGGAAATGACCCGGCTACTCTTCCACACTGAAGTTCCACCTGTATTTTATCTCGTGCGCCCTCAGCCATCCGATAAACAGATTTAGAATTCTCAGCCCTCTCCCTACCCCGGGACCTTCTTAACGGATATGGAAGTCGCATCTAAAGCCCCAGACAACATAGCAACAGCATCTCTGTTGGGATACGATTTTGAACCTTCCACTAAAGCTGCAATAAACTATGGGAGAGTCAGCCTTGCTCTACCATGGAGATTCACTTAGCACTTTTGATAACATTAGCACCTTGACCTTGCTAACCTTTGACAGCCGAATGCGCCCCCCCCCCCCGCAAGTGGCACATGCATACCTGGAGTTACCTTCGGGGAACAGGCAAGTGAGCTTATTAAACCTCCAACAGATGTCAGATTCGCGTCCCTTACTGTTCGTACCAGACTCGATTTTGCGAACAGTTCCAGGACCACAAAAGGAAGTATTCTTACCAATACTGGAGGATAAAGTACCGGAACTAGCACTAAAGCCAGCACTCCCTGTCCCACTTTACTAAATTGGTTCCATTGTTGGTCATCTGAGTTAACCATAAATGAATGTCCTGAGAACCCCATGACATAAATTTGTTCCCAGCCATTTTATCCCAGAACTTTTCAGCATAATTGGGCCATGCCCAACCCTCATAATCCTTAAAGGCTCCTAGAATACTATCAGCGGAGGACAGACGTGCTCTGTACTGAGTAGGATCAAAATGACTACCAACACTTACTAAACGCAAAAAACCCCTTTACCCAATTGACTATATTCTTAGACATATTTGGGCCCGCGCTACCTTTCTTATTCTGCCTGTTAGACTTCTAGATGTTTTCCTCCCCCTTTTCTTCCCTCTACAATCAAAATATTAACAGAATATATTTTTTTAAGCCTTGTAACTAACCGGATAGGACCTCCTCCCAAAGCTCCATTAAAGAAGCTAAAGCCGGAGGACCCATATCATACTATGGCCCTACAGATAAAGCCGTATGCTGACCTGGCCCAGTGTCGCTAGTACTCGAGGAAAACGAAGAAGAGCTTAAACTACTACTAGAATGAGCCCTCTTTCTCCTCTTATTATCTTTCTTACTCTCCCGAGCACTATCTTTGGAAGTCTTACCTTGCTCAGCTCCCAAACACTGCTGCCTTGTATTCCCGATGCCAAACCACTCCTGTCGTCCGCAACATTCCTCTTCATTCCTTCCTGATCGCCCTGAGCAGTAAAGGCATGCGCTGCCGTATCCAACTCCCTCCAGGCCTCACGACTGGAAGGTCCAGGCACCGAATCATCGGCTTCATCTGCAAAACCACCTGTATCCGCAACAATCCTCCCCCTCCCCCGCCACCAAATCCCCCTTTAGCGCCCCTGAATGTAAAGGGATCTTTTGTAAAGGGGCCCCGTTTTGCTTGCCCACAAGGGGCCGCCCTTTTATTCCAACATCCTGAGGATAAATCTGATTGCCTAAAGATGCTCCTAAATCTGAGGGCCAACCTCCTATACCTTCCGCACCTTTCCCCTCACCCACCACACCTGCTGAAAATTAACAAATCCTGCTTTAGCCATGAGACCTAAAATATTGACAATAAATGCAGCTGTAGCCTTGGCCTAGCACCGACGGGCACCGAAGGGGCAACTGGCCGACTGGGAAGTCTGCCACCACATTCACCATCCCCTGCTGGGAACTTGCTCTGGGAAGAATCCACTAACTCGCCCCTTACTCCACTGCTTGCCCGTTCCAGCAGCTCCCGTAAAACACTGCCCTTAAAAGAATATCCCATCATAACAGGAGACATAGCAGGCAGTCACCGGCTAGAGAAAGGGGGCTCCACTGCCACTAGAGCAGGCACGCTCCTTATGTTTCTTAGCCTTTATCGGATTCACATTTAAATGTAAATCACTCTGGAACCCGAAACCAATAATTCTTTCCCAGTGACCTCAGCGCTGACTGCCTCCCTCACAAAATGTTGTACGAGCCTGGCTGAGGAGAAAAAACAAGTACAAGGTTGTGGAAACTGTAAGCAGCAGGAACTCTGACACGAGGCTGTCCCCTAAGGGCTGGGCTTTGCCCGGGGGGGGGGGGGGGGGTAACAGCAGGTTCTGGGCCGCTTACACCTGAATCAGTGGGGGAGGCAGGGCAGCAGGGCAAGGGGAATTGGGGGGGAACGTCAGTTAGTGAAGACGAAGCCACTCACCAAATGAGGCCTGCAGATCTGTAGAGACCGTCACCTGCCAACCCCTGACGACCTCGCTGAGGAACGGGATGAAATTCCACCCGCTGCAGCCCCTCCGGTTTGTTTTTGGCTCTATTCATTTTGCTAAATAACTAACTAAAAGACAGCGAAACCGCGCAAATGACAGTTGGAAAATCCCCAGCGCAGCAAAGCAAAAACCTGCCCTCTGCTTGCTGTTGAATTCCCAACTGCCGTTCTAAGCTCTGCTCCAGCCTATTGTTTAACTACTGACCAATAGCAGAACAGCATTCAAATTGCTGATGCTGCTATTGGTTACCTAACTCCCCTTTTTTCCCCCACCCCCACCTGCCTTTGCTAATCCTATCCCTTACTCACAGCTGCTCAAGCCCATGTTATCTGCGTCGGGCCGGGACAAGCCCGGACCGCCTTCCTATAGTGCAGGAAAGCTGAATGACTTCTATCAAAGGAAGGCAGTAGTGGCCCGAGGTACGGAGTACACCATGTGGAATCCTCAGTACAGTTCGTATAGTAGAAGTTAGTAGAGGTACTCACAGTAGATGGTTCCTGGAGAGAGAGAGAGAGAGACCTGAGAACCAGGTCTGTAGCAGTCAGGCAGGAAGAGCAGATAGCCGGGAACGCAGGGGAGCCCCCGGGAATGCCGGAGAGGTCAGCAGGGATTGGCAGAGGCCGCCATTCTTCCCAGACTTGATGGAGCGGGGAAAAAAGATGTGAGCATGAGAAGTCGCAGCCATTTGCGACCGACAGGCATAACACCTATATGGCTAACCCTGCCATGATAACTGACCCACTCACTGGTTTTACGATTATGAACTTCACAGATACTACACAGCATAAAGTGACAGATAAACGGTCTTAAAATTAAGAAATCTGGCCTCCCAGTGACTCAGTGGCAGAGTTGCATGCTGCAGAGGGTCCCTGGATTGATTACCAAATTGGGCTTCATGCACCCTGGATTTGCTGGAGCTGGGCATGCGGCAGAGACACAGAGAGAGATATTGAGCTGCTGTGCTTATCCCGCTAACTTAGCCCATATATTCAGCAGCACACCTCACTACTGAATATATCCTGCTATCTTAAAGTTAGCCAGATTTGTTTTTCAGGCTAATTTCAGGTCAGCCTTATCAGCTGACCAGATTTAAATTATTTGGCTAGCTAAGCTAAATTGGCTCCTCCCTGGAATGTCTTCACTCCACCCACTACTTAGAAGGCTAACTTTTAGCCAAATAGTTATTTATCTGTCTGTGGTGGCTGTTCAGCAGGACCAAATATTCAAGGAAAAAGAAGGAACTAAAACATTTATTTAGGTAGAAAATCATGAATATTTATTATATACTGATATATCACATCAGTTTACATTCAAGTACTGTAGGTATTGCTCTATCCCCAGAGGGTTTATAATCTAAGTTTTGCACCTGAAGCAATGGAGAGTAAAGTGACTTGCCCAAGGTCACAAGGAGTGACAGCAGGACTCAAACTCTGGTTTCCTGGTTCATAGCCCACTGCTCTAACCACTAGGCTATTCCTCCTCCCAATACTGTGCCCACTTTTATAACAGCCTACATAGGGTTGAAGTTTATGGACTAGAGCTCTAATCTGCAAAGCAGACATATATGCACACCCTTGCAGGGCAAATGAGCACACATTTATGCCTGCTTGGCATATGTGTAGAAATGGTTTCTCTGTCCCAACTCTGTTACTGGGAATGCACATTTCAAATATACACAGAAGTATGTGCAAATTTGCTTCTGAGTGGACTTTTATGCATACATTCCCTCCCTGTAGTAATTTCAAACATCCCATTGACATGTATACAACCACATTTTATATGTTTAAATGCTTTTCAAAGTTATCCCTAGTATATATATATATATATATATATATATATATATATATATATCATCATAATACTCCTATCATAAGTCCAATCACTGGTTCAAATTTTTAATGAGTAAAAATGGCTATATATAAAAAAATTAGAATTAAGGTATAACAGCACAAAATGACTAAGAGTGCGCAAATCCATATCCCCAAATATGAAAGTATCTGGTCTTAACTGCCAGCACCTTCTCAGTTTCTAAAAGCATATCAACACATATGGCTTGGGCTTTGAAGTAACCATTTTTATTTAGAAGGTTATCGTGTAATTCTGAATAACATACATAGTAAGAGCCTTGAGCCAAAGTACAGACCCATCTTAACTTTTCCTGAAATAACCTTGTAATGTATTTCCTTCTTAATTTCTAAAGGCATATGAAGTGAATTGTACAACAAGGCAAAAAATGTATTTCTTCCCTGTGTAGTTTCCATCAAATGGCTTTGGAACTCTGAACCAAATGTCATTTCAAACATGAGGGAAAGTGAAATGAAGGAATTACACTGCTGGGCAAACTTAAGAACTAATCAGGTGCTTTCCATAATATCAAAATGTGGTGTTAAGGAATTTTTCTCTCTGGGCTAAATAACCTTTTCTAATGCGAAATGAGTTTGCTTCTTCTTTCTGAGTTTGCAATCCGACGGTCTCAAAGCGTATTTGCAAATCCACAGCTGTTCTAAGAATAGACTGATGAGGAAAGAGGGAAACTTCCCCTCCCTCCCCCACCCCCTCCCCGCTATAAACTCTCTGGTTTTTTTTGTTTTTTTTGGGGGGGGGTGTAATACAGAAGACATTTTTATGGAAAATTACAAGCCAAGAGGGCAGCGATGATGCACTGTACTATGTACTGTCTGTCGTGGACACTACAATCTTCTCAAAAGTTTCTCTCTATTATTCCTCAGTTGAAAGTCTATCTGAAAGCTACATGAGATTAGGTTTTTCATTGCATTAGCCGCTCCTTTAGGAATCATTTGGCCCCTGATTTGCATTTATTACAGGACCATTTGGCCTTTCAAAAACCATTAAATATTGGATATTTGTGCTGCCCTTTGATCGGTTTTAGTTTTCCTATGTTCCAAATAGTGTTGCAGATGTTGAAAGGATTTTTTAATAGGACTTTCCTCCACTAGCCCCTGCTGTAAAGGGTCAAGAATTCATGGATTTAGGGCTCTATTAACTAAGCATTTTCCCCATAGATACAAAATAGGAGAAAAACTTTAGTAAATCTGCCACAAATATTATTTAATTATATATTTTTATTGTGGTTTCTAATTTGTATGTCTATTTGAAACAGCTTAAATTATATATTGCATGATTGTCCACTAGTTTGTTGTGTAACACTGGGAACATTTTTGGTGATCTAGCATGAAAAAAGTTAAAAACAATTTTACAAATATTTTTAAAATATAATCCTATGAGATTAATTAAATCTAGCATTTTTATGAGATCTCTACCTACCCAACCATGTAAATTTATATTGGAGGGTTTTTTTTTTTTCATTTGGTTTATTTGTTGCATTTTCCATTTGCTTAAGTGAAGTAATTAGTAAGTCTGACATAGCTGTCTTATACTGTCATCTCAGAAAGCAAAGTTCTGAGGAAGCAGAGAACTCGTAATGACAATCAACTTGCCATAGAGATGAAACACTTGACCTCTGAGGTACAGCCCAGTGACCGTGTCACTCAAAGTGTAGACATGTAGACAGTGGACAGATGACATTGGATCTGAAAACAAAAGAAAGTTCATCTTTTCTCTTCTCACTGGAAGTCTACTGATACAATTACAATGGAGGGTAAAGATCAGGACATACTACTGAGTGACAATGAGAATAAAAAGGTATATAGCAGCAAGGAGTGGTATCTTACAGCTTGGATCACTGAGAAGCTGTTAGCAACACTGGTTACTGTGTGCTGCTTAGATGTTGTACCGCACATATTGAAAACCCCTGATGCTAGTAAATGACATAAATCACTTGCTAGCTAGTTGCCAACACTAGCAAATAAAGTTAAGTCACAATGCTTTTTATAAGGCTTGATAAATGTGTTAGCATCTAAATCATAAGAAGTGCAAAACAGTTTTCTTTGTTCATCTACAAAAACTGGGAATTGTATTAATATTTGTTGTCCATATCATATTTATCATGGGCTTTTGATTGTTGCCCTTTAGTTATGCTGGCTAGAAGTCACTGGACAGATAATGGTTTGGTACTTCAGAACAGCAGGCATATTCTATAGCTACAGAGTAGGCCTTGTTGCATCAAGTCAAAACAAAATCACCTTTGAGGCCTGGAAATGATGGAGAAGTAGCATGCGTGAGAACACTCAGAACTAAAGATTGTTTTGTGGCAAAAGTCATGGTAAATGTCCAAGAATCTAAACACTGTGTGTTAACGTGACTTTACAAAACCAAACCAAATGAAAATCCTCTAGCAGACTCAGTGTAATAGTAATCAAATATGAATGTTTCTCCCCCAGCTTTGTAAAGCTATGCCAAACTTGTGGTGTTTGTGAGTATGGTTACACATGATAAAGTACCCCTCCTATCACCTCTCCCCCAAAGAAAAAATATGGCAAATTTCCATATCACAGCTGTCCAGATCAAATAGCAAGGGAAATATTAATGACACCCAAAGGCACATAAATCTACAGGGATAGCACTTGCCAGCAGCAAAAATCAAGGGATGACAATGTCAATCACATCCAGTAGACTATGGCCCTGCTTTTCAAACAGTTCTTTCACACTCCAAAATGGCGCTCATAAATAATTTATGGTCCAAGCGCAGAAGGAGAGCCGCCTCTGAAACTGATGGAATTCATTGTCTTCCCTTCTCTGTGCACAGTGGAAAATGTATTCTTGAAGGCTGATTTTTCTTTTGTCATCTGGACTGCACTTAAAAGTGATTTTTTTATTCCTTGCACTAATTGAGCATTGTCGCTTGCTCGTGTGCGTGTCGCAAGGCAAATTGGGGTTGAAAGAAAACTAAAGGGAATGATGTTTTTCCAGTGTTTTATTCTAATAAACACCTAGTTTATTTCTTTTGCATTGGGGTATTCTCTGCTGATATGAATAATCATATCAGCAGAGCAATGGACAGGGATAGCAGATGTCCAGTATCCAAAATCAGGATCGTGCTCCTACATGATTACTGCGAGCTTCTCATATAATGGAAGGAGTACTTGCAAACACTGACTCAGAAGGAGAATCATATCCTGGATTCTCTGAACAGCTAGTGGCTAAAGAGAATTTAGGACTTCTAGTTAGAAGCATCTTAGCCTCCAGTGAAGAGACAGATGATGTGGACAGGGATGAGATTATTATCCCACAGGAAAGGGGAAGACCAGTTCCAAGCCTGAGGCACCTGCTCCTTCCCCAAATGATTGCATACAGAAATCACAGCAGGCTTCCTCCAGGGATTTTCTATGGCTTTTATCTATGGCTTTTTTCTATGGCTTCCTAGGGTATGGGTTTTTTTTTTTTTTTATGAATTTGGTTGGTGCACTTTGCCTCTTATTTGGAACCTTGGGGTGTTCTTGCCACTATGGGTGGCTGCTTTGTACCTCTCTTGGTGCTTTGAGGGTCTTCATGCCACTATTTCTGCTGCTTTGATCCCCTTTTGGTGTCTTTAGGTTTTTCCTGCCATTTGAGGTATTTTGTTCCCCCTTCATGGCGCATTGAGTTGTTCATGCCACACTTGATGCCTCTTTGTTCCTTTCATACTACCTTGGAGGGGGAGGGGGTTTCATGCTATTGTTGGTGGTGGTCTTTGTCCATCTTATGGAGCCTGGGAGGTGTTTTGCCCACTCTTGCTGCTACTTTACTCCTCTCACAGCATGTTAGAGAACTCCAGTGGGAGTACTGAGAGGAGAGGATCACCTTGCTGGTGGCTGAAAGGAATCAATAAGTTTTGCTTGGAAATTTTTTTTTTTTTAAAGTATTAGGACAAAGTGAACTATTGGGGAATATTATTTAGTGTGTTTCTGTGTTTGTGCTTTTAATAGTCAGTAAGGCAGCAAATAAACAGAAGTTAGATTGTTTGTTTTTCCCAACCCTCCCACCCCTCAGCCTCCCACCCACCTCTAGCTCATCCTTTAATTTACAGGCAGTTGCCACATTCACACTAAAAAACAAAACGAAAAACAAAACAGCCTTTTAACTTCACTTCATGAATTCCCCACACTTTATTGAGAGTTTGATAACTCCCCTGTAGGCCACTACCAGACATGCACAGGTGCGTGCATGCTATAAAATCGGGGGTCAGCGCATGCAAGGGGGTGCACAATTGTGCACCTTGTGCTCACCGAGCCCACACCAAGTTGTGCTGCCTTCCCCTGTTCCTACTCCCCTACCCCACCTTTCCTTTCCTTCCCCTTCCTCCCTCGCCCTCCCCCTACCTTTTCCTTTTTCTTTCTTTTGTCACAAAACTTACTTCAGCCCTGACTGCTGGTGCACAATCCCTGACACCGGCAAATGGCCGCTGTACCAGGAGCCTCTGTTCCTGCCCCGCCCCGGACAACCCCACCCCACCCACGCTCTGCCCTGGACCACCCCTTTAGTAAAGCCCCAGGACTGACATGCATCTCGGGCTTTACATGAGTCGCCGGGCCTTTTGAAAATAGGGCCAGCGTGCGTAACCTTTTGAAATCTGGCCCACAGTGAATTCACTAATACATTTAAAGGACGCTAATTAGAAACATTCCTACTCCCATAGCAACCTAAACCTTAACTAGGAACTGAACAAATTTGAGATGAAGGCAGCCAGTAGCAAGAGGAGGGCTTCCCAGTCTTTTGCATCGAGTGTCACATGTATGATTTTTTTACCCGCTGGTGAGAAATTGTACATGTGCATGTGATGCAACGATCTCCTGTCTCTCAGAGAACAAGTCCGATCTCTGGAGGCTAGAATGGCAGACCTGGAGGAGCTGAGGCAAACAGAGAGGTATATAGATGAGGCCTTCAGAGACATAGTAGCCAAGTCCCAACTTCAGACTGGCAGCCTTGGTGCTGCCTTGGAGGAAGAAGGTCTCATGATGAGAGAGCATCAACTTGGTGCAACAGGAAAGGATCCTGTAGCAAGGACCTGCTGTCCAGGTGGTGCAATGAGGATGTGTCTCCAAGGGCTACTCCCCAGCAGGGAAGGGTTAGGTCGGCCGTCATATTGGTGATTCGATTATTAGGTATGTAGACAGCTGGGTGCCTGGTAGGAGTGAGAATCGCCTATTAACATGTCTACCTGATGCAAAGCTGGCAGACCTAGGATTTTAGACAGTGGTACATGTGGGCACCAACAACATAAGAATATGTGGGAGGGAGGTTCTGGAAAACAAATCCAGAACCTCCAGGGTAGCATTCTCTGAAATGCTCCCTGTTCCATGAGCAGGTCCCCAGAGGCAGGCAGAGCTCCGGAGTCTCAATGCATGGATGAGACGATAGTACAAGGAAGAGGGATTCAGTTTTGTAAGAAACGGGAACATTTTGGGGAAGGGGGAGTTTCTTCTGAAGGGATGGGCTCCACGTTAACCAGGGTGGATCTAGACTGCTGGCGCTAACCTTTAAAAAGGAGATAGAGCAGCTTTTAAACTAGAATAAAGGGGAAAGCCAACAGTCACTCAGCAGCACATGGTTCAAAGGATCTAATGATGCATTAGAATTAGGGATGTGCAAAGCCCGAACCTTTCGGTTAAGGTTTTGTTTTTGGCCTGCTGCAGGAAATATCATATTTACCACAGTTTGGGCCTTTGTAATTCGGGGGAACCCAAATTTCAGGTTAGTGCACACTAACAGGACTTAGTGCATGCTAACTCCCTGTTAGTGCGTGCTAAAAGGAGTTGGTGCGCGCCAACCCGAAACCAAATATTTCCTGAAATTTTGGGAAAAATGCATTGGGGTTTCGGGGTCCCCAAACCAGGACAAATTAGGCAAGTTTGTTGAAATTTCCTAATTCGTCCTGAACGATAGAACATCCCTAATTAGAATTAAGGCATCCCAACAGGGAGGTTCCAATAATAAGAAAAGTAGTCCAAGTGCCTGTAACTAAAAACTCACCTAAGCTAAAAAATTCTAACTTATCCCTATCAATTAAAAAGCAGAATGAAAATACAAACAAAAAACAAATGTTGAAATGTTTGTATGCTAATGCCAGAAGTCTAATCCCTTGCGTGTTGGGGAAGACTATAGTGATAGGAGTATACTACTGTCCACCTGGCCAAGATGGTGAGACAGACAGTGAAATACTAAGAGAAATTTGGGAAGCTAACCAAATTGGTAGTGTAGTAATAATGGGAGATTTCAATTACCCCAATATTGACTGGGTAAATGTATCATCGGGACATGCTAGAGAGATAAAGTACCTGGATGGAATAAATGACAATTTTATGGAGCAATTGGTTCAGGAACTGATGAGAGAGAGAGCAATTTTATATCTAATTCTCAGTGGAGCACAGGATTTGGTGAGAGAGCTAATTGTAATGGGGCTACTTGGCAATAGTGATCATAATATAATCAAATTTGAATTAATGACTGGAAGGGGGACAGTTAGCAAATCCACAGCTCTCGTGCTAAACTTTCAAAAGGTAAACTTTGATAAAATGAGAAAAATGAAAAAAAAAACAAAACTGAAAGGAGCAGCTACAAAGGTAAAAGGTGTGCAAGAGGTGTGGACATTGATAAAAAATACCATCCTACAAGCACAGTCCAGATATATTCTACAAATTAAGAAAGGTGGATGGAAGGCAAAATGATCACTGGCATGGTTAAAAGGTGATGTGAAAGAAGTTATTTTAGCCAAAAGCTCTTTATTCAAAAATTGGAAGAAGGATCCAACAGAAGAAAATAGATAATACATAAGTGCTGGCAAGTTAAATGTAAGACATTGATAAGACAGGCTAAGAGAGAATTTGAAAAGAAGTTGGCCATAGAGGCAAAAACTCTCAGTAAAAACTTTTTAAAATATATCTGAAGCAGAAAGACTGTGAGGGAATGAGTTGGACTGTTAGATGATTGAGGAGTTAAAGGGGCACTTAGAAAAGACAAGGAAAGATTAAACAATTTCTTTGCTTCGGTGTTTACTGAAGAGGATGTTGAGGAGATACCCATTCTGGAGAAGGTTTTCATGGATAATGATTCAGATGGACTGAACCAAATAACAGTGAACCTAGAAGATGTGATAGGCCTGATTGACAAACTGAAGAGCAGTAAATCACCTGGACCAGACGGTATACACCCCAAGGTTCTGAAAGAACTAAAATATGAAATTTCAGATCAATTAGTAAAAATGTGTAACCTATCATTAAAATCATCCATTGTACCTGAAGACTGGAAGGTGGCTAACATAACCCCAATATTTTAAAGGGCTCCAGGGGTGATGTGGGAAACTACAGACCAGTTAGCCTGACTTCAGTGCCAGGAAAAATAGTGGAAAGTGTTCTAAATATCAAAATTACAGAAGATATAGAAAGACATGGTTTAATGGAACAAAGTCAGCATGGTTTTACACAAGGCCAGTCTTGCCTCACAAACCTGCTTCCCTTTTTTGAAGGATTTAATAAACATGTGGATAAAGGTGAACTGGTAGATGTAGTGCATTTGGATTTTCAGAAGGCGTTTGACAAAGTTCCTGATAAGAGGCTTCTAGGAAAAGTAAAAAGTCAAGGGATAGGTGGTAATGTCCTTTCATGGATTACAAACTGGCTAAAAGACAGGAAACAGAGAGTAGGATTAAATGGACAATTTTCTCAGTGGAAGGGAGTGGACAGTGGAGTGCCTCAGGGATCTGTATTGGGACCCTTACTTTTCAATATATTTATAAATGATCTTGAAAGGAATATGATGAGTAAGGCAATCAAATTTGCAGATGACACAAAATTGTTCAGAGTAGTTAAATCACAAGCAGATTGTGATAAATTGCAGGAAGACCTTTTGAGACTGGAAAATTGGGCATCCAAATGGCAGATGAAATTTAATGTGGATAAGTGCAAGGTGA